>NC_080078.1:78049318-78349318 GCF_949987535.1 Balaenoptera acutorostrata
TGAAGAAAGACAAAGCGGCCTAGCCAGGCCTCCGGGGAGGCCCCGGAACAGGCCGCGGGAGGACGGCGAGATCTGATCCTGTGAGCAGGGGAGGTGGTGGAGCAGGGATGTGGGGCAGAGGATCCTTGGGCAGGTGAGGGCCTGGCCTGCAGCCCCCATCCCAGCTGCGAAAGGCACCAGAGCCTTCGGCCCTGAGCAGGCCCAAGGGCAGGGCCACACCTCACCCTCACCCATGCCAAGCTCCAGCCCCCTCACCTGGGCACAGCGCTCTCTACAGTGAGCAAAACACCTATTAGTTCAGCATTCTGAAGTGGGTGAGTCAAAATTCTACACAAAGGGAAACGGAAGCTTAGAGAGATGCAGTGACTTCGTGCATGAACAAGTGTTGATTAAGCACCTACTCTGTGCCTGGCACTAATCCAGGTGCTGGGGATACTTTAATAAACAAAACAGAAAGCCCTGGTCACATGAAGCTGATATTCAAGTAGGCCAAGAGTGGGGTGGGCCAGAAGGGAATAACTGCTATGGAAAAATAAATAAATAAATAAAGCAGGGAAGGGAGAAAGAGTGCAGGGTGCAGAAGTCGCCATTTAAAGATGGAGGGTGAGAGACAGGAGAAGAACTCCAGCTTTGGAGTTAGGCGGTTTCGGTGTTTGAATCCCAGCTGTGCCAGGTACTCAGGGCGGAGCCTTGGGCAGAGGACTTGGACTCTCTGAGCCTCAGTATCCTCACCTATAAAAAGGAGGCTGGGGCTTCCCTGGTGGCGCAGCGGTTGAGAATCTGCCTGCCAATGCAGGGGACACGGGTTCGAGCCCTGGTCTGGGAAGATCCCACATGCCGCAGAGCAACTAGGCCCGTGAGCCACAGCTACTGAGCCTGCGCGTCTGGAGCCTGTGCTCCGCAACAAGAGAGGCCGCGACAGTGAGAGGCCCGCGCACCGCGATGAAGAGCGGCCCCCCGCTTGCCACAACTAGAGAAAGCCCTCGCACAGAAACGAAGACCCAACACAGCCAAAAATTAATAAAATTAATTAATTAATTAATTAATTTAAAAAAAAAAAAAGGAGGCTGCTGTGAGAAGCACGTGGCTGAAGAAGGAGTTTTTATGGTGAGCCCCAAGGCAGAGGCACTGTGCTCTTAAAATGTACTTCAAGGACCACCGGCATCAGAATCCACTGAGATCCCTGTTAGAATGCAGATCCCAGGCGGCATCTAGAGACTTTGATTCTGTGGTCTGAGTGATGGACCTGGGAATCTGAATTCTTCTGGGGTTTGAGAATCCCTGACCTGGGCTTGGGTGTGGGGTTAAGGAGCCTGTGGCCGCCTCCCTGATGAAGACTCACGGGTCCCCAGAGTGGAAACGCCCTTAAAGATCACACAACCCAGCAATGTGCTCCTAGTATGCAGACAAGGAACCTGAAGACCAGAGAAGCTAAGTGACTTGCCCAAGGCCACACAGCAGGAAAGCTGGGTCTGGGATGGTTGACAGCTGGATGGAGAGGTAACAGCTGGTTCAGATAACAAGCAGTCAGACCCCAGATATTGGGGGTAGGGTCAGAGTGAGAGTTGAATCTCATCCCGGGAATCTTATCCTGCTAGACTGGGAGATGGATGAGTGTTTCCTTCCCATTTGAGACTGTTAAATGATCCTCCCCAGACTCCTGCTCAGTTAATTCCTTGGAGAAAAAGGGAGCCTTCCCTTGGACCACTCTGACCAGCCCAGGGCACCCTAGCCTCCCAGTGAGCCCCTTCCTACAGCCCAGTGGACTTGCTGAACCCCTAGGGGTGCCAATGTGGGACACATACCACCAGTACCAGATGCATTGAAATCTGATTTCTCAACCTCAGTGCACCCTGGAATCACTTTGGGAGCTTTGCAGAATACCAGTCCCTGGGTCCTACCCCCAGAGATTGATTGAATTGGTCTGGAGCGTGGCCTGGTATTGGGATTTTCCAAAGATTCTCAGATGATTCTCACGTGCAGCCAAGACTGGGTTAGCTGTACAGGGAAGGACATCAAATCCCATTGATTCAAAAAAAAAAAAAAAATCCCATTGATTCAAAGTGAGAAGGTGTTAGCCTTTCCGATTCTCCTTCAAACCTTCAGACTCCCTTAAGGGGAAAGTCCCTGTTGGAAGCTAATGGGACTATCACACCTCTCGAACACACATACGTCTCCCCCTTGAACCCAGAGAGAGCAGGTGTCGGGCTCCAGCATCGGGCTGGAATTTCATAACATGATTTATGGCAAATGGTACCAATTCTTCGTGATATCAAATTTCCTCTTAAAATAACTTGATTGAAGTAAAATAAATTAATTAACGAATATTAAGCAAATCCTATTTCGGGTATTTCCCCTGCACTCAGTGGTGGTTTCTGACCCAAGTGGGTCCCCTCACTTATGTCCTCCTCTGGCCACAGGGATTGGTTCAGAGATGAGCACATGACCCAAGTGTGTCCAATCAGAGCCAACCCTGGGACTTCTGCTGGAACAGCCAGGGAAGAGGGCCTCTCTTTCTGCTGGCTTTGGTGTTCAGAAGATGAAGTTCAGAGAAAATGTCAGCTCAGAGAGAGGAAGTGACCTGTCTGAGGCTCCAGGCACTAGTGGTGGAGCTGGGATTTGAACCAAGTCCATCTGCCCCCAAAGGTAGTGCAACTTCCAACTAAACCATATTTCTGGTGAATTTTTCATTTAGAAACCTCCCTCAGAACTTCTGTTTCCTGGGTTTAGAGTCTTCGTATGTGGCATTTGCTTTAGAAAAACTCAGTAACACCCTATAAAAGATAACCCAAGTAGGTACCTTTAAAAAGCTGATAGAAAACACGAATTATCATTCAATACGTTCCGAGCACCAGAGAAGATATTTGGCTGTTTGCAAAGAATTTGGTGCCCTTCCTCCTTTCAGTTTGGGATGATAAGAGCATTCTGGTTGGAGTTCTGGCCAGGCCTTTAAAACTATTTCACCCACTCCTAACCCAAAGGAGTTCGATATTTGCTTCCTGGCAACTGTGACTAACCTCTGAATTCTTTCATCCATCAATTCATTCAACACAATCCTACAGAGTGCTTACAGGGAGGTAGGCACAGTGCTAGGTGCAGGAGACACAGATGAACACAGCAGACAAGTCCTGCCATCAGGGAGCTCACGGTCCACACGGGGCAAGGGAAGGCAGAATAATCAGATATCAGCAAAATGGATGTGAAATTACAGTGGGAACAAGGGCCATCCAACAGAGGTACATAGAACTTTGAAAACCATAACTGGGAGGTTTGACCTGTTCAGAGATCATGGACGGCTTCCTGGAGGAGGTGACATTCGATCTGGGAGCTTCAGGATGAGCAGGCAATACTGGGTGAAGAAGAAAGGAAAAAAAATTCCAGGCTGAGGGAAAGCATGTGCAAAGGCCCAAAGCAAGAAGGAATTTAGTATGAGATCAGTGTGGCTGGACACAAGGAACCAGGAGACTGTGGTGGGAGATGAAGTCAGAGAGGTGGGGGTGCCTGGCCACATGGAAACTTGCAGGCCACTCACTGGGAGGAGATTTAACCTCTCCTTCCACCCATTCTCCAGCAAATCAAATGGAAATCACCCACCTTTCCCCTCCTCCCTCCTTTACATCATAAAACTGTGAAAAACCCCACTGCCCTTATGACTTATGGAATTTGAAAAATACAACAAAATATCCACACAATTGAGATTCTTTAAAAACTTGGGGTGTTTGAGCTACTTAAGGAGAAAAGGGAGAAGAGCAAAAATAGAAAGGCAAGAAGCCCATGAATAAAAGGAAGAAGCAAGTGAGGGAGAGCTATGGAGAGAAGGAGAGCAGCACGGGGGTGGGCGTGTGTGGGGGTGTGTGGGGGTGCTGGCTCAGTGCCTGGGCTCTGCAGGTAACAGCCTGGGGTCAGATGCTGCCCTGCCCTCTCTTAGCTGCATCCTTGCATGTATTACTCTGCCTCTCCGGGGCTCAGTTTCCACATCTGTAAAATGGGGATAATAACAGTACATTCCCCATAGGGCGTTGTGAGGACTATCCGAGTTAACGTCTGTATGAGTGGTACAGGAATGTTAGCTATGTGGGTGCTGGCAGAGAAATAGGCTGGATGGTGCCTCTGAAGCCCTCAGAGTCCCCAGGGAAACCTGGGCTCAGCCTGGACAGCTGGAGGGTGAGAAGTACTGAGGAGACACAGGGCCCACAGTGATGGGCTAGTATGAGACAGGCTTTGGAGGGCAGCTAAGAAATCTTCCTGGGAGAGCGAAACTCCTCCTCCCTTGAGTGAGAATGTCTTATATCTGGGAGGAGGAACCAGGTTCTGCATTTTTCTGAGTGAAAGGGAAGGGCTTCTGGGCACCTCCTCTAAGGAACCTTCAGTTCAGGGAAGATTAACCCCAGAGCAATGAACTTTGGAATCCAAAAGCAGTGACCAAAGGGGTCTGATGATAAATTCTTGAAAGAAATACCAGGGCCCATTGTGGGGCTTAGAATGTCATCAAGTTTGGGAAGTCAAGGGAATTTCCTAGCGGTCCAGTCATTAGGACTCCTCACTTTCACTGCCGAGGGCATCGGTTCAATCCCTGGTCGAGGAACAAAGATCCCGCAAGCCACGCAGCATGGCAAAAAAAAAAAAAAAAAAAAGGAAGTCAAGGGAAGGGTGTTCAAATAGAGTTTTAAAGGATGAATTAAGGAGGCCAAGGGGGCCAGGGTAGGGGCTACAAGCTTGTGCTAGTCAGCACAGCATGTGCAAAGGTCCTGAGATGAGACCTGGAATGGTGTCCTGAAGATCTGAGAAAGGAGATAGCGAGCCATATGATGTGTCTGTAATGTGAAGGTGGGGTAGTACTCCTTATAGGTCCTTAGTGGCCAGGTAAGGGTTTTGGAAATTATCCTGAGAACAATGAGAAACCATGGAGGGGCTGATACCTCTTCCTACCGCTGCTCCCCCTCACCCCCATTCAAAAACTGTCTAGGTAGAGTGGATATGATTGGACATGGGCTCTGCATGGAATGATTTGAGAGCTTGGAAAATACTCTGAGACTATATCAGAAAGAGCAGTAGTCATTCATTCATCCATTCATTCATTTATTCAACAAATATTTATTTAGTAACTACTATATGCTAAGCAGGATTTTAGCACTAGGAAGATAGAAGTAAAACCTGAACAAGTTCCTCTCTAATGGAGCTTATAATGCAATAGAATGAGACAGAGAAGAGCCAGATAAATATATAGCATTCTAGGTGGTGGAAAGGACTACGAGAAAAATAAAAGAAGGTAAAGAATGGAGTGTGTGAAGATCAGGGGGAGGGGGTGCTGTAACCATTTACTAGCGGATGTGACCCAGCAAATCGTCCCTGCAGACCCGCATTCCACCCAGTGTCCCCTGAGTGTCCATTATTTGCACCATTGTAAGCAGAGTTTAAAGATGATTTTTTAGCACTTCTCCATCCCACAATCAATTAAGCTCCCCCTCTACTTTGCACCAAGAGTGCATTTGTGGTGACCACAGTGACCAGCAAACTGTTCCACTTCCCTACGTGTTGCTGCCAGCCACATGTAAGGAAGCCACAAGCACTAGGCACTCTGTTCCCACCTTTGCCTGACACCATTTGCCTTTCTGTGGATAATAGGGTGGTGAGATCATCCAGGTGCCCTGCAGGGGGTTGGCAGGGCTGCATCCCTGGGCCTGTTCCAGGCCAGCCAGCAAGAAAAAGAAGTGGATTTAAGCGAAGTTGACAACAGGTTCGAGGGTTTCTGGCAGGAGTGGGGCAGGGGAGCCATTCTTCAGCCGCCTTCCCGAGGAGCACGTCACCTCTACCAGCACCACCCGAGTGGATGGGCGTCAGAAACAGAAAGAGGTGTAACAGAACCCCCCTGGCTAAATGGAGATTTGGGAACCTTCTGTGGTTTGCATTTCTTCAGGAACTCTGCCAGGAGGGGGATGATGAGCAGTAATGACACACACAAGGGATGAGACCCACAAATAACGACTTGGAAACAGGAGTTCCAACTCTAAACACCAGTGTTCCGAATGTGCCTGCCAGAATTCTGATCACAAACACCACCGAAGTGTCGTGACCTTGAAACCTCAGAATTCCAACTCCGACCATGAGTTCCAACCTGAAACATCAGCATTCCAACCTTGTCTGCTGAAGTTTTCAATCACAAATATCAACACTCTGGCCGTGTACTCCTTGGGTCCAATTACAAATCTGAGGATTCAGACCTTGGATGGCAGCCTTCTGACCTTGAACCCCAGAGTTGTGACCTCGAATGACGATGCTCCAAGAATGAACATCAACCACAGCGGTGATCTTGAGTGACAGAATTGCAACCCTGAACACCAGAATTCCAATCCCAGGCACCCTAATCTCTACCAAGAATTTCTGAAATCCCAAGCTTTCCAGCCTGAATTTGTAGAGCTAACATCACTCCATAAGGATATAAAGTTGAATTCTACACAATAAACTCTCCCACAGCCCCCAGAAATAAGCCAGAGGCTTGGATGATGATGAAGAGGATGCAAATAACAGTACGAATAACACTGGCTCACATTTATTTGTTGCACTTTGCTGAGCACTTCACATGCTATATCTCATTGCATCCTCTGGACCACCCCCAGGGAATTTATTATTCCCACTTTACAGATGAGGAACCTGAGGCTCAGAGTCAGTCTGGTTTGCTGACTCAATATTCAGTGCTTTTCCCAACCACTTCAGCAGATTTTTCCTCCTGCTCTCTTCAGAGTTTGGGTAGGGGGACCTAGGATCCTATTAGCTAATAAATTTAGGACTTACCTGTGAATTTCCCTGACCTGTGTTGTCATTCACCGGGGATGGGCTGCCTTGAGTTTTGGAGCCCCACCTGTGTGGGACAGTCATTCATTCAACAGACACTTGCCACCCTGTGCTGTGCTTCAGTAAGGAGAAGGGAGAGGGGACCTGTTACTTCTGACACCCAGGCTCTATACCCTTCCTCCCCACTCACTTCAGGATGGGAGGGTCTCAGAGGCAAGAAGTGATCACCCACTGATATTTCTAGCCATCGAAGGTTCTATGCTGCAGGGGTCAAGAAGTGGAGCCCCAAAGGCTGAATGTGGTCCCCAGACGTGTTCTGTTTGGCTCACTCAAATGTTTTTAATTTTTAAAAATTATTTGGCAACATTGAAAAATGGGGATATCTCAGTGAAAGCTAAAATTTCTGGCTGGGCCCAGAACCTGGTCTGGATGCAGAATCCAGCCTTGAGCTGAATAGCAGCTGCCTCCTTGGATGGGCACATACACTCCAGTTCACCACAGTCCCCATCACTCTCTCCTGCCTCCTTAACTGAGTGTTGAAAACCACCTCTTTGGATTGGCTTATCCTCCCAGTCGTGAGGCCAGCAAGAGTCTAGAATTTTTATGCAGGGGGTGGGTACTGGTGGGTAGAAACCTGAAGGAAGGGGGAGGGGAACTAGGGGACTTGCCTTGGGTTGCATTTGCATGGGGCTTTATGTAGGATGGGGAAGGCTCCACGTGCCCACATCAATGGATGCGGGGTGTGATGGAGACTGGGGAGAAGGTTGGGGGGAGGGTCTAAGCCCCCCGCTCTCCAGTCACTCCTTGGCACAGCCATTGCGTGAAGGCTTCAAGCAGGCAAAGCTGTCATAAGAGGCCTGATTAAGGCAAGGTTTGGGCTAGCCTCTCTTTCCTCTCTCCCTCTTGACAAAAGGAAGAGAGAAGGAAAACCAACAACATGAACGGAGCATCCGTGCCTGGCCAGCGCAGTGCTGGCCACTCTGGCACAGATGAGTGCACCTGTCTTTCCAGTAGTCCTGCTTGGCAAGTTACCATGCCCATTTTCCAGGTAGGGAAACTGAGGCCCAGAGAGATGATGGGTCTGTTTGCCCCGGGTCTCGTAGCTCACATGTGGCGGTGTTAGGATTATGAACCCAGGCCTCCAGAGTTCCAGGCCAGAGCTCTTTCCACTCATCCTACCAGGGAGATGACATATGAGAGGAGGAAAAACACTGGTGAAGAGGAGTGGAAGGACACGTGCCCCAAGTGGGCCTAATCTGAAAATAAACCAGAGAGACATTTTATCATTGAAAGAGTGGAAATGCCACCAAGTCCAAACTGGTTGTTCAAGGTCAGGGAGGGCCTTTCTGAAGAGGTGACATATGAGCCAAGATCTGAAGGATGAGAAGGGGCAGCTGGCATTGCAAGACACAGAGCCAGAGGCCCAGAAAGGTTAAGTGATTTGTTCAAGGTCACATGGCTAACTTGTGCCTTCCCTCCCTCCCTCCAGTCCTCCAACAAACCCCCTCTGACAAAGCCAGCCCCTCCTTGCATCAGGCCCTGGGGTGACTTTAGAACACAGGTCAGAAAACTTTCCCTGTAAATGCTGTTGTTACCAAAAAGCAACCATAGATAATAGGTAAATGAACGTGTTGATGTTCCAATAAAGCTTTATTTACAAAACTGGCAGCCTACCCTGCTTTAGAACACAGAAATGAGTACGATACAGTCCTAGATTTTGAGAATATCCTGCTTTAGTTGGGGCGATAATACAAGTTTAGAAGAAAATAGAATACACGAGGGAGCGTGCTAAATGGTGCAGGAGAGGTAGAAACAGAATTTGTGGAAGAAGATCACTTCTGCGGCTCAGGAAGGAGAGAAATCAAGTTCAGGTTCTCAGACAGGGCCACCTGCACTCCTCTTTGACCTTGGCCTGTTATTCTCTATCTAAACACCTTCTTTCCTTCCCAGCATACATATTACACTTTGTGATTATTCTTTCATTTAACTTTTTATTTGTTTAATGCCTATCTCCCTCCAGCAGGCTATAAACTCCATAATGGCTATGGATTATTTTTGCCAGCTTACATTTATTCTCTCCTTTTTTGCTAACAGTATTTCAATTTTTCTTTGAAGAACCCCCCGTTTCCCATTCTCAGTCCCAACTCAGAACCAGCCATTGTCATGTGACCCAGACCTGGCTAAGCGATTGGCTTAGGGATGGACCAGTGAAAATCAGCCCTGGGATTTTGCTGGAATTACTGGGGAAGACACTTGCTTTTTCCCCAGGATGGAAGCCTACAGTTGCTGGGTGCTGTCTTTCCAGCCATGTTTGCACAGCCTGCTGAGAAGCCAACATGGATAAGAAGAGACTTAGATGGATTGGAGACCAATTCTTGATGACATATTTAAGCCCCAGATCCAGCCCTGCCTGAAGCCCTACCTAACCCAGGACTTTTCAATTACATTTTTTTTTTGATTAAGTCCATTTGAACTGCATTTTTGTCACCCACAACCAAAGGAATCCTAAACCAATAGATACACAAGTGCTTCTCACGCACCCTGCACAATGCCTGGCATATAGTAACATGCAATAAATGTTTGTCACACAGACAACAGGTGGCATTGAAGGAGGACCTCAAAACATGCACATATACCCACATGAAGTTAGAAGGATCAGAGAAGCCTAGAAAGGAAACTAACTTTGAATCCAATAGGATTGTCCCAGGAATAGGAGGGAATGACTGAATCAAATTTCGGTCAGTATTTCAAGGAACAATAAGGGATGTGTAAACATACCCACAGCATAAGAGATAAAAGAAAATTGATCTATTCAGTGGGAATTCTAGACATGTTGAAGGCTGGTTCAACATTATCTTTTTTTTTTTGCGGCCACACTTTGCGACATGCAGGATCTTAGTTCCCCATCCAGGGATCGAACCTATGCCCCCTGCATTGGGAGCGCAGAGTCTTCACCACTGGACGGCTGGGCAAGTCCCCCAGCATTATCTTATCTCCACCTTTCTTTCTGTTCTCACATGCCCTTGGCAGGGCAATCATGCACTGCCTCTTCGGTACGAACAGTTGGGTCTACAAAGACTCTGAGAAGCAATGCTGGCCAAGGTAAGGGGCCCCAAGGATCACACAGGCCTTGGAAAGACTCAGGGATGGGCCTTAGGTAGCAATTAGTGAAATATAATGCTCTATGTTTAGATGCTGTTTGATTCCAGGTGCATTACCTGGCAGATGTGAATGATGATGTGGAATTGGCCAATATAACATTATTCTCTCAAAGACAGTGTCTGTCTGCCAGGCCATGGTGGGCAATTATGGTGGAGACCAGCCCTGCTGCAGAGCAAAAATGGAGCAGACAGGGTGTGAAGGAACACCTCAGGTGTCTAATTCAATAGCACCTCCTTGCTGTGAATGGAAGGCCAGAAGTCACTTCTTTCTGGCCCAGGAAGTATGGGGATGGTAGTGGGCAGGTAGAGATAAGGAAGGTGGGAGGAGATTGGAGGGGGTACACCTGGGAGACCTTTACCTTGTATGGGAGACCCCTCTGATTAATCACCATAAGATCATGCAAGTTTGCTCATTCATTCACTCACCAATTGTTTACTAACACGAAACTGCAATAAAAATGAATAATAACAGCAATGGTTAACTCGTACTGAACACATACTGAGTACCAGGGATTGCTGAGTGCTTCATATAGAATTGTCACAGGAATTCCCTGGAGGTCCAGTGGTTAGGACTACGAGCTCTCGCTGCCGAGGGCCCGAGTTCAATCCCTGGTTGGGGAACTAAGATCCCACAAGCTGCACAGTGCGGCCAAAAAAGAAAGAAAGAAATAGAATTGTTACTCTGGTTGTTATGAGGCTCCCCAGATTATGGATCAGGAAATTGAAGCCCAGAGAAATTCATTCCCCCAAGGGCACACAGCTTGACTCATCATCGAGCTAGGATTTGAATGTAGGCAGTCGGGCTGCAGAGCCTGCTCTCTTAAGCATTCCTGTCTCTCTGTGGGCCAGGCCTGGCATCCACAGACAAACTCATAAGCTAGTCTTCAGAGCGTTTTGTGCAAGGAAGTTATGAACATCAGGTTTCTGGAGCACAGAGGAGGGAGCAGGCAGTGCTGCCTGATGGGGGTGTGGGTGGTGGAGGGAGGGAGAAGCTGGGCCTTGAAGGGTGAGGAGAGAGAGGCTGCAGGCAGACAAGAGGGAGAAGGGAGTGCAAAGCAGAGGAATCAGCTTGGGCAGAAGTGTGGAGCAGGACCCAGGAAGGATGGTGTATTTGGGGAATGCAAGAAGGTGGGTGTACCATGGACAGAGGACGGGGGATACGAAGGTGGAGAGGTTGGCTGAGGTCTTGAAGGTCAGGCTGAGGAGTTTGGACTTTATTCTGGGGGCAGTGAGAACCATGGAAGGGTTTTTGGAAGGGGATGATTAGCATGAGCAGATTACACTTGAGAAAGATGGCTTGGGTTCCCTGCAGAGAAGGGACTGGAAGGGGACAGCTGGAGGCAGGGAGGCCAGTGCAGAGGCTCAGACTCTGAGGAAAGACCAAAGTCCAACAGCAACAAAGTCATCCCTCTGATCTTACCTCCCCAGCTCCCCTGCTTTCACTCTGCTCTGGCCACACTGGCCACCTGGCTGTTTCTTGACTGCCTCAGACATGTTCTTGCCCCAGGGCCTTAGCACGTGCTGTTTTCTCCACCAGAAACACTCTCCCCCGCCAAAGTCCACATGCCTCCCTCTCTCCCTTCCTGCAGGTTTCTGCTTAATTGGCACCTTCTTGGTGAGGCCTTTTCTGACCATCCTGGTTAAACACCCCGCACCCGAACACTCCCGCCCCCTTCCCTGCTAACCTTTCTTCGTGTCACCTGTTACAACCAAAATATTGCATATTTATTTCATCTTGTCATTTCATCCATGAATACTTCAGTATGTATCTCTAAAATATAAATATTTCCAAACATAATCACAATAGCAATTATTACACCTAAAAAATAGCATTCATTCCGCCATAACATCAAATATCCAGTTAGCATTCATCTTCCTCTGACTGTCTCATGATTTGTTTTTCACAGTTTCTCAGCTCCAGGAAGTATCTGTATTTGTTTCTTTTTTGAATGGTCTTAATCTCTCTATTCGCTGGAATCTCGGTGCCATGAGGGCTGGAATCTTTGTTTTGTTCTCTGTGCTGTGTCCCCAACACTTAGGACAGTGCTCGGCACACAGTAGGAGCTCAATAAATCTTGTTGAATAAATGAATACAACCAATCCTAATAGTAACAGCTGCTATTGAGCTTGTGGGGTTTACTATATTACATCATCTAATCCTCACAACCTCTTTATAAGGTAAGGGCTGTGATTGGGCCCATTTTCCAGATGGGGAAACTGAGCCACTTGGCTCAAGGACTCACAGCTAGAAAATGGCCAGGGCCTAAGACCCATCACATGGACTGGGCATCTGTGGCTGCTGGTGGAGGCTGAGGTTTTGTGGTTGCCCAGGAACCGCCCCCACATCCCACATGTATCCCCAATCCAGCCACCTTTCACAGACTTACCTCCCTCTTCCAAGCTGCCATCTTTTCTCTGTCTCTCTCTTTTTTTTTTTTTTTGGCCGCACCGTGTGGCTTGGGGGATCTTAGTTCCCCAACCAGGGATCAAACCCGGGATCCGGCAGTGAGAGTGCCGAGTCCTAACCACTGGACCACCAGGGAGTCCCCCGCCATCTTCTCTTGACTGCAATGCTGCAACATCCTCCTGGCAGCTGCTCATCTTTTATTTCTCTAATGCCCACTCTTCATGCAACACCTAGGGGGTGGCGGCCAGGGATGCTGCTAAACATCTTATAATGCACAGGACAGCCCCCAGCAACAGAGAATTATCCCTCCCCAAATGTCAGCAGCGCTGAGGTTGAAAGGCCAGAGATGTCCTGCACCCAGAGCATGGCAGAAGCAGATGAGAGTCAGACTTCTAGAAATGTGTTAGTGATAATAATGAAAGTCCCAAAGTTTGTAAACAAAGCTCAAAGGCCTAAATGCAAGGCCTGAAGGTATAAAACTCTTAGAAGAAATCATGGGGAAAACACTTCATGACATTGGATTTGGCAATGACTTCTTGGATCTGACACCAAAAGCACAGGCAACAAAAGAAAACATAGACAAGTTGGACTTCATCAAAATTTAAAACTTCTGTGCCTCAAAGGACACAGTCAACAGAGTACAAAGGCAACCTACCAAATGGGAAAACATATCTGTAGATCATATATCTGATAAGGGGTTGATATCCAGAATATATAAAGAAACTGCTACAACTCAAGAATAAAAAACAAACAACCCGGGCTTCCCTTGTGGCACAGTGGTTGAGAATCTGCCTGCCAATGCAGGGGACACGGGTTCGAGCCCTGGTCTGGGAAGATCCCACATGCTGCAGAGCAACTAGGCCCATGAGCCACAATTGCTGAGCCTGCGCGTCTGGAGCCTGTGCTCCGCAACAAGAGAGGCCACGATAGTGAGAAGCCCGCGCACCGCGATGAAGAGTGGCCCCCGCTTGCCGCAACTAGAGAAAGCCCTCGCACAGAAACGAAGACCCAACACAGCCATAAATAAATAAATAAATAAATAAAATTAAAAAACAAAAACAAACAAACAACCCGATTAGAAGATGGGCAACTTACTTAAATAGATATTTCTCCAAAGAAGATATGCACATGGCCAACAAGCATACGAAAAGGTATTCAACATCACTAATCATTAGGGAAATGCAAGTCAAAATCACAATGAGATACCACCTCATATCCGTTAAGATGGCTATGATAAACAAAACAAAACCAAAAAAACACAGGAAATAACAAGTGTTGGTGAGGATGTGGAGAAACTGGAACCCTTGTGCACTGTTGGTAGGAATGTAAAATGGTGTAGCTGCCATGAAAGACAGTATGGAGAGTCCTCAAACAATTAAAAATAGAATTACCACATAATCCAGCAATTCCACTGCCGGATATACACCCAAAAGAACTGAAAGCAGGGTCTCGAAGAGATATTTGTACAGCCACGTTCCTAGCAGCATTATTCACGAAATAGCCGAAAGGTGGAAGCAACCCAAGTGTCCATTGATAGGTGAACGGATAAATAAAATGTTGTATATACACAAAATGTATTATTATTCAGCCTTAAAAAGGAAGGAAATTCTGACACATGCAACAACATGGGGGACCCCTGAGGATATTACACTAAGTGAAATAAGCCAGTCATGAAAAGACAAATACTGGACCGAGAGTAGTCAAACTCATAAAGACAGAAAGTAGAAGAGTGGATGCCAGGGGCTGAGGGGTGGGAATGGAGTTATTGCTTCACAGGTACAGAGTTTCAGTTTTGCAAAAGAAAAAGTTCCGGAGATTGGCTGCACAACAATGTGAATATACTTAACACTACTGAACTATCCACTTAAAAATGGTTACGATGGTAAATTTCATGTTATGTATATTTTACCACAAATAAAAAAGAAATCACCCAGAGATTGTTTCAATTGTGGGGTCCAGGTATGGGTGTTTGTCGAAGCTCAGGTGACCCAAATGTTCAGACAGTGGTGATCACCCTGCTCTGTGAAGTGTGCCCTATTTATTATTCCCATTCCCAGCACGGGTGAGGTGACTTGTGGGCTTATATCGCCAGGAAGCAGTGGTGGTGGAATTGGAACCCAGGCCATACCCGTACCCGCAGGAATATGTCTCACGTGGTAACATTACGTCTTATTTGCTATTTATGTCATCAGGGAAATTTTAGAGGAGAATTGGTGCTCTGGATACGAACATGTGAATTCTGGCTCCCGCCCCACCTGCCTCCAATTTGGGGGCAGGGGTGTGCCTCTGTCCCTGTCCCCATCCGGTCGAGCCCACCTCTACCAGAGACACCAAAATCAAGAATATCCCACGTCAGGGAGAAGGTAAGGCCTTATCTTAATATTTAAATTATCTATTAAAATAATGCTTAATGCTAACCCTATGTCTCCAATAGTCCCATCCCATAGTCTTTGGGGTCAAGGTCATAATGGAGCAGGAGCCAGGAACACTCCCAAGTTAGGAGGGAGATGCTGAAGGTCTCTCACCTCCGCAGCACTTCAGTTCCCTAAGGTGAAGAGGCATCCTGGAGCTCTTCTCTCACTTCCTGAAGGTCATTCACAAGGCACAGAGGCCAGATCATGGGCTCGCAGTCCTCCCATTCGCTGTGTGACCCTGAGCCAGCCACTTCACCTCTCGGGGCCTCAGTTTCCACAGCTGTAAGATGAGGATAATTATCCCTCCCTCGTGAGGTGACTGTGGGAATCAGATACCACAGGGCATTTAATGCTCCTTGCACTGCGTCAGGCACAGTGGTAGCTGCGGCTGCTATTGTTTTTATTTTCTCCAGGAGCTGGAAATGAGGCTGACCGAGCCCAACCAGCCCTGGAATTTTTTCTTGCAAGATGATCCCCGATAGGAGTTTGAGGTTTCCCACAGGTCTTTTGTTGCATCCTTAGAGGCAGATCCTAAGATAAAGATCTGAGTAAAGTGGCTTATGTAGGAAGTGATCCTAGAAAACACTGGTAGGGGAGAGGAGACGTGAGACAGGGAAGGCAAAGAGGCCAAACAGAGTGTACTATCAAGCAAGGAACCACTGTGGGCACCTGGGGCTGAATTCTGCTGAGGAACTCTGGGGCAAGTGTGGACCATGAACCTCTGAGTTATATCCCCATCCAGGGGGAGGGAGCTGAAGTATTATACACCTTCCCCATCAGTCATCAGTTGAGGGCTGCTCCCTCCAGGTAGGGCCTTAACTCCCTCTCTTTACTGAACTCCACAGGCCAGAGGAAGCTTCTAGGCAAAGAACTGCAGGTGCTGGCAGCTGGGAGTTGGGCTAGTGGCACTGAAAAGGTAAGAGCTAAAAGGATATGGGTGGGACACTGACCATATCTTCCCCATCAGGATTGGGTCCCCGTTCTGCTCCAATTGCCTATGTGACGTTGAGCAAAGTTATGTAACCTCACCTTATAATGAACATGTATCTTTTTATAATAATGAATTTTTGAAAAGGATCTTATTTAACTGGCAGGAGAGTCCAGAGGGTTAAATGAAATGACAATTAAAAACAAAACAAAACAAAATCCCTAACAGTTACTGAGGGCTTTCTATGTGTCAAACCCTATTTGAAATGCTTTGCATGCATTAATTCATTTAATTCTGGTGGCGATTCAATGAGGCAGCCCCTGCTATTGCCCCCATTTTATGATTGAAGGAACCGGGGCACAAGGAGGTGCAGTAGTTTGTCACATGTCACATGGTGAGTAACAGGGGAGTCAAATTTTGAACTTGGTCCCATCCACAACAGGTTGAACTTGGGTAACCCTAAAATCAGGGCTCCCATCCACGACACTATCAAGTATAGGAAGTACACATAGTGCTGGGTATGGAGTTGGTGCTTAATGCGTGCTTGTTCTCTTTCAGTTAATTAAGCTTTGGCCAAACTGTTCATTTGGCCAGCACTTGTCCTTCCTAAACTTTTTCACAATCTCTAGCTTTTTGTAGCCTTTCAAAACCCCTGGGAGACCAGCTGCCCAGGTATGATCCTGGTCAAGCACCCTGGAGGAATGGAAATACCCCTGAACCTCAGTGAGGGTAACGGGGGCGGGGGGGAGGGAGGGAGGGGCAGAAAGGCCTGAAAATGGCCCCTGATCTTTCCCCAACTTGTTGTGTGACTCAGGCAAGTCCTTGAAGCATCCTCCGTGTTTCCCCTTATCAAATCAGGATACTGGATTTATGAAGCGTGGCTTCAGTGCTTTCCATGCACGATCATACTTAATCCTCCAGGCAACCCTGGGAGGTAGCTTTTATTATCATCCTCATTTACAGATTAGGAAATGGAAGTTACGAGAAATGAAATGATTTGTCCAAAGTCCAGAGCTAGGAAATGTCAGGGCTGGGAATCAAACCCAGGTCTGTGTGACCCCACAGCTGGGATTCTGAATCTCTGGCATATTGGGTTGGCCAAAAAGTTAGTTCAGGGTTTCCATAACAAAAACCTGAGCGAACTTTTGGCCAACCCAATACAAACATCCAGGATGACTGACCCGGGCCAGCAAGAGCCTCAGCCAGACGATTCATAGCACTGGAGGGGCCCCATGGATTCTGAGTTGGTTTCCCTCATTTTTCTTGATGATAAAACATGAATCCCTCCTGGATCAAGTCAAGGAAGTAGAAGCATCATCACACTAAAGGCATGAAATCCCAAGGGGGCAGGTGGTGATCCTACAATCAACACTGTAATAGGGGATGTTGCCAACCAGGGGAGTAGCTAGAAGAGAGGAATTTGGTGATAATACTAATCATCACTGTTGTCACATATAGAACATTTATTACATGCCAGGCACTGGGTTAAGCTCTTTATGCAGATTATCTCCTAATGGCCCTAAGAGGCAGGCTCCATTATAATTCCCATTTTCTAGAGGAGGAAACTAACACTCAGAGGAGGAAAGGAACTTACCCAAGGTCATATTCCTGGTAAGCAATGTAGAAATGAATCACATCTGTTGGACCCCAGAGCTGAATCTTTTTCTTTGGGCGGGGAGGGGAGGCTTTTAAAAAATATATTTATTTATTTATTTTGCCTGCACCGGGTATTAGTTGTGGCATGAGAACTCTTAGTTGAGGCATGCATGCAAGATCTAGTTGCCCGACCAGGGATTGAAACCAGGCCCCCTGCATTGGGAGCACAGAGTCTTATCCACTTGGACCACCAGGGAAGTCCCCAGAGCTGATTTTTAATCAAATTCTGTGGTGGGCAAAGTACTGACCAAAGTCTCTAAATAAAGAATACTCTCACAATGGAATATAATAATAATAATTCATGGGCTTCCCTGGTGGCGCAGTGGTTGAGAGTCTGCCTGCCGGTGCAGGGGACACGGGTTCGAGCCCTGGTCTGGGAAGATCCCATATGCCGCGGAGCAACTAGGCCCGTGAGCCACAGCTGCTGAGCCTGCACGTCTGGAGCCTGTGCTCCACAACAAGAGAGGCGGCTGCGACAGTGAGAGGCCCGCGCACTGCGATGAAGAGTGGCCCCCACTTGCCGCAACTGGAGAAAGCCCTCGCACAGAAACGAAGACCCAGCACAGCCATAAATAAATAAATAAATAAATATTAAAATAATAATAATAATAATTCATATGTATAAAGTACTTTCTATTTGCAAATTACATTCACCATCTGAAATCTCATTGAATCATTAAAACAGTCCCAACAGGTGGGCACTTATACCATCACCATTTGGCAGATGATCTCACTGAAGCTCAGAGAGCTTGAATGAGCTGCCCAAGATTCCAGATTGAAGAAGCACAGGTTTGGGAACCAGACCAACTTGGGTTCAAACCCTTGCTCTGCCATTTTCATTCCTTCAGCAAATACTGACTGAGCACTTAGCTGTGTGAGCTCTGGCAAGTGACTGCCCCTCTCAGAGTTTCCATTTCCTCTTTATAAAAGAATATTAATACCACTCATCAAATCCATTCCCTCCCTCATCTGAAAATGCCAGACGCTTTTCCAGGCTTCCCTGCAGATAGAGCATGAGCATGTGACCTGATGCCGGCCAATGGGATTTAAAAAGAAGTCTGCCAGGGGGCTGCTGGGAAAGGTTTGCCTTGCAGAAAAAAAAAAAGTGGCACCTAAGAGGGCACGCTCTTCTTCACTGGTCAGACATCATGTGCCTACATTCGAAGGCTGGAGCTAGGTAGCCATTTTGTGAGATGAGGCATCCAGCCTGAGGACCAAGCCACCTGCAGGAGTTGGAGGAGCAGAAGGACAGAAAGAATCTAGAATCCTAATGGCATCATGGAACCATTAACACAAAAGCAGCTATTGGAACTTCCCGTTAAGTGAGAAGATGCACCTTCCTCCTTACAGAAGCCACTTCCAGGTTTCTATCTGTGACTTGTAGCCCAAACTGGCAGATTACCTTGATTGAATTGTTGAAGGGATTTCAATGAGATAGTGCATAGAAAGTATCACTAATCAGTGCCTGGCACAATAAACAGCAGCTACTCTGGAAATTAGGAAATTATCTCAGGCTTTAACCCTGAGACTTTTCCAGGGACCGCAGACACTCCTGGCCTGGCAAATTAGTTCCCTGTCTCTCCTACTGAGAAAAGCCTGTAGTTTTCCCAGAAAGCAGAAACTCAGTGGTGGCCCAGCACTGCAGTCATGCCACTCTGATGAAGCTGACCCCAGCTTCCAAACAAGAATCAACCACACTGCCTTTTGCCTAATGGATTTTGATTTTCACTCCCCTGACGGGGAAGGCGAGGGCCTGTGCTTTGGTTTGTCTCTGTGTTGCCAGAACATCCATCAATTATTAACAGTGGCAGCTTAGCCTTCCAGTACTGCTATCAGAAGGAAAGGGCTTGCTGCAACTCAGCCCACCCAGCCATAGAGAAAGGACTCTGCTCCCGATTATTTATAACAATAAGCCCTACGTACTGTGGGTTAGGCACTGTGCTAAATTTTGACAAACATGATTTTATGATGACCCTGCAAGGTGGGCCTTTTATCTATACTTTAGGAGGCTAAAGCTTGGAGAGGTGAAGAACTTGCTTAAGGCCAGAAACTGGGGAGGGGGTGAACATGGGCTTGGAACCCAGGTCTGTCCTTGCTCTTAAATATATGAGGTATGGCCATTTCTGTATCTCACAATCACCCGGCAATGATCCTCCACTTGACTTCTTATTCTGTGACCTCTGAGAAATTTCTACAGGCCTTGCTGTTCTGACAAGCAAAGCATCCAAGTTGGGGGGCTGGATGGGGGTGGGGAGGGCAAAGAACAAATGATTGAAGGAGGCCAGAGGCACAGAGAACTGGGCTGCAGGTGGGCTGGGAGGAAGGAATGACAGATTCCCAGACCCTGAGACACAGTGACTGACTGATTGCCTGCATCATTCATTCATTCCACATGTAGTTATCTGGAGATCCTCTGTGCCAGGCACCACGCTGGGTGCTGGAAACAGGGCAGTGAATACAACTCGACGCTCATACTCTTGTGGGGGAGAAACGGAGAAACACAAGGAAGCAAGTATAATTTCAGATGGTGCTTAAACCCTATGCAGGAAAGACACTGCAAGATGTGACAGAGTGTAAGGGGAGGGAGGCTGTTTTAATCAGGGGTCACGAAAGGTCTCTCAGAGGAAGGGACACTTAAGCAGGGACCAGCTCCTATGGGGAATGAGGAGGAGCGGCCAGCCATGGGACAATATGGGGAAGAGAATTCTAGGCGGCAGGAACAGCAAGTGCAAAGGTCCTGAGTTAGGATAACGCCTGACCTGTTTAGGGAACAGCAAGGAGGCCAGTGGGGCTGAAACTGAGTGAACAGAGGAGAGAAGAGATGAGCTCAGAGAGGTCATGAAGCTGGATTCGTGGTGAAGCGTTTGGACTTTATTCTGAGTGTGATGGGAAACCTCTCTGGAGCATTTCGAGCAGATGAATAATGCGATCCAATAACATTTAGAAAAGCTCATTCCGGCTGCTGAATGGGGAATGGATTACAGGGGGCAAAGGTGGAAGCAGGGAGACTGCGGAGGAGAGTATGGTACTTAATCACTATGGAAAGAACCGTGCCTTCAAAATCACACTTGAGTTTGAGTTTCTGGCTACTCCTGTTGGCCTGTCGCACGACCTTAGGTGAGTTACTTAACCTCTCTGATCTTCCCTCTTTGTGAAAGGTGGGATAATAGTAGAGAATTGGTATAAGGCTAAATGTGTTGTTATACTTCATACACAGTAGATATGTGATCGATGGCAGGATTTCTATACTGAGGGCCAATGAGCCTGCCTGCCTCACCATTTCAGCCTTGGCTGCAGAATATCCTAGGCTGTCGTCCATCTGCTAGGACTAGCCGGCAGCCCCAGCCTAGGATCACAGAGAGGTCATGAAACTCGTCCCTGTGAGCGGATTAACCCGAGGGAGAGATGAAGCTGTTGATTCCTAAACAGCACCTTTTGCAAGCCTGAGCTACTTGCCTAGATGTCAGGCACCAACCCAAACACAGCCTTTTGCCTGCTTCTTCTGGGGAAGTGACCCTCTCCTCCTCTGCCCCTCACTCTCTTGTCTTAGGGACAGGGCAGGAAGGAGGGAGGGTCATATCTGGGTCTAAACCAGGTGTGGAGGGGAAGAACCCGTGTCAGGCCTGGAAATAGCAAAATAAGTCTGTTGATCCTAAGCCGGTTAAGGGTGAGTGACTATGCCTTAAGAGAGAGGCTTTTTGGACATGAAACCTGGGGCAGGATTATGGCCAGAGGCAGCCCACAGAAGAGGAAACAGGCCTAGGAATCTCTCTGTCCTCTTTAGAGTCGACATGGAAGAGAGAAAACCTTTGGGCCTCTCTCCACCCTCCAACCAGCCACTCAGTCCTACATTCACTCTCAAAGGCCTCTCCTTGGGCAGACAGATCTGGAGAAAGGACCCCACAAAACCCGCTACAGACCCAGCCCTGTAGGTGGGCCTTTAGTGGGGGGCAGTTGAGCCAGGGAGCACCCACAATGAGAGGCCAGGCTGGACAGGAGGCAGCCCTAGCTAATACATCATGGCTGGTACGTAGACTTCCTCTTCTCTTTCTCCTTTCGCCATGAATACATTTACCTGCCCCCCTTTTTTGGCCCTGCTCTCAGAGAACGAGTTATGTTCAACACATCTTTCCCAACTTGGTTTTCCTGGATTTTGACATCAACACCTCTCTTTTCTGGGCTCCCCCTGGGTCCCACATGGCCTCTTTTATAGCACTGCACACACTGTGCTGTCATTTACTCCCAAATCCCAGCACACTGGCCACGTGAAGACAGGCCCCCACCTCTCTGAGGCATCCCCGAGTCCCAACCTGACACAGAGAAGTTGCTTATCAACAAATGACCTCCTGTCCTGGCCTGACCCCCACCCCAATCCTTTCTTAGTCCCTTACAGCCTCTGCTTTTTTATCTGAGAGCACACAGGACTCCCTGGCCTACCCAGTGTGATTGAACTCATTCCTGCCTCTTTCTCCTGCTTTATTTTTCACATTGCCTCATTTTTTTTCTGTCCTATTTCAAAATTTACATCGTCTTCCGACAGCCAAAGCATCTTTAGAAGCTGCATCAAACCATTCTTGGAATCAACTCACCAAATTAAGAAAGACCAAACCAGGGGTGACCCCTCGCCCACAAGCATCCACAGCCAGCTGCATGCGTCATGCACGCACACACCCACCCCTCAGAGTCCCTTTGCCTCGTTTTTCTCGCTTATGTTAAAACCGCCTGACAGTATCTCAACGTCCTCCACGTATGTCTATAAGCTGCCTTCATTCCCTTCTTGGGGCAAAATGAGGTTATAAATATAGGGATAAGTATTAAAATTGCAGGGTGACCCCCCTCCAGCCCGGGTCTGGGCATCCACAAGGGAGCATTATGTAGAATAGACCAAACTCAACTCTACTCCATCCCAAAGCTTTATTGCCTCTCCGTGCCCTTTTTATTTGCAGTGTCCATTCTCTTGCTGTGGGTTTTCATAAGTCTCTGTAAATCCTTTTCTCCAACAAAGTTGGGGTATAAATTATTGAATGATAAAAGGATGAGGTGGCCAGTGCCACATAGGAACAGTCTGAAGGGGTTGTTGGTCCTCACCTCTGAGATCTCAGCCATAGCCCTTCCTCTTTTCTGGTCTTCACATTTGGGAACTAAGCCAGAGTCCCCCAGCCGTGGTCCTCGATCTGGGGACACAGGCAGAATGCCCCAGCCCAGCAGCCCCTAGATTTCACACTCACCTTGGCGGCCACAGAGGAATTGGGCTTCTCCAGTAAGTCCCAGAGCTTTTTTCTCTTCTCCGCGCAGCACGTGTTATCGAACTCCTCACCCTCCCGCTCCCGTAGGGTTTCTGCCTCACGCTTGAGCTCCTCATTCATCTGTTCCTTCTTCTGGTGGTAGCGGGCCTGGCAGCAGGACTCCAGGTAGATTTCGTCGATGCCCCAGTAGTCGAGCTCTTGGCTGAAGCTGAGCGCGCACATCTCCTCCATCATGTGCAGCCGTCCGGTGCGGTAGAAGTTGAGGATGGAGGTGAAGGCGCCCGGGTGGCGGTCGAAGAAGTACTCATTGTCGTCGAGGCTGTAGTCATCGCACACCTCCAGCAGCGAGTCGTGCGTGTTGCAGTCGCGCAGCTTGCCCAGCCGTGTGCGGGGCAGGCGGTCCAGGGTGCGCCAGAGCACCTCGTGCGCCAGCCCACCGACGTTGAGGCGGACGCGCCTCGAGCACGCCTTGCTGCGCACGATCTCCATGGGCTCGGGTGGCAGCGAGCTGGTGGAACGGGAGCCATGCTTCGTCATGCCCGCCGGCATCGCTGGTCCGGCCGCCCCCGCCCCCCCTGCCCCCCCAGGCCGCTGTCACTGGAGGGCAAGGCCAGCCGCCGCGGGGGAGGGGGGCAGGGAGCGCTGTGGGCTGCTGGGGGCGCAGGGGGCCGCGCGGGCGCGTGTCACGGCCGTCTTCTCACCTCCATCCCGACGGCTGCGAGGCAGAAAGCAGACGCAGGTCAGCAAACAGGGAGCTGTGCGCGGCCCCTCCCCACCTCTCCACCCGGGCCCTAGCCGGCCTTGACCTTCCCGGCGCTTAAGCCGCTCAGGCCCACAGAAAGGCTGGGCGCTGTCCCTCGAGACGGTGCTGAAGCCCGCCCCACCCCGTGGCCGGAGGGAGGGGCCGCCCTTCGGGGCGGGGAGAGGGTCCCCAAGAGGCGCCCCGGGGCCCCAGGAGGCCCTACCCCGGGCTTCTGCTGCCGGGACCCGACCCGGCCGCCTGGGGCGCTGTCCGCCCCTTCGAGTGCTGAAACTCGCTTCTCCCTAGGTCTCCCCGTCCAGTCCCCGACCTGGCCCCGCAATGAGGAGAAGAGGGGAGCTGCATGAGAAAACTTTTTTTTTTTTTTTAACTTCTCATCTTTTCCTTCCCCCGCTCCGAGATAATTAGGATTTGAGGGCTTGGGGGTGGCAGCGGGATTGCTTTTTCTAAACCTTTAAAGATTTGGAGGAATTCCGGAGGGTTTCAGGTGCCCACCTGTCGGTCACAACAGACGGGGTGGTCATGAAGCCCCACTGTCCTGAAGCGACCCCTCTCCCCAAGCCACGGGAGCATCTCTTGAGGTCTCTCCGGCAACGAGGTGAACCCTGAAGACGCAAAGCCAAGCTCTGCGCGGGGTCCCGCCCCTCCCTCTGCGCCCCCTGCCCCACGGCAGGAGGGGGGAACAGAGTCCTGGGGATCCACCTGGGCCGTCACCCCCTCGCTCCTTCCCCGCCCCCTTCTCCTTGTCTTCCTCCTCTTCCTCCTCCTCCTTCTCCTCCTCCTCCTCCTCCTTCTCCTCGCTCCTTTCCTGCGGTGGCTTTTTATAACTCCGGGTTCTGCGCCTTTCCCGGGGCTTGGAAGGGAAGGGGTGGGGGAGGTGGGAGGCGGGGAAATGAGCTGAATTTTCTGGCCTTTTCAAAACGAGCCCTCCTCCCTCCGCGCACTGGTGATTTCATGGGCTCCTCTGAGCCCCCAGGCATGTGAAGCTCACGCCCTAACCCCTCACCCCAGAATGCGGATCGCGCACCTCCCCGGGCCCAGGCCCTTCACCCACCCCACCCCCCCCGCCTGAAACCGCGGAGCCTGGGTAGACCAACAGGCCGAACCGCGGCAGGCGAGCCCCCCTCCTGTGTCCCCCTGCGCCCCCGCCGCGCGCCCCAACACTCACCCCCAGGGTGGCCGCCTCCCGGGGCCAGGGACCGCGCATCGCCGCGGTCGCCCGGGCGCCCCAGCCCGCGGGCAGCGGCGGACCCGGGGCCGGGCTGGGCCCGGCCTACGCCGGACGGGCAGGCGACGCGCCGGAGCAGCAGGCGCTGCGGGGCCGAAGCGCGCTCTCCAAGGCTGGGGGCGCGGACGGGCGCTGGGGGCGCGGGTGGCAAGACCGGGATCGGGCGGCGCCTCCTGCTCCACCTCCTCCTCCTCCTTCTCCTGCTCCCGCGGCAGCGGTGGCGGCTGCTTGGGCGAGATCAACAAGTCGGGGCTGAGCTTCGGCTCCGCGCTCGCTGCGATTCTGTCCCGCACTTCTGAGAGCCCAGAGTCGGGCACCGAGGCGGGACGGCGCCACCTGCGGGTCGGAAGCGTGCGCGCCGCTTAACTCCTGCCTGCCCGGGCCAGCCCGTTGGTGAGGCTGGGGGCGGGCTGGGGTGTTGGGCGAAGGAGGGGCGCCTAGCGGTTTGGCCCTTCCCACCTGGGCTACCTGCACTGCCTGCCTCTCAATCCCGGCTTCCTTCATCCGGTCAATAAAGTGGCTTGAGCGCCTACTGTGTGAAGGGCACAAAGATAAGCGTCCGAGATACAGCTGTGAACCAAACGCAGAAGTCCAGCCCTTGTGGAGCTGGTTGGAAACAGACCAAAACCAAGAAAGTCAAAGAATATGTCAGACGATGATAAGCACAGTGGGGATAATGAAGCAGGGGAGAGGGATAGAGGCAGGGGTAGGGGGAGAAGATTGCAATTTTAAATAGCCCTTGCTTTCGTGAGCTTCCATTCTAGATTCTAAAATCTAATTCTAGAATGGAATTCTAGATTCTAGTGGGGGAAGGTGAGCAATGAATACATCAACAAATAAATATCCAGTGTGGCAGTTGGTGATAACGGTTAAGAAGAAAAATAAAGCAAGGTGACGGGAAGAGAGAGTGAAGGGTGAGCTAGCTTATAAAGCCTGGTGAGTCAATCATTCATTCATGTTACTTTGGACAGCTGGTTATTGAGAGCTTCCTGTGGGCCAGACCCTGTGCCAGGGTCAACAAAGAAAACGTCCCCCCCTGGAGCTCCCTGTCCAGTGGGGGAGACAGAATCGATCAAATAATCTCCAGAAATGAATAAAAAACTGAAGGATTTACCTAGAGAAGTGAGCAAGGCCTCCCTAAGGATGCCATAGTTGGGCCCCATGTTTACTCATTTACGCTTTCAAATACATATTTACTGCATGATAAGTAAATAGGTGCTGTGGACACAGCGGTGAGCCCCTGTTCTGGAGGAGAAAAACTGAGCAAGCCACAGTGCCCTAAGGTAAGATCCTTCCCCATCTGGCCCTTTCCTTCATTTCTAAAATTAAGGAATTCATTTCCATGGAGTTGCACATAAAATTATTATATATTTTAATCTGTTCATTTCTCATCACCTCCATCATCATGATCCGTGCCCAAGATGCCATCATCTTGTAGGTAGAGGCCAGGGATGCTACTAAACATCCTCCAATGCACAGGTTGGAGCCCCGCAATAAAGAATTCTCCAGCCCTGAATGTCAATGGTGCCAAGGTTGGGAAACCTTAGATTAATTTAATAGAAGGCAAAGGTATTTCCCAGTCTGGAAATGCTATTCCCTCAACCAGTAAGTAGTGAGCACCTATTATGTGCCAGGTACTACTCTGAACACTGGAAATACAGTGAGAATAAAACAGGCCGTCTCTACACTCATGGACTTATATTCTGGTGGGGGATACAGTTAACAAACAAGTAAAAAAATAAACCAGCTCATTTGAATTGTGTTAAATGCCATGAAGAAAAGTAAGCGAGAGGAAGTGATAGAGCATGACTGGGAGAGGTATCAGCAACTTTAGATAGGGTGGTCAGGCAGGAAAGGCTTCCTGGAGGAGGTGATCTATCTAAGGCAAGAACCTGAGGGCAGGGAGAAGACAACCATGTGAAGTCCTGAGGATGCAGGTACAGGCAGGGGAAACAGAACAGGCAAAAGCCCTAAGGCAGAAATGAGCTTGGGAAAGGAAGTTAGAGAAGTGGATGGAACCAGGCCAGGCAGAGCCCTTTGGGGATTTTATTCTCAAGGTTAAGGAATGTTTTTGAGTTTTTTTCTTAATTGTGATGGGAAGCCATGATAAGAGTTTTAAGCAGAGAAGTTCCATGTGCTGGTATATGTTTCTGGTATATGATTCTTCCAGCTGCTGTGTGCATTATGGAATTTGGGGGACAAAAGGTAGCAGCAGGCAGACCCATCAAGAGACTTCTGCAATTGTCCAGGCCAGAGATAATGGGGTTTGGACTGGGATGATAGTGGTGGGAATAGCTGGGCAATTTCATAGCTGCAGGGCTCTGACAGGGGAGAGTCCTCCCCAAGTCCAAGGCTAGTGCTAGATATTCCTTGTCATTCAGATTTGTCACTCCAGGTGGCCCAATTCCTGCAAAGTTCTGGCTCTGGCTCCAGATTCAGATAAAGAACATCTGTGTACAATTGGATGTTAGAAGTGCAGATAGTGCAAACAGTTCTGTAACTTTTATGCAAAAGCCCTGTTGCTACTACTTGTTCATACATTTACTCAGTGCAAAGGATTCAGTGCAAACTTAAGAAGGAAGTAAGTGTTGCTAGTGGCTCAAAGAGTGAGTTCTGGAGTAAGAATGATTGGTGCCACTTTTTGCAAAATGACCTTGGCAAGTGGTTTAACCTCTCTGAGCCTCAATTTTTTTCTTCTGTGTGTAAAAGGAGGATGGAAATTATTATAAGGAATTTATAGAAAGCATTTACTCATTGCTAGCTCTCATCTGATAGATTCTAGGTTACTGAAGCGCAGGAGGTGGTCTGTCTTGCTCATCTCAAGTAACAGAATACTTTACTAACAGGAGCTTAAAGAATAAGGATATTTAGTTATCTCACATAAAAATTTAGGAAGAGGATGGTAGGAGAGTTGATTAAGCAGCTCAACTATGTTATTAAGGACCCAGGCTTCTTCCATTTTTTTTTTCTGTCTTCTTCAATATATTGGCTTTTTGTCCCAAACTTGTTGCCTCATATTCACAAAATGGTTGCCACCACTCCAGGCATAAGTCTCCATAAAACCATATTCAAAGGCAGAAAGAAGGAGATGGCCAAGGTGGCCAAAAATAATTCCCCTTTTATGCTTTTATCCGGCCCCCCCCCAAAATCTCTGCCAAGTTCCATATCATGGGTCACATGGCCACTCCTATACCAATCACTGTCAAAGGAAATAGGATTCACCCCATAGGGCTAGGCCAATTACTGCCCTTACAAAATTGAAGTTTATTTAACAAGGAAGAAGTGAAGATTAAAGTTGGGTAGGCAACCAACAGTGTCTGCCACACTGCTCCCATAGTGCCCAGCACAATGCCAGGTACAGAGTAAATGCTCAATAAATATTTATTGAATGAATAAATAAATCCTTTTATATGAAGGTATATAAGAAACTTATGAATAAGACACCTCTGACTCCAGGAGTATCCAGTCCTATTGGTGAGGGTGGGGGCAAGGTATATAAGAAATAAAACTGGCAAAGAGTTTCTCTTATGGGCCCCCTCTCTGACTCCAAGCCTTTCATGAGGAGACCTTCTGAGATGATTTACAGTCTCAAGTCAGCTAAACTGATATTTGTATATATCTTTTTAAAAGAAATCGTTAGTATGTAAGCAGTGTTCAAGTCCTCTGGGCAATCCCCTATGCTAAATAGCAGAGGTCATGAGCTGGTTATCTGCAGACTTTTGTTGCGTGGCCATCACAGATTTTTTTTTTTTTTAGTTAATATTTAAATATCAGAGGGATTTCCATGAAAATCTGGATTTCTGGCTTCTCTTGAAAAATTAGAGGAACTGATTAACACTGGTCCACATTCCTGTGTAACATGGCAATTACAGCTGGCACAGAGGAGTGGCTGGCCTTGAATCACAGCCACCCCCTTTAGGCAGGATGTGCTCTCTATTATGCTACAGTCTCCACCTCTCCCTAATATTCCTCACTCAAGACACTTTTCTTATTTATGTTACTTTCCTGGCCTTGGTATAAATTTAAGTTCATGCTTGTTGCACACAAAGGCCAAGGAAGTCCAAAGAAGTTGTCTTGACGCTCTCTGTTTCCCCAGGCTCTGCATAGTGCCCAATTTAGAAATTTTATGTTCTAAATGAAGACTATAAATTATTTGAAAGCACCTGGTCTTCATTTCTTAGAATTTTCCACCATCATAAGTAGAGAGACTATCTAGAAATAAAGCCAATAGAAGGGAATGTAGAGCCCAGAGACTGAGATACTGAGTCCTATCAATGTCATTAGAGCTCCTGGATCCAGCCATGCCTGAAGGCAGTGCCTCTGGGTTTTCCACTTATGTGAACTAGTAAATACCCCTTCTTACCTAAGCCAGATTGTGTTGTGATTTTGTCATTTAAGTCCCAAAGAGCCCAACTGATTCAATTCTCTCTCCACTAACCAGAAGTTTACCATCTCCTTATAATGTACTTATAGGAAACAGTGCAAAAAGAGTAATAAAACTTAGAATGTTCTACGGAGAAGGAGCCCTGCATTAAGAGTTCAAGTATAACCATCTCATCCTGATGGTCAACCAGTGAGTAGGCAGCCGAGTACCAGCACGAGGTCACAAACCATCTTCTGCTCAGGCCCTCTCAGCAGACTTCCCACTGAGAGGTGTTGAGAGTTTTCTCCGAGGCTGAATGAGGTCAAGTCAGCCCAATTCTTCCATGTGAATACAAGTGAATCCCCGTCTAAGCTGGGCTGGCAAGAGACATGTCCACTTGAAGTCAGATTTTTTTTCTTGGACTCCATAATACCAGGCATCGCTTATTTATAATCCCACTGAGTATCCTACTCAGGTTTCTCAGCACTTTTGGGCACTAAGCAAAACTAATTAATCCCCTCTCCCCTCTGCCCACAGACCCTTGGGAAGGAATAATTGTTTTCGGTTATGAGGGTACCCAAAGGCTCAAGGGATATAATTGACATCTCAGGACAACTGCTCTATGCTGTGGCCTTGCCCAGATACAGTTCCCGTAGCCCCAGGGATTTTTCTAGCAGCTTGGACTACAGTCTTTTTGCCCATTTCTCTTTTGCCCCAATAATAATAATAAAATCCAATAATAACAATCATAATCATGAGTAAAATGGGGTTAATGATAGAATCTACCTCCCAGGGTTGCTGGTGGGACTAATGAGATAAGGCATGTGAAGTGCTTAGCACCATACACAACACTAGCAAGTACACATTAATATAACTTTAGTAACTATACTAACAACCACAATAACAGCAGCTAACATTGATTAAGCAGTTACTATATGCCAGGCACTGTACCTATTAGCTGTTGGATGATCTTTGAGTGACCAGATGTCTGATTCTAGTACTTTTTCAATCTAGCCTGATTACCTTTATCAAGCCCTGGGGTTCCTGGCCCAGGTTCCTGGAAAGTGGGTGAGCTTGATTTTCTGACCAACCCAAACATTTTTCCATTTTTCTTTTCATCTTTTGCTCACCACCTACCCATCAACCCAACCACCCATTCATCCATCCATATACTCAGCCACCAAACTATCCAACTATACACCCACACATTTATCTACCCACTCACCCATCAATCCATGCACTCACTTATTCACTCATCCATCTTTCTTTCCGTTCATTCACATATTCTATCCACTATCCATCTTTCTACCCACTCATTCACCCATCTATCATTATCCAGCCATCTACCCATCCATATAACATCTGTCTTTCCATCCACCTGTCTATCTACCCATTCACTTTTCCATCTATCCATCCATCGATCGATCAATCCATCCATCCATCCATATGCCCAATCACTTACCCACCTAGTCACTCATCCACCTACTATCTACCCACCCGTGCATCTACCTACTCATTCATCCCACCACCCAATCACTCATCCAGCCCAAATATTCATGCATCTACCCACCACTCACCCACCCACCCAGCCACCCTACCCACTTTCTCAGCCATCCCCACCCATCTACCACCTAACATTTTGGAGTGTTTACTACACATAATGCTCTGTGCTAAGCTGTGGCATGGTCTCTTGAGCTCCCTCCCTGGGAGGAAATGTGGACATGACCAGAGGGTCCCCACAGAGGGAGATAGGTAAACCTGCACGTAGTCCATTGAGCCCCTTCATGGCCTGGACTTTGCCAAAGCCACTGGCTTCCAGGGTCTGTGGTCAAACAATGATAAAATACAGGGTGAAGATGGACTGAGGCATGGGCTTCCAGCAGAGCAATTAGAGGTAAACTAATACCTCTTCCCCACAGAAAAGCCTGGGAACTCCAAGATGCAGTAGAAAAGGAGTGAGTCAGCAAAAGGAGGAAAAAGCCACAGAGATCAAGAGCTAATTAACCGATTCTCCTAAGATATCATTAAATCCAGCCCTCCTGCCCTTTGGAGACTGATCACTCTCCTACTTCCTTTCCATCGCCCTTGTCCACTCTGTCCTGACCTCATCTGCCTCCTCTCTCATCTCCCTTCCCTCATTTTATACTTCCTTGACTCCAACGTCCCTGCTGCGACCAGGGTTGACCTTTAAAGGCACAAGTCTGACCACATCACTCCCCTGCTTATAATGCTTTATGACTCCTCGTTGTCCAGGATAAATGACAAACTCTCCCAAGATGAGAAAAAGGCCATTCATTCACTTATTAGCACATATTTCCCAAGCACCTATTAGGTGCCAAGCTTAGCTTGCGTGTTGGGAATCCAACAGTGGTGAAACCAACCTGCTGTCCTGGAGCTCCCATTTAAATGGGAGACATAACCAGAGACATTTAAAAATAATCTAATATTGATACTCAATGTGAAGGAAATAAGTAAAAGTGTGAGAATAAGAATAATGGGGAGGAGAGGCAGCGATTTCAGCTCAAGAACTTCCTGCGAGAGTGATGATGCTGATGAGTCTTAAGTCAGAGTGATCACCAAACCATAAACATAGAAGGGAGAGCAGGTGCAAAGGCCCTGGGGCGGGTGGGAGGGTTGAAGGAGACGGAAGACGACAGGTGTGGCCAGGGCGGAGTGTATGAGGGCAAGAATGGGCTGAAAAGGAGTAGGAAAGAAAAACAGAGGAGGAGAGAAAAACCGTGTAGGTGAGGGTTGTCTGGAGGTTCTTGGATTTTATAGCAAGAGCATTGGCGGGTTTTAAGCAAAGAAAAGTCCAAGTCCTGGAGCTGCAGACCTCTGATAGAAAGTCAATGGCTCAGAGAAGTCAAGTGTTGTCCCTTTGGCCCTGCATGTGGCTCAGACCATGACTGGTAAACAGGAGAGCATAATGCAGCACTTGTCAAGCTGGGGTGCAGTGCCCTTCTGCAGGCACATACTGGCCTCCTGGAGAGAAAGACTACATTTCCCAGCCTCCTATGCAGTAAGGAGTATCATGTGACTAAATTGTGACCAATGGGATAGAAACAAGTTTTTCTCCTCTTTCCTTCTCTCCCCTTCCTGCTGGCTGGAATGTGGACAAAATGGCTGGAGCTCAAGCAGCCATACTGGTCCCTGAGGTGGAAAGCACTGGTTACAGATGCTGGAAGGACCAAAAGGAAGAGGCCTGGTGACTGTGGAGATGCCACACCACCTCTGATCTCCTACATCTGCATGAGAGAGAAAGAAATGTCTGCTGTGTTGAATGTAAACATTTTAACGTATAAAATGTTGCTGTGTTACTTTGTGCCTCCATGGCCCCCCACAGATGAAGGACATTTGCCTCTGGACACTATTTTTTTTTTTTTTTTTTTTGGCTGAGCTGAGCGGCATGCGGGATCTTAGTTCCCTGACCAGGGATGGAACCTGTGCCCACTGCAGTGGAAGCACAGAGTCTTAACCACTGGACCACCAGGGAAGTACCAGGACATTATTTTTACTCAAAGATGTGAGAGAAAAAAACGATTTTCCCTTTTCAATTTTTCTCAAAGCTAATATAATTCATTTTTTCCCAGGAATTCCCTGGCGGTCCAGTGGTTAGGACTCTGAGCTTCCACTGCCGGGGGCTTGGGTTCTATCCCTAGTCGGGGAACTAAGATCCTGCATGCTGTGCGGTGTGGCCAAAAAAAAAAAAAAAAAAAAAAAAATTCTTCTTTTTAATATTAAAATAAATGCATATATCTGCATGAAGGATAGGTAACATTTAGTGAACTTGTAAGACACTTTTTCTGCTTGCCTTACTTTGGGTTGTGAGCCTCTTCCCCAAGATCCGCTAAGGGCACCCGGTCCCTTCTCTGCCATCAGGAGGATTGTTGATAGGAAGATCCTGAACACGGTCTCAGGAAGCAGGGAGGCCTGCATTTGAATCTCGTGTCTACTACTTACTAACCACGAGATCCTAGGCCAGCCACTTCACTTTCTGACCCTCAGTTTCTTCCTTTGTAAAAATGGAGATAATAATATATGGTCTGGAGGGTGGCTGGTGGTGTGACTTGATTCTGTCCATGAAAGGCCCTGTCCCAGAGCCGGGCACACAGGCACTCTGTGCTCCCTTCCCAGGCGCTAACCTCGCTATTCTGGACACAGCCGACTCTCAATCTGAATCACACTCAGAGGCAGTTCCAAAAACAAGGGTGATTTAATATATTTCAGCATATTTCGACTTGACGATATTATATAAAAATAGAATTCTTTATTAAAACAGCAAGGCGGAATAATCACTGCTACTCACGGAACACCGTCTTTAAGAAACAACGACAACAAACATCCAAATCAGTGACGTTGAGCCAGACGATTCAACTCTCCAAGCTTGTTTTTCCATCTGGAGAATGGGCAGGTGGGATGTCCCCAGCTCACTGTGGGCGGGACCCACCGGTGGCAGGAGATGACCCTGGGCAGCCCTCGCACCAGGCGTAATGCACGCCCGTGTGGTGGGCAGCTTACTCCTCTTTCTCTCCCTTCCCCCCACCACCCCGCCCCGTGACTGTCATGGACAGAGTCTCAGGGTGGTGCTGGCGTGGCCTTAACGCCACTCAAGCATGTTTGTTTCATTTTGTAACAGAGAAGAGACAGAGCTCAGGCTCCAAGCCTTGGTGACACCAGCACAGAGGACCCCTCCCCAGCAGATTTCTTTTTCAGTCACTTTCTATTTCTGGCAGCAAGCGATACATGTTTTTACCGGCAGAGGAAAAAAAGTCCCCTTTTTAAACAAAGTTAAGTTTAAAAAATGAGACTGTTTAAAGGAAAATATCTGGTAAATAACAATACAAAATATAGCAAAAAATAATAATCACGATGATGGTAAAGAAACACTCCATTAGGTCAACCTAAGAGTATTTCTGACATAGGTCCTGCAATTTTGTGATTCTAAAGCAAGGTATGAAGAAATACAATGACATCTGGGTACCTTCCTAAATAACCTGTAGCAAGGAGCTAACCCACTCATCTCTCCCTCTTTTCTCTATAGCTTATATTTTTTCAAAGAAGAAAGAAAAAATAATAAAGATTGAAACAAAGGTGGGTTTAAAGCATTGTCTCCCAAGCTGTACTTCAATATCTCTGATACCACCTGGAGCTGCCTGGTGGGAGAATCGTCTCTTCGTAATGATTGTGGCTCCAAGGAGGTGTCACCTTTAAAGGGAATAGGCCCTTTTTCGAACACAGGTGAGAATCTAGTCTCAGTGACAAAGCAGCCCTGATTTGGAAGGGGGAAATCAGAAGGGCTTTTCCCCAGCACATCAGGGTAGCAGCCACGTACAAGAGATCTTCCTGGAGCTATTTCTGCTGGCCTCCTTCCTTCCCTTCCAAGCCAGGAAGGATGAGGCAGCTGAGGGTTGCCATGGAAACCGGCTCTGTCCTCCCACAGGAGGCTGCCAGCCCTGATTTCCTGCAGAGTTAAGAAGCAGGAGGCAGTGGGGGTCACCCAGGCGTGAAGATGGGTTTCCCTGGGGATATCCCGCCTCCTGCCAATCACAGTACCTGTCTGGGAATCCTGGGGCCGCCTGGAGGCTGAGGGCCAGGGAAGCCCCCAAGCCCCAGTGCCGCTCTGAGAAGAGACTGGCCCCTGGAACATTCAGAGATCTCAGGTCCTCTCTTCTTGCTCCAGCTAAAGCTACAGGGACCTAGCGATGTGTGTGTATGTGTGTCTACATCTCATGAGATGCATCCACCCATGGGTGTCTCTGGCTCTCTCAGCTCTCTGATGCCAAACAGAACTGCCGCTCCACTACCCCACTGAGCCCAAAGAGCACAGAGCCGCCCATCTAGCATTTGCTACTGGGATAGTAAGTCTGTTTGCAAAATTCTACCAGCTTACAAGCTGTGTGACTCTGGGCAAGTCACTTCACCTCTCTGAGCCCATTTCCTCAACTATAAAGAGGGCATAACCATCCTCTCTTTGCAGAGATGCCGTGAAAAGTAGAAATACTATATCTACTGTTCCTGTCACAGGCATTTAGAGGGTCCTCAATAAACAGGACCTAATATTAATAATAATACTTATCGTCATAATAAAAGGTTCCAGGCAATTTTTCTTTTTGATCTTTTTTTTTTTTCTAAAGCTGATGCAAAGGCAAGTTTTCATCACTGATCTGTTTGATCAAAGGGTGGTGCACCCAGGATAGGATGGGCCATTGGTCTGAGAACCAATCAGCGGGTTCCCACCACCTCCTACAGTAACACCTCTAAGAGTAGGAACAGGGTTCTCAAACTTGGGTGCCTTCGGGGGACAGGAGGTGCTGTGAGCAGAAAAGCAGACCAAGTAGGAATCCTGGTGAACCAGAGCACACAGGCCCCGGATCGGGGAGGCGGCTACTACTCAGCTCTGGCCAGCGGCTGCCCTTGGGAATATGGGCCCAGTGTGGACAGATCTTTCAAGTTTTCAAGAGAAGCTGGACATTCTGAATCAACTTTCCCAAAGATGACAAGATAACACTAATGTATTTTTTTTTTTTTTTTTTTTTTTTTACTAATGTATTTTTTAAATAAATGTAGGACAAACAAAACAGGCCTGCAATCTGGACAGTGCCCACAGCTGGAGCTTCTAAGCTAGAATGCAGGAAACCAACACCTCCTGTTCTTTGGCTTGACCAGTCCCAGGAGCCCTGGCCGCTTCCTTTCACGGGGGCCATCCAGTCGGGGCTGCGTCTTGGTAACTCCCTGCGTGAGTCCCAGCGCTGGGAAAACCCACCCCATCCGGAGCGCATAACTCTAACACAGAGAAGCCTGCTCCCTGGAGCCCATCATCTGGAGGCTGCTCCCACTCCACACCGTGGATGCACCAGCATCGGGAAACCCTCCAGCGTTCTCCCAAGGATCGGTGTGAACGGAGAGATGGGGGAAGTGTCTAGCAAGTGGGGTGCCTAGGAAAGCAGATATTCTAAGAGACTCTCTGGCTTTAGGTAGTTTAATAAAATTTTGGGGACAGAATTTATTTCAACAGACGCACTGCTAGGCCCCAAATGGCCTTTTTATGGCCAGCATCTGATTTGACTGGTTAGGGTCTGGACCACACCATTGGCAGGGCCTTGGACGGCAGCCCATGGGGGTTGGGGGAAGAGCAGTGGGGTCTCCTAGCTGTGCCCTGTCTGCCCGAGCTTGAGTGGATATTTAGAGGAGCAAGAGGAGCTGGGAGTGGGAAGAGCCTCATTTTGGAGCTTAACCTTTGCAGCAGATAATCCGCAGAGCTTTTGGTGCCTTTTTTTCGCTCCCCTTCTTTCCCCTCCCCCAGACACAGCCTTCTAGGAAAAACAGTAGGGAAGGGATAATGCTTGGCACTGTTGGGTGTTCCAAGCTCTGCACCCAGGCCGAACGCAGGCACAGAACGTTGGGCGACTAGGGGCAGGCTGGGTGCATGGAGTCCCATCTGCCCCGGAGCTCAAGGCCGGATGCGGTAACGGACAGGCACGTCATGTTCTGGCTGCATCAGCCCGAAGCCGTACCTGCTGAGGTCAAACTCGGGCATCTCCACGTCCGGGCTGATCAGCTCCAGGTCAAAGCGCGTCAGCACAAGGAACACGAATCTGCAGAGAGACAGTGTCGAAGGCGTGAAGGGGGAGAGTGGGAGGCCTGTTTGGAGTCAGGCAGGAAAGCAATGGCGTCCTCCTGGGTCTCACCCCAGCTCTCACTTTGGTTAAAGTGGGAAAGGAGGGCGAGAGAGCAGAGCACAGGCGTTTCCTGCTCACCAGTCCAGGAGCTCCCGAGTCCTGGCTGACGGCCTGTGGGCAGGAGTGACGTGGGGCAATTCCACACCAAAGCATTTCAGAGCCAGTGCCTGACTCTCCAGCTTTCTCTGCTGCCTGGCAGCTGTGTGGGTTCCATGCTGAGATGATGGAGTGGGAAGATGGGAAGATCCCGGCCCCTGAGTCCCTGCACGGAGGGGAAGAGCCCACCAAACCCACAGCCGACGTTGTGTGAGTGGGAACTAAACCTTTGTTATACGAGCCACTGAGACTTGGAGGTCGTTTGACACAGCAGAGCACAGCCTAGCTTCTGATTAACACGGACAGTGACCCTTCCTGATTCTTCCCACCATACTCATCCCAGACCCCCACCAAACCCCTGGAACTGTCTGCCACGTCAGGGCTGCTGCTGAGCCGTAGCTGCCTTCGTGAGATCAGAAGCAGGCACCCCTCCCTCCAGATATCTTACTGCCGTCTGGGGAAAACTGTTAGAATATACCAACTGTGCAAGAGCAGGTAGGCACTCTTCACTGCCATCTTCTGGAAAGCTGTCCTAATAAGTACACAAACCACGTGATGATGTAATCAGTGGGCCCCTAAATGTGGTGGCAGCCCCACCTGATGTGAACTGGTTCCACCTGCCTTATCTTACCACCACCTGTGTTAATAAAGGTCAGGCTGGATCCTCTACTACTCTGGACCCTACCACCCGCTCCCACCGCGACCCAGGTGCCCAGTGCCGGACAGAATACATGGCAGGGATTCTTTAATCTTATTGAACGAGTGAAAAACAGGGAAGATGAGGACAGAGCAATGTCAACGTTCTGGACAGGAGAGCTGGGCGCACACCTGGGTTCTGCCTTTTGTTTTTTGGCCATGGGATCTTAGTTCCCCTACCAAGGATCGAACCCATGCCCCCTGCAGTGGAAGCACAGAGTCTTAACCACTGGACCACCAGGGAAGTCCCTGGGCTCTGCCTCTAAAGGGCGTGTGATTCTTCCCACTCTGGGCCTCGGTTTCCCCATCTGGTCAAAGAAGGTCAACAAGGTGGGATGTATCCATTCCAGCTCTGAAGCTGCAGGATGGTAGAGGGTGAGTTTATATGGGTGGGGTGGGGGGGTGGAAGGTGTCTGTACCCACACCTGGATTTGGATCCTGGCACCTCCACTCACCAGGTACCTGACCGTGAAGAATGATTTGACCTCTGGAGTCAGTGATAGACTGACCACCTGGCAGGTATCATGACAATTAAGTGAGATAAAAATAATAACAAATTAGCTCAATTATTGAACACTATGTTCCAGACACTGTGCTAAGCATTTCGTATTCATTATCTCTTTTTATCTGTCCAAAAACTTTATGGAGTGGAACTTCAGTCGGTTCTCCTGTAACAATTGTTTTGAACATGTGAATTTGTTCCAGTGGGACTGATCTATTAGGGCACAAATGAAGTGTAACACAAATTTCACATGTGCTTGTGGTCATTTCATCTGCAAGAAACACTGGGAGAATGAAAAACTGCACCCAGCTGATCCAAGCTGAGCAGGAATTCACAAAACGCACACACGCACACACCAGTGGGTGGTGACCCACACCATTCCCATCAGGCGTCCGACCTCAGATAACCTTCCTCCCAGGCTTCATCGTAACTCACAGCTCTATCCAATGACCACTTGCATGGCAAATGTCAGGTCATTTTCAAAGTAAAGCGCCATATTTATTGTAGCACTTAGGCATTTCTATTTATTCCATTTAACATGTGTAAATCTATACTACTGTATTTTCCTAGGTGCCTATCTTTTCGTGTGTGTGTCACTGATGAAGTTATTGAGGGTTGGGCCCCAGCCCTATTTCCCCCACAATCCTGTGGTTTTTACTTTGTGATTTCCCATGGTGCAGGGATTTTTAGGAATGCACATGAAGCGTTAGAGCAGAACCAACTGTATTATTATCTCCATTTTACTGTTGAGAAAGCTGAGGCCAAAAGCTTAATGTAATGTGCCCATTCACTAGCATACTGCCTAAACATTAATAATATTAGTAATCACAATAATAACTTTTATTAAATACCTACAATGAGCCAGGCAGTGGCTCAAGTACCTAGAAAGGTCCAATTCATTTGTCCCGACACCCCTGGGATGTAGTACGATCAGTACTCCTATTTTACAGTTGAGGAAACAGAGGCACAGAAGGTTACCCAGCTGGACAGAAGGACAGGCAGATGTCATAACCCCTGGTCCAATCTGTTTGTGATCCGAGGGCCGAGGCTCTTGGGGCCCAGGGAAGAGAATTTATGGGGCACTCGGCTCCCCGTGCCCGGTACTCACTGTTTGATGCTGCTGATGGCATAACCCCTCCCCAGACACTGGTTGTGCCCTGCTCCCCACGGCATGCTGTAATTCTTCAGTCGCTTCCCATCCTTGTAAAAGTCTTTCTTCTCTGATCCATCAGGGTTCAGGAATCGGTTGTATTTAAATACCTGAAATAGGAAGAAGGTCCCTTTCTGATGCCACCCCCAAAATAGGCATGCACCAAGAAAAATGTATGAGGATGTTCATCCCAGTCTTGTTTATAAGAGAGAAAAACTGGAAATAATGTAAAGCTCAACTGATAGGGGACTGGTTAAAAATTATGGCAGCTATTTAAAAGGTTGAGCTTGGTCTGTGTGTGCTGACAGGGAAAGAACTTTTAAGACTGGTTGTTGAGGGCTTCCCTGGTGGCGCAGTGGTTAAGAATCTGCCTGCCAATGCAGGGGACACAGGTTCGAGCCCTGCTCCAGGAAGATCCCACATGCCGTGGAGCAACTAAGCCCGTGCGCCACAGCTACTGAGCCTGCGCTCTAGAGCCCGCGAGCCACAACTACTGAAGCTCTCACGCCTAGAGCCCGTGCTCTGCAACAAGAGAAGCCACGACAATGAGAAGCCCACGCACCGCAACGAAGACCCAATACAGCCAAAAATAAAAACAAATAAATAAATTACTTTAAAAAAAAATAGGGCTTCCCTAGTGGCACAGTGGTTGAGAGTCCGCCTGCCAATGCAGGGGACACGGGTTCGAGCCCTGGTCTGGGAAGATCCCACATGCCACGGAGCGACTAGGCCCATGAGCCACAATTACTGAGCCTGCGTGTCTGGAGCCTGCGCTCCGCAACAAGAGAGGCCATGATAGTGAGAGGCCCGCGCACCGCGATGAAGAGTGGTCCCCACTTGCCGCAATTAGAGAAAGCCCTCGCACAGAAACAAAGACCCAACACAGCCATAAATCAATCAATCAATCAATCAATCAATAAAAAAAGAGACACGTCATCGTCTCTAAGAATGAAACTAACATTAAAAATTAAAAAAATAAAAAATAAAAAATAAAAGGACTGGTTGTTGAGTGAAAAAAGAAAGTGTTGGAATAGTATGTATTGTGTGATCCTATACCACACACCTGCCTATTCATATGTGTATAAGTGTGCTGTGTGTATGTCTGTAAAGGCATAAATATTATCTAAAGGACACACTCCCAACCACTGTTAGAGAACCCGGTGGAGCTGGAGAGGAAGGGGAATGAAGACAAATTTTTACTTTTAGATATATATGTCTATATTTCTATCTTATAAGTATATATTACTTTTGCAATTTAAAATAAAAGAAATTAAAATTATTTTTAAAAAAGAGAATGCCAATTTCCTTTGGTTACATTGTAGAGTGGTAATGTGAAGATTGTATCTGAGCATAGGGCTTTGTTGTACAGAGTAGGTGCTAAATGAAGGATGGGTGGAAGGATAGGTGAATGGACCAGTGGATAGACAGGTGGAAGAGTGAGTTGATGGATGGATGGATGCATGGATGGATAGATAGATGGATGGATGGATGTTGGGTGGATGGATGGATGCATGGATGGATGGTTGGGTGGGTGGATGGATGGATGCATGGATGGATGGATGGATGGATGGATGGTTGGGTGGGTGGGTGGGTGGATGCATGGATGGATGGATGGATGGATGGATGGATGGATGGATGGATGGTTGGGTGGGTGGGTGGGTGGATGCGTGGATGGATGGATGGATGGATGGATGTTGGGTGGATGGATGGATGGATGGATGGTTGGGTGGGTGGGTGGGTGGATGCATGGATGGATGGATGGATGGATGGATGTTGGGTGGATGGATGGATGCATGGATGGATGGTTGGGTGGGTGGGTGGGTGGATGCATGGATGGATGGATGGATGGATGGATGGATGGATGGTTGGGTGGGTGGGTGGGTGGATGGATGGATGGATGGATGGATGGATGGATGGATGGATGGTTGGGTGGGTGGGTGGGAGCGTGGATGGATGGATGGATGTTGGGTGGGAGGGTGGATGGATGCATGGATGCACAGCACAGAACCTGGCACACAGTAAACATCCAAATCTGTTAGAAATTGTAAAAGTTTGTCCCATCTCAAATTCCAGGGAGAGGTAAAAGTGCTGAGAAGCTGACATTATAACACTCTGAAAACAGGAAAAATGGCTCAGCTGTCCCCTGCAAAGCGCTTAGTGTGTGCCAGGTGCTATGAAGATCTTTCTTACACGATCACATTTAATCTTCCTGACAACCCTGTGAGGCAGGTGCTATTTTGAGGTCCATTTCACAGGCAAGGAAACAGAGATACAGAGAGATGAAGTGATCTGGGCAAGGTTCCACAGCAAACAAAGAGCAGAATTGGCTGCCACTCAGATAGGACAGATCCTGAAGCCACTCATCTTCCCCCACAGTCCCTGGTATGCCTTTTACCTCTGGGTCTGTGTAGATCTCCGGGTCCTTCTGGGGACTCAGGAAGGGGAAGAGGAGGAGGCGGTCGCCACATCGCAGGGTGAATTCCCGCCCATCTGCCATGGGCAAGGCCAGGTCCACCACGACCTCGCGGGTGATGAAGGGTGCGGCGGTGAGCCTGAGGCTCTCACTCAGCACGCTGTCTGCACAGGGCAGGTACAAGCGGGGGTCAGCACTGTCCTCTTCCCCACTCGAATGCCACCCCCAGCTCTCATTTTACAGAGGCAGGTGGGAAGGCTCAGAGAGGGTGCATGACTTGCCCACCATCACAAAGCAAGACCCAAAATGGCCAAGCGATGAGATGTGATTGCTGCAGTCTTCAGAGACTTTGGACGTGAAGGTTTGGGTCTGACCCTAAAAGAAGCTGTGAGGGAAGGTGTCTTCCAGGGAGATACAGAGGAGGCTAGGGAAAGAGCAGGGCCATCCATATTGGTTGTGTCTGCCTGTCCAGCATACATTCCCCTTCTGGAAACAGTTCCCTGCTTTCTTCTGGGGACCATCCCCTCCCCCACTCTCAGGGGTTGGGCTGTTGATTTCACTCCCAACGCCTGGGACTGGGCTGTGATTGGCTAATCAGAGCATCCATGATCGGCTCCAGATGGGCACACGACCCAAAGAGAGCCAAAGAGACACATTCCTGGGGCTCTGGGTAGGAACGTGGCAGAGAAGCACACCCTCCCAGAGCCGGGAACACATCAGCCAGGAGCCACTGGCAGCCATCTTGCCAGCCTGAGACTGGAGTCAACCCAGTGGAAAATGAGGCTGAGGATGGAGAGAGACAAAGACCTGATGGCATTGTTAAAGCACCTGGATCCACCTGTGCCTGAAGCCAGTACCTCTAGACTTTTTAGTTACCTGCCCCAAATGAAGTCCCTTTTCTGCTTCAGCCCATTTAAGTTAGGTTTTTTGCCACTTGCAACAAAAAATCTCCCACTGAGACCATGAAACATGGGTAGTGGAGACCAGGGCATGGAGATGCCAGGTCTATGAAGATAGGAGGCCCAGGGGGACCCTAGGTCAGAGGACACTGATGGACCCTGGACGCTGGGAACCCATGACCGGGAGGGAGGGCTTGGGGGCCCATGATGCCCTGGTCTTTGGGGCTGTCTTGGAGGGTCTGACTGTCTCACCAAGCACAGGCATGCTGTCCAAAACCTTCTGTGGGAGGGTGGTCATCTGCGAAATGGGCTGCTCTACTCGCAAGAGAATAGGCTCAAGCTCTCCACGGACAGCAGCCAGGGCCTCGGGGTTCTTGAGGAGGAAGAGCAGAAGCCAGAAGGCAGCAGGACCCACGTTCCCCTGAAATGAGAAGGAGCCCCCGTTACACCATCAAGAGGGCAAAGCTGGGGTGAGAGCTGACCGGTCTGTGCCATGGACACAGCCTGGGTCAAGGCACTGGGGTCGGGAGGCCTGGGTTCCCACTCCTGATGACCCATGTCTGTCTTCAGCCTCAGGACACGGCCCAAATATGCTTTGTGGCTTTGGCCTAGCCCAATGCCTGCTTCAAGGCCACTCTTGGCATCCCTGACCTTGAGCAAAATCATTGATCTGAGGTCACACAGGTAACCTCCATAGCTAATCAGCGAAAATGTCAGTAAAAAGAACAAAGTATATCAGTTAAGATTACTGTTAACATCTGAGGATGGATGCAGCCTTAGCCCCAATTCCCCAACCTTCCCTGCATGCATGCTTCTTACCATGTGACTCTGCACTTCCTCACATTAAAGGGGCAGAGTGTATTTCCTCAGCCCCTTGGATTTGGGCTCAGCCATGTGACCTGCTTAGGCCAATAGAATGAGGCAGAATTGACAGAACAGCAGTGCTAAGTCTAGGCCTTAAGAGACCTTGTGGGTTTCTACTTGCCCGGCGAGCTGGCTGGTCCCAAGAGGAAGATGAGAAACACACGGAGCAGAGCTGCGCGGTCCAGCCGAGCCTGGTCTAGACCAGCTGACTCCCAGCAGACGCACAGACAGGTGAGTTAGATAAACGCTCATCAAGGTATGCCACTGAGTTTTTGTGGTTGGTTGTTATGCAGCAATAAGAAACTGGTACAAAATCTGACTGTTTGCTTTCAAATATTTGAGTATTGTGTGCATATATAGCAAAGCAGCAATAATCAATGATGACTGTGAAAGCTATTAGTTTCTTGAACAAAAATTATGTAAAACTTCCCAATAGTTAAATAATTAGGAAAATGGATAAAATTTCTTGCTCCAAGACTTCAGTCTTGGCTCAATATATTAATACTCCGGTATTCAGCATGTGGCTAAGATATGATGGGGTATCCTTAAATGAACTCTAGATATGGTTGGAATACCAATTAACCTCGATTTGGAGGAAGATTTTTGTCTACCATAAATGACCAGCCTATCCAGTCTTAATAATGGTATATTAAGGAGTCATCAAATATCACGTTTACCCAGAAATTCTATTACAGACACTATTGCACATGGACGAAAAGACATTTGCACAAGGATATTTCTCACGGTGCTGATGTAACAGCAAAAGATTGGAAGCAACCTCAATAGGAGATCAGTGAGATAAATGATGATCCATCCATAGGATGATGACACCGGAAGTTGCTAAAAAGGAGCTGACTTTGTGCGCGCTGATAGGGGACAGTAGCCAAGACGCACTGAAGCAAGATGCGGGACGGGGCCTCATCGTGCTACCATTTGTGTGTACGTTTAAAGAGGGACATATATGAAGAAGCACAGACCATCCCTAGAAGGAGATTCAAGAACCTGGCAACTGAGGTTTCCTCTGGGACAGAAGCTGGGAGGGGGGAGAGGCAGAAAATAAATGCACAAAGCATCAATGATGGTGAAACAGATTTTCTTTCTCTTTAGCTACCATGAATTCAGAGGTGCCAGGTGCCCTCATTCAATCTTCCTATCAAGCAGGCACCTTTATCACACCTTTTACTGAAAAGGAAAACTAAGCACGCCCTAGTCCCTCCCCACTGCTCAGCATACTGTGGGGGGCTCAGTGGTATTTGTCAAATAAACATCTATGTTCCTTTGGGCTGGGGACCTCCAAGGCAGCCTTGGAGGTGGGCTGGCACAGCCCAGGACCAGGACCAGGACCAGGACCAGGCAGAGTTGGGTTCAAATCCCAGCTGCCCACTTCCTGTGATTCTGGACAAGCCACTCCCCTCTGGGTTTCAGAACCTCCCTCTTGGTAAAATGGGAATAAATACGTGCCCACTCCTGGGGCGGCCACAAGGAATACTAGTGACCCCCACAGGCTGAGCACACAGTAGGTGTTCAGAAGTGGTCTCCCTCTCTCACCAGCCCCTCCCTCGGGTTCGAGAACCGATGGAGGCCTTGGACTCTCTCTGAGATTTCCTCCAGCGCCTCAGGTCCGGCTGAAACAAGCATGGTCACTTGCTGTCCATCACTTGAACAGCCAGGGGAATGCAGGCAATAAATAATTCAGCTTTGGGTTAACTCAGTGCCAAGGCCATTTTACCTGCCCAGATGGTCAGATGGGGGCCACCACTCATTAATTACAAAGCAGGAGTGGGAAACAAGGCTGCTCGGTTAACTCTGCTTTCAGGAAGAAACTGTGGCAAGTTAGGGAGGTGACGAAGACTGTTTTCCGCCCAGCTGCACCGATGTGTGAGCGTGCATGTGTGTACGATCACACAACCATGAGATCTTTCGTCCACTACCCTGGAAGCTGAGTGTTCTCCCGCAGGACCTTGCATCAGTTTACCCAAGAGGACACTTCTGGTCTAATCTCCCTCCCTCCCACTGCAGCCAAAGTCCACCACCCAGCAGCGCCTGTGCTCTGTTCTACCTTTTCTGTGAACGACGGTACCTGACCTCCAGGGGGCGCTCACTGTGAGCCAGACCCGGTGCTCAGCGGCTCACGTGCGCCACCTTGTGGTCTCCTCTCCACACTGTCAGTCAACTGGAGTGGGGACACCTGCAGCCCTGCACCACTCTCCTGCCTTTGGGTAACAGCAGCCCATTTTCCTTCGGAGAACTACCTCCACTTCATGTGAAGTCCAGTGGATTGTCTGGGGCGAAACCACCCCCTCCAGACCTCAGGTGTGACCATGTGACCCCAGCCTGGGCCACTCAGTCAGTGACGGACTCAGAGGGGACAGGTGACCCGGGCTGCGCCAGTGGGTATCAGACTTGGGGTTTGTGCTGGAATTCACGGGAGAAAGAATCCCTCCTCCATGGGGACTGCCAAGTTGCCAAGAGCTGCTGGTGGCCTTTGCTGCCACCACCTGGGAAAGCCCATGTGAGGCGCGAAGAGAACACAGAGGTGAGGGGTGGGAGATCACAGATTACATTTATTTTCATTTTTTTGTGATTAAAATTTTTTTCTAAAGGAATAAAAAAATACTCTAAGTGCAAAGTAGATCCTGGATTGGATCCTGGAAGAGAAAAGGGACAGTAGTGGAAAAACTGGGGAAATCTGGATAAAGTATGGACTTTCAATTAATAGTTATGTACCAACGCTGATTTCTTAGTTTTCCCACATGCACGGTGGTTCTGTAAGAGGTTAACACTGGGGGGAGCTTGGTGAAGGGTATTTGGGAACTCTCTGTACTATCTTTGCAACTCTTCTATAACCTAAAATTATCTCAAAATGAAACTACTGAAGGGGAAAACCCAATTCTGTGCACAGCTATTATTCTTATTACCTCCTCTTTTTGGATGGTGAAACTGAAGCCCAGAAAAGTGAAGTGATCTATTCAAGGTCACACAACTAGTCAGTGGCAGAGCTGGGATCCCACCCGAGTCTGTCTGACTCAAAACACTGCTTTTGCTTTTCATCCTCACGTTGCAGTGCCTCCACGATCACGATCGCAATCATTATCTCCACTGAGCAGCTGAGCATCTGCAAACCCCGTGCCTGTGCGGCTCCCACAGTCCGCCTCCCCCCACTCAGGACCACCCAGGAGTTCCTGCAGCCATGGCTGCTGAGGCCAAGGCAGATGTGGAGAAGGAAGAGAAGAATGAAACTTGAGTGATGGGGCTGCAACAGTTAGCGGTGTCAGTCCCAGCATTACCGTGGTCAGCAGAACCGCGCATTGCCTGACAGCTCAGAGCGAGGAGAGCAGCTCGGACCATGATGGGCCTGCAGGGGCAGGCCTTTGGGAGCTCTCCTCCCTCCGCCCAATCAGCCCACCCCAACCCAACCCACGTCCCCTAAGAGCCAGCCTCTTCCCCTGCCTGGACCTTGGATCTCAGCCCACCAGGCCCTCCTCTAGCCCCTGGATGCTGGAGCCCCCTTGACCCCTCCATCAGCCTAGACCCCAGGTCTGGGGTTCTGGACTCATGGAACCTTTTCGAGGATCCTGTGAGATGATGTTTGTAAAGTGCTCAACCGGGTGACTGGCACAGGGTAAGCGCTCAATAATATCTTTTGAAATGATTATTCCTCACTCGGATCTGACAACAGCAATCCCAGCTACCATTTCTCAACCCCTTGGAACACTTTCCGCAGCCAGCCTCTGGGTGGCGCTTCCTCCCAGTTCCCCTCCCTGGCGGCTCCTCAGTCTCCCTTGCTGGCTCTCCGCATCTTTCCGACCCCCACACTGGAGAGGCCCAGGGCTTGGCCCGCTTCTCCATCCACCCTTGAACAACCATCTCTGCACTGTCAACCCCCCAACATGTCCAGCCTGGACCTTAACCCTGGACTCCAGACTCTTCTTTTCTTCAGGCACTCCTACCTACCCGCTCTCCACCTAGAACTCAACATGCCCCAAACAAACCCCCGACTTTCTCCCCCAAAAGTCACTCCTTCCACCATCTTCCTCAACTTCAGCCTTCCTGCTGCTCACACCCAAGCCTGGAGTCATCCTGGTTGACATCTTCTCCTAATGTCCCATCCAAGAGCAAAGCCTGTTGACTCTACCTGGAAATATGTCCAGAAGCCAATCACTCTCCCTTCTGCCCTCTGGTTCAGCACCATCCTCTCTTGCCTGGATATTGCTGTGGCCTCCTCCCTGGTCTCCTTGCCTCCACTGCCCCCACTACAGTCTATTCTCAGCAATGTAGCCAGAATGACCCTTCTAAAGCAGAAGGCAGGCCATGTCACTCCTCTGCTCAGAGCCTTTAAAGGGTTTCCATTTCAGAGGAAGAGCCAAAAGTGCTCTCCATGGCCTACAGGGTCCTGCATGGTCTGGCACCTGCTACCTCCCTGCCACATCACCCTCATCCCCACCTCAGGGCCTTTGCACTTGCTGCCCACCCCCTCCCCGATCCTACACATCTACATGGCTCACTCTCTCACTTGCTTTGAGGTTCTGCTCAGATGTCACCCTCTTGGTGAGGCCTTCCTTGACCACTCAGAAAAGCAGCCCCTCCTCGCTCCTGCCACCATTCCCTTTCCCTGCTTTATCCATTCTCCATAGAACTTATTATCTGTAATACATTTTACAGACTTACGTGTTTAGTAATTGTCTGTCTCCTCCCACCAGAATGTCAGCTCCTTAAGGGCAGGGGTCTTTGTTCTGCTCCCTGCTCTCTTCCCAGCTTCTAGAATGGTGCCTGGCACACAGTGGGCCCTCACTAAGTATTTCTTGGATATGTTTATTGAGCGCTAGTTACCTGCCAAGCACAGTTACAGGATTTTACATGGGTTGCTTCCTTTCACCCTCCCCACAACGCCTTGAGGAAGGTCCTGCCGTCTCTATCTTACAGAGGAGTAAAGCGAGGCACTAAGAAGGGACTGACTTGCCAAGAAGTGGCAAAGTCAGGATCCAAGTTCAGGCAGGTTGTTCACAGAGCCTGTGCCCCAAACCACTGGGCGACCCAGCCTCTTGGCCCTACTCTCAAAAGACTCGAGATCTTGAAGGGTCTTCCACCTGCCTGAATTCTGGACGCTGCCAACAACTCAATCTCAGAGGACACCCTGACCCCAACTCTTGCCCAGTTCTCCTGGCCCCGACAAAGGCTGTTTGCCGGGCTTGCTGCCACTCAAGCCCCCAGGCCAGCATCCAGTTCTGCTGACAGAGGTCATTTCCATAGGGGATTCTGGGGACAGTTTGGAGTCCCAAGTCACTGCCCATAAATATGTTATTAGACACTAATGGGGCCCCAACTGCTGATTAAACCCAGTCCCCAACCCTTCCCAGCCTCTGCCTGCAAGGACAGTTAATGGCTCTGGGAAAAAACTAAAAATAAGTCGCAAGTCAATGGGAGAGGAATTACCCAGAAATGTCAGCCTGTGTAACTGTCACTGCCGAGGTGGGGCCCAAAGAAGGAGGGGGCTCAGGGTTGGGGCGAGGGCAGCAGCCAGGCCTGGGGACGCAGCATCCTCAGCCCTGCTTTCTCTCACTCCAATATCTAGTCCCTTACCAGCTTCAGTGGCCCTGTCTTCCCTTGGTTTCCAGAATCTATCCACTTCTTCCTCATCTCCATGGCCACCACCTGGTCCTGCCACCACTGTCTCCTCACTGGTGTCCCTGCCTCTCAGATCCTGTCCCTCCTCTGCTCAGAACCCTGCCAGGGCTCCCACCTCACCCAGAACAAAATCTCAAGTCCTTAGTTACTAGGACTCACAGGGCCCTCCATGATCTCTGCCCTCATTCCCACCACCCCTCCTCACTCTGCTTCGGCCACAATCAACTCCTTGCTGTTGCACAAACACTTGGCATCATCCAACCCCAGGGCCTTTGCACATGCTGTTTCCCCTTCCTGGAATACTCTATCCCCACATCTTCCCCCACATCCCCAAATCTAGATCTTTCTTATCATCCAGGGTTCAGCTCAGTCATCTCCTCCTCAGAGAGGCCACCCTGGCCAGAGTAGACCCCCAGGACCTATCTAGTCATGACCCTGTTTTATATCCTGCATATCCGCATCTAAAATCACCCTGTATCTCTTTCCCTGATGTCTGCCCCACCCCTGCCCCTGGCTGAAACAAAAGCAACACAAAGCAGGGTCTTTGAGGTCCATGGTAAGTACTCAGTGGAACTTTTAAATGAGTCTTCAAGATAACTGGTCTGCATATTTCAGTAATCTCAAGGTTGTGAGAAACAACAAAAGGCACCAAAACTGTTCCATATCAAAGAAAACTAAAAAGGCAGAATGACTAAATGCAGCGTGTGCTCCTGAGTTGGATGCTGGACCAAGATGAGCCATAAAGAATATTATTAAGACAACTGGCAAAACTGGAATGTGGGCTGTATATTAGATAATGATCCTGTATCTGGGTTAACTGTCCTGAATTTAATCACTGTGCTGTGGTGATGTAAGGGAATATTCTTGCTCCTAGGAGATGCACGCTGAAGTAATTAGGGGCAAAGAATCCTGATGTCTGCGACTAAATTGCAAATGGTTCAATAAGATACGCACAGCAGGAGAGAGAGAGAAAGCAAATGTGGTCAAATGTTTAAAACTGGGGAATCAAGGTGAAGTATATATGAGTTCATTAAACTATTCATACAGCTTCTCTGTAAGTTTGATGTTTTTCCAAATTAAAAAAATATATATCGAATGAATGATCCTGTTCATGAGACTGACAGTTAAGAGAGTCAGGGAACTGGGGCAGACGGCGGGGTGTGTGTGCACCTACCCACAGCCAGACTCACAGTGCAACACTCTCGCACACGTACACCTACATGCACACAGATGTGAGCGCCCATGCAGGCACATGCACATGTACTCGCAGACATGTGCCTAAGTGTGCCTGATGGCACACACGCACGAGTGCACACACGCACACACAAGCACTCATATGCACAACCTCACATCCACACCTGCACACACCCACCTGTGTGGCCCAGAGCTGCAGCACCAGAGCCCGCGCCTGCATCTCCTCCGACACGCCCATCTCCTCCAGGTGCAGCAGGTAACTCTCCAGCCATTTGCTCCGGTGGGCCCGAGTGGCCAGCCTGGCTGGGGACAACAGCTTCCACAGGCGACCTTTGACCCTGCACACCTGGTCCTTATCCCCTGCAGGGACGGAGCACAGAGGATGAGGGTTACAGATCCACCTCCAGCCTAGGGTCACCCAGCCCTGACCTCCCATTAGGCCAAGGGTCTTCCGGGTGTCACCCCAGGGCATGGGGAGTTCCTGTGGGAAAGAGGCGACAGGGACTCCGGCCCTTAAATGCTGGCCTGGCCCAGAGGAGGTACTCAGTCAACATTTGCTAAATGAATGGGCTTCTCAGCACAGCAGGGGGAGGGGCAGGAAACAGGGAGCCACGTTCTCCCTTCCTGGGGTCCGATCCGAGGAACACCAGCCCACGTGGGCGGGGAGACCCTGAGAGCACGCTCAGCACAGCGTCACTCAGGGGTAACGACCAAACTGACCACCAAGAGGGGGCAGGTTGGTCTGGGGTCTCAAACTCAACTACCTGCAGGAAAGGCAGGTAAAGTGAATGAGGGAGGAGGAACGGGAAGGGGCCCAACGGGAGGGTCGGGTGGCTACACTCAGCTCCAGCGACCAGCCCAGCACAGCCAGGGAGCCTGGGTTTCTAGAAGAAACTGAAATCCAGATGTTCAGGGGGAATCTTCTCACGTGTTTTAAAGTTAGCATCTCAGTAAGAAATTTTTAAATCACTGCGCAGGCCACAAAAGCATCTCAAGTTAAACTGGCTCACGGATCACCAGTTCGAAAACACCATTAAATAAACAATGGTGTGTTTACATTCTGGAAAACCGTGAAGCAGTGAAAACCAATGAGGAAGTTCTTTATGTCCAGCCCCCACCGGGCCCACACAGGCAGACGATTGAAGGAATAAAGTCAGATGCTTATTTATTTATTGTATTAATGCTACAAGATGATGCTGTATTGACATATATATATGTGCAAATATACGATCTGGTTTTTCCAAAATCACTCCTTGGAAAAGGGGGAGTCGCTTGGATTGCTACAAAATTCCAAAGTACTAGAAACTCTCTCACTGACTTTTTTGAGCCACAAAGCAGTGTTTCAGGAAGATCCATCCACCCAGTGGCTCTAAACCAGGCTGCACGTTACAGGATGTAAAACGTAGGCAAAACTTATTGAAGTATATTAGTTACGTTTTCAAATAATATGCTCCATGTGCTTTTCTTCAACCTCTAGACACTTTTTCAGGTGACATACTTCTCAGTTTAAAGCAATGAGGCCAATTGTTCATCTGAAATACACGATTTTCCTCTTTCCTAAATTTTCAGGTACTGGAGCATCACCAGGCAGGTTTAAATCTCTGGCTGCTCAGGTCCCCACCCCACCCCACCTCCACCATTCTCATGAGAATCTCTGGGGGTGCGGCCCAGGCACACGGAGCTTTTAAACAGGTGGGTGCAGGGTGCAGGAGGTGCTGAAGCCACCTCAGTTGATGCTGGTTCTAGATGCTTACTTACAGGACCAATCTGATGAGATTGTTAACAAAAGGAGGTAAAGGGCTTCCCTGGTGGCGCAGTGGTTAAGAATCCGCCTGCCAATGCAGGGGACACGGGTTCGAGCCCTGGTCCAGGAAAATCCCACATGCCGCAGAGCAACTAAGCCCGTGCGCCACAACTACTGAGCCTGCGCTCTAGAGCCCATGAGCCACAACTGCTGAGCCCGCGTGCCACAACTAATGAAGCCCGCGTGCCTTGAGCCTGTACTCGGCAACAAGGGAAGCCACCACAATGAGAAGCCCGCGCACCACAACGAAGAGTAGCCCCTGCTCGCCGCAACTAGAGAAAGCCCACGCACAGCAACGAAGACCCAATGCAGCCAAAAACAAATAAATAAATAAATTTTTTAAAAAAGAGAGAAAAGAATCAAAATAAAATTAAATTAAAATTTTTAAAAAAAGGAGGTAAAGAAATTTAACACAGATTTAGAAATGACTGGTATTTTTTAAGGTCTGACAGCACAACTGCAGGTCTTGAATGTCACTGTAAATACGGCTTTTAAGGATGACTTTCAAAAGCAATGCAGTATGAAAAGACAACCGACAGAATGGGAGAAAATATTTGCACATGATACAGATACTTGTATACACCCATGTTCATAGCAGCATTATTCACAATAGTCAAAAGGTCGAAATAACCCGTGTCCATCAACAGATGAATTGGTAGACAAGAGGTGGCATATCCATACAATGGAATATTATCCAGCCTTAAAAAGAAGGACATTCTGGGCTTCCCTGGTGGCGCAGTGGTTGAGAGTCTGCCTGCTAATGCAGGGGACACGGGTTCGGGCCCTGGTCTGGGAAGATCCCACATGCCGCAGAGCGGCTGGGCCCGTGAGCCACAATTACTGAGCCTGCGCGTCTGGAGCCTGTGCTCCGCAACAAGAGAGGCCGTGACAGTGAGAGGCCCGCGCACCGTGATGAAGAGTGGCTCCCGCTTGCCGCAACTAGAGAAAGCCCTAGCACAGAAACGAAGACCCAACATAGCAATCAATCAATCAATCAATTAATCAATAAAAAAATAAAATCTTTAAAAAAAAAAAAAAAAAAAAAAAGAAGGACATTCTGACACATGCTACAACATGGATGAATCCTGAGAACGTTATACTAAGTGAAATAAGGCAGACACAAAAAGAGAAATATTGCATGATTCCACTTATACGAGGTACCCAGAATAGGCAAATTCATAGAGACAGAGAGTAGAATACAGGTTAATAGGGGTGGAGGGAGGGAGAGATGGGGAGTTATTATTTAATGGATACAGATCTTCTGGTATGATGAAAAACTTCTGGAAATACATAATGGTATGGCTACACAACATTGTGAAGGTATTTATTGCCACTGAATTTTATACTTAAAATGGTTTAAATGGTAAATTTTATGTCATATATATTTTACCACCACTAAGAAAACAGGAAGATATATGAATGTCATTTGGCAAATGAGCCAAAGATGGTGGTGTATAATAAAAAATTGGACTGGCAAAAAAACAAGTAAAAAAAATATATAGCAGCAATTTGATCAAATCTGCCTAACATTTGGAGAGTTCTTAGAACAGTGCAGGATACATGAAATCTTACACAAGAGTTAGCTATTGCTACTCTACATTGTTATAAAAAGGCAAAGTGTCCACATCAGTGTGTTTACTATGCATTTGTGGGCAAAAGAGAAAAACAAGAATATAGCACATTTGCTTGTATTTGGGTAAAGGAACTCTGGAAGGATCCAAGAGAAACTAATAAAAGCAGCCAATTGTGGAGAGTGGGAATTGGGTGGAAGGAGGGATGGCAAGAAGGGAGAGGAGACTTTTCACTGTTACCATTTTGTATTTTCAATGTTTGAACCACGTGAAACATATTCAAAATCTGGCACCACCCCCATCCCTGTAAAACATTTCCAGCGAAAGATCACAGATTCATAGACTTACAGATTCAAAAAGTTCATTCTGTATTTCAAACAGATGATCGGGAGTGAAGAAGAGGGGTTCTGAAAAACTGAGTTTGGTGACTCCACCTGGGACCCCGCTGATGGGGAAGACGCAGGTGTCAAAGGTGGAGTCTGAATAAGCCAATTCCTGAAATGTGAGCGTGGGAAGAAAGCAACATTTCTAAACGGTTAGTTTATACAACATGTGAGCTTAACGAGGGATGTTCAACAAAATCAATAAGGAGACGTTATTTCATTTCCAGTCCTAATTATTTCCATGTTTAGTTTGACCAAAAAAACAAAGCAAGACAAAACAAAAAAACTTTCCCACTGAGAAAACCAGGGTTTGCTGTGTATTTAGATCAGAGTATAATTGGGGCTCATACTGTATTTTACCACGTGGAGAAGGGTCTAGAACTGCTCTGTCCAGGAAGGAAGCCACAAGCCACATGTGCTTACTGAGTACATGAAATGTGGCCGCCTGGAACTGAGACGTGCTATGAGTAGAAAGTACACCGCAGATTTCAAGTCTTAGCATGAGAAACAAAATGTAAAATATCGCAAGAATTTTTATATTAATTACATGCTGAAATGCTAATATCTTAGATATACTGGGTTAAAGAAAAAATATAATATTTTTTATATTTTATACAATCGATTTATATTTTATAAAATTGATTTCACCTCTTCCTTTTTTTAAATGTGTCTACTAGAAAATTTAAAATTACATATATGACTGGCATTCTATTTCTACAGGATAGCACTGTTCTAGCAGGATAACACCAAATTGATAACAATGGTTATCTTGGTGACAGATGTAGAGGGAGTGTGGTCAAAAGAGAATTTGCCTTCTCTGTAATATTTGATTTTTTTTTTCACAAGAGGCAGAGGAGCCAAGTTAACAGCCCAAACTCTGGAGCAGAGTGCCTGACCTTGAACAAGGCACCTCACCTCTGAACACCTCAGTTTTCTTACCTATAAATTGAGGTAAGAGTACTCATCACATAGGGTTATACAGGGATTGAACGCATTAACATATAAAGTCCGAAGAGGGATGCCTAGCACAGGCCTAATAAACATTAGCTATATTATTAAACAAAGCTTAATGAATGATAGTAAATTATTAGTCCAAGGAGAATGTATTCATGTATTATTTCTATAAGTAAGAAATAATAATAAATTGTGAGATAACGAACACCCAGTTTGCAGCCATAGAGACCCAGGTTGAAATCCCAGCTCAGCCCCTTCCTAGAAGGATGATCTTGGGCAAATCACTTTGTATCTCTGAGTCTCAGTTCCCCATCTGTAAAATGGAGGCAACCTGGCTCACAGGATCATTAGGAGGACTCAAAAAGATCACACACAGAACACACTCTGTACTGGCAGGGGTTTGGTAAGTTGTACTTGCTACATTTCTGCCATTTTTATAAGGTATTATTCATCAGTCCCAGTGTAATGACTCAACGCTGTGAATCAGAACTGGCCGGCTCATGTGACTGGTAACTTGGTCAGAGGCAGGAGAAACAGATTTGATGTCAGACCTCCCATGCTGTGTGGGCTTGGCTGAGGCCCTGTCCATCTCTGGGCCTCAGTCTCTCCATTTGTAAAGTAAGAGGCCTAGGCTTGGAAACACCTCTGACCACTGGAGACCTGAGGGTACAGTTCAGAGAGGCCCCCAGCGGAGACATTTTTTTTTTTTAAGTCTTGTGTTTTACCTTTAAAATGCATTTGATTTTTGCATTAGACCCTGTGATTCTTTAATATAAGAATGCTTTTTTCCCCCCAAACAATATTTAAACAAATAATAATAATCCAGTGAAATGATTATTCCAGAAAGAAGCAGTATGCTGAGCTTGGGGCTCTATTTAACTCCCTACTACCCCCCAACTCCCTCCTGTATGAGAAGCACCAGACTCAGTGGTCTAAGGGTCTCCAAAAGGGTCAATTTTCTTTTAAAATGTTTATATTTCTAAAAGCAGAGGAGGAATAATGCATGCAAATGGTAAATAACAACAACGACAATAATAATAAAAGAAAAAGAAAGAAAGAAACTCTAAGAGTTCAAATGGGCGTAAGAGTCTCTCCATCCCATCTCAGCTTTCCCAGAGGCAAAAATCTATAAATGTTCCCACATTTAAACACAAACACACACCCCCCCCATACCCTCTGTTCTGCACCTTTTTCATGACAGTAGATTTCATCCTATAGCAGTATATCCCATTACTTTCTACAGTTGCATAGTTTTCCTTTGTGTGAAAGCATAATTTATTTCATCAGCTACTACGGGGGACATCTAGGTTGTTTGTAGGGTTTGCTAAAACAAGTGACATGCTAATGAATATCTGTGGATCCGTAGACACATGCAAGCATTTCTGTGGGGTAATTCCAAGAAGCGGAAGTACAGGAGCAAAGGAATGTGTACTTTATATGTTGATAGGTTCTACCAAATCACTCTTCGAAAGAAGCTGCATAGCCTCACATGCCCACAACCAGGTCTGAGGGCCGTTCTGCACCTCAGCCTCCAGTCCCTAGCTGAGAAACCTTCCCCAACATCGCCACCTGCTGCCCACAATGGGAAATGCAGCCTTCCCATACCCAGCCCAGAGCTGCTCCCAGAAAAACAGGGAGAGTTCCCCTCTGCATCTACCCAGACTCCCCTGGAGCATCTGTACGGAGGAAACGGCAACAGAGAAACTACTTTTTCCTGGAGAAGCAATCCGTGCCGGCACGTGTCAGTGCTTTATGCACTAGATTTTGCAATCAGACAGACCAAGTTTCCCTTTTGCTGGCTCTGCCACCTACCAGCTGTGTGTCTATGACAAGTGACTTCACCTCTCTGAGCCTCAGTTTCTTTACCTGCAAAATGAATTTAATAATACCAACTTTCCAGCACTGATGGCAGGATTCAATAAGATAAGGAGTTGCCTCTAAAAAGACATTAAGAATCATGAACAGGCAACTCACAAAGAGGAAAAGCAAATGGCTGGTAACACTAAAAGATGTTTCATCACAGTAGTCAGGGAAATGCCCATAAAGCCAGATGCCCTTTTTTGCCCATCAGATTGGCAAGGGTTTAAACACCGATAACTGCATGTTGAAAAGGTGGTGGGAAAATGCAAATTAAAACAACAAGTTACCCACCTCTGTCCATTAGATTGGCAAACAAATGGAAAGACTGAAAAAATCTGGTGGGGAATGAGCAGACTCCTTTCCTTTGGGGAGGCATACGAATGCTCCATGGTTTTGGAAATGATGTCGCAACAGCTAATAAAAGTTTTAATGTGCATGCCCTTTGACCCAGCAAACCCACTTCCAGGAAACTGTTAGAGAGAAATAAAATCACCAGATGGTAAACGAGATACAAGTACAAGGAAATACTATAACAGTAACGCACACGAAAAAGGAAACAATTTTAAATATCCGTTGGAGGGGGATGGCTGCCTAAATATTGACCTGCAAGAGCCAGAAAGATGTCTGGATTTTCTACGTTGAGTTTTACATCCCTCTACTTTGCTATATTCATTTTTGCTTGAGTTAGTTTTATCATAGATTTTCTGGGGTTTTCTGGGTATAGCATCAGATTATCTGCAAACAGGGATACTTTTATTTCTTCTTTACTCATTCTTATATTGGTAATTGATTTCTCTTATCTAAGTGCATTGGTTAATGCCTCTAGAAGATGTGTGTATTGACAAGGGAGACTGTATATTGTTAGGTTAAAAAAATAAGTTGTAGTTAATAGATATAATCCCTTTCTATAAATACACACAGTGACACTTTAGATACATATATTTGTCTCCATTTTCAAAATAGAATATCCCTACAAAACACTGTGAAGGGATACATCAGCATGTTAACGTTGGTTTCCATAGGAAGCTGAGCTTGGAAGACTGAGTATTATTACTTTTTACTGTCTACATCTACCACAAGAATATGTTTCTTTTTTAATTTAAACAATCTAATGTGTTAAAGTTTGATTTTTAAAAATATATAAATAAATGAAATGGGGTCATGAGCTGTTGTGAGCACTGAATCAGACAATGTTTAACCTGGTATCTGGCACAAAGAAAATGTTCAACAAATAGTGTTTTTTCTTTATCACCTCAGCCAATCCTAACAGCCACCTTCTAGGAAGATCCTACTGTTCTCCCCATCTTACAGATGGGATCACTGAGGCACACAGAGAATACATAAGAGCCAGTAAACTGCCTCAAGCCACCTGAGCCCAGAGTCTGTCTCGACCACTGCCTTCAACTGCTCCTCCGGAGAAAAGACCTAGGGCAAAAAGAAGTTGAGTAGGGACTTCCCTGGTGGCACAGTAGTTAAGAATCCGCCTGCCAATGCGGGGGACACGGGTTCAAGCCCTGGTCCGGGAAGACCCCACATGCCGCGGAGCAACTAAGCCTATGCGCCACAACTACTGAGCCTGTGCTCTGCAGCCCACAAGCCACAACTACTAAGCCCACGTGCCACAACTACTGAAGCCCGTGCACCTAGACTCCATGCTCTGCAACAAGAGAAACCACAGCAGTGAGAAGCCCGTGCACCCCAACGAAGAGTAGCCCCCACTTGCTGCAACTAGAGAAAGCCCGTGCACAGCAACAAAGACCCAACGCAGCCAAAAATTTAAAATTTAATTAATTAATTAATTAAAAAATAAATAAAAAGAAGTTAAGTAACTTGCCCCAAATCACCAGCAAGGAAGCAGCACAGTGGGGATCTGAACCCAGGTCTTATTGCAAGTATCTGAGACCAGGACACACAGTATTTCTCAACCTTCCTACAGCACCTGTCATACATGCAGTATGCCAGCCTCACTGGAGATTCAGATTCAAATGGACCATGATGGGGCTTGGTGACTTGTCTTATTAACAAGGACCCCAGAGGATTCTTCTCACTGGGGAAGTCTGAGACACAGTGGCCAGGGGAGAATGCAGCTCAGTGGCTCCTATGGCCCTGGCACTCTGAATCCAGCAGGAAGCTCTTTACCAATATTGAGTCCACAGAAATGAATGACGTGGGTTTTTACAAACCGATGTGGAAAGTTCTAGATGTGGAGTTCAGTGAAAATGCTAAGTAGCAGAACAATGCCTCTCCAGTGTGCTATGTCGATGTTATAAAAGCACAGGGCTGATAACTAAGAAAAACGAAGGCATGTGTGCTCAGAAAGACATGCTCAAGAATGTTCGTAACAAGCTAACCAAACCAGAAACCAGAAACCACCAAGATGTCCATCCACTAGGAATAGATAACAAATTGTGGTTATTACGCTGATGAAATACTTCACAGCAACGAAAAAGAACAAACTATAGATACATTCAACCTGCATGAATCTTACAGACATGAAGCTGAGTGAAAGAAATCATATATGAAAGGGCACATGTTGTATGATTCGTTTTAAAGGAAGTGTAAGAACAGGTAAAACTAAGCTGAGGTGAAAGAAATCCATAGAGTGGCTAACTCTGGGGGGCGGATATTGACTGGGAAAGGGCATAAAAAGTTTAGATTTACCTCGAAGCTGTGCATTTAGGACATGTGTGCTTTCCTGTATATAAATTATGCCTCAGTAAAAAAAAGAAATTAAAAACCTTAAAAATAGAAAAAAAATGACACATAACTCTGTGTGTGTGTGTGTGTGTGTGTGTGTGTGTGTTTAGAGAGAGTTCTGCAGGATATACTCCAAGCTAGTAATAATGGTCACCTCTGTGGAGGGGAGGGGGAGTGGTGGGCTGGGATGGGGAGAAGTTGGAGAATTCTTTTATTGTTCCCTCTAAATTATTCTATATGGCTGGAATTTCTTATAATCAGCATAAACTACTTGTAAAAAATTCTAGAGCAAATTAAATCTTAAAACTAGAAAAGGAGCATACATACACACACACACACACTCAAGGTCCCCAGGCCCCACTCTAGATGTGCTGTATCAGAATTTCCACCAGGAACCCCAGCTCTAGTCCAAGCCCTGCCTCCCCACCACTCTGCTCTTGCACACCCCAGTGACGGGGATCTCACTACCGTCAAGGGCATTAGAATGTCTTTCCTCCTACGTTATCTATGATCCTCCCGCTCTGGGTCCCTCCATTAGCCCCACCGCCCACCAGGGCCCCCATGGTGCTTACCCACTGACAGGGAGCCACGTGCCAGTTTGGGGAGCAGCAGGTCAAGCTGGCGGAAGGTGTGGAAGATGTCGGCTGAGTGGCTGCGGTCCTGGGCCTGGCTCTCCTGGGTGTGTGGCGGTGCCTCGACACCGTACAGAGTCAGGTAGCCGGCTCTGGGGGCAGCAGACAGCTGGTCAGGGGGTTGTCTTTGGATACTCCCGGCCGAACGCTCCCAGGGCTGCCTACACGTTTTCTTCATTTGTACGCCTGAGGAGCACCTAATCTTCCTACCATACGTCAGGGACCTCTCTGGGCCACAGAGTCAGCAGAGAAGAAAACAGACAAAACCCTCACACCCTCATGGAGCCAGCACTCTAATGAGGGAGACAGACAGACAGAGAAACGGGTGGACGAGTCATAGGTCAGCTGGGGCTCAGAGGGAGGGACAAAGAGGGAGGGGGTGGGGAGGGGCTCTCGGTGAAGGATGAGGAGCCAGCACGGGGAGAGCAGAGGGAGGGGCCCGAGGCACAGGGAAGAGCCAACCTCCTGCGGCAGGAAGGAGACAGAGCGTGGAGGAGCTGCCCGGAGGCTGGTGAGCAGAGCAGAGTGAGGGGTGGCCAGTGGGGCGAGATGGGGGCACCGATCAGGAAAGGAGGCTCCTGCCCCTGGAGAGGGAGTCACGGTGGGCTCCCTGGAGGAGGCAGGTCTGAGCTGAGACCTGCAGGATAAGCAGGGGAAAGGGGTTCGGGCAGAGGGCACGGTCCCCGCAAAGGCCCAGAGCCAAGGGAGCAACCACAGCCAGGTCAGGGCACTGCCAGGTACTGCTGGCCCAGGTGCTGGACTGGAGAGCGAGGGGCCGGGGCGCAGCACCCTGGGAGTTTGCAGGGCCAGTTACACAGGGCAGGCAGAGGGCTGGGTGTCAAGGGTGAGAAGGTTGGCCTTGACCCAAAGAGCCCCAAGGGGTCTGAGCAGGAGAGGGACAGGGCCTGGTGGGGGGTATGGAGAGAGGATGAGACACAGGAGCAAGTGCGAGCCCTCGTGTGCACGCACACACACTCACAACACACACACAACACACTCACAACACACACACACACACCGCCCACAGGAATGCTCTCAGAGGAAATGTTTTCACCACCAGCCACTTTTTAATGCTCCAGGAGCCCAGCCCCACTGGCCTCCGTCCTGGGAGGAAAACCGCAGGTTTTCACTTTTCCACGTGGTGAGAGGGGCCAGGACTTCTGAGAGAGACACCATGAAGCCCTGATCCAGCCCCCCTCAGCTCCTCCAAGTCCCTGGATCTCCCAGGAGAGGGATTTTCCTGAGAAGGAGAGGAAAGAAGCAGGAATGAGGGAGGATGGGGCTGAGAAAGGCCTGTCTGGTCCCCACTTTGTCCCTCATTCACACAGTGTAGACATGTAGTAGGTCTTCAATAAATGTTCTATCAATGGATGAATGGATGGATGGGAGGGAGGATGGGTGGATGGCTGGGAGGGAGGACGAGTGGCTGGATGAATGGATGGATGGTTGGGAAGGAGGGAGGGAGAGTGGGTGGATGGATGCATGGATAGCTAGAACTTAATCCAGAGAACACTGATCTTGGAAGAAAATATGGGGTCACCATGATTCTGAGCTCAGTTATCCAGGCTACTCTCCCACCTTCTCCCTGCATCCCACTCACCTTCCCCTCAACCAGTTTTGGCCTCCATGCCCCCCAGAGATGGCCGAGTTCAAGACCTGCCCATCCCACTGGACTAAAAGGAAGCAATCCTTCCTTCAGAACAGCTGAAACAAGCTACCTATAGAGTCTAACCCGTCGGCCCTACTGATGCCTCTGCAACAGCCCAGAAAGAATTCCCTCCTCCTTTTCCTCCAAACGTGTAAGCCCCTGGATCCCTCCTCTTCAGACGAATGTCCTCAGTCTCCTTATGGCAGAAGTTGTAAAGGTGCAGCCCACAATCTAGATTCAGTCCAGAAACGTGTTTTGTTTGGTTAATAGAGTTTTCCTAAAAACAAACCGAATGCATATTTAAACATTTGGGGAAAGTCATACAAAATCTGGGTTTCCCCCTCCATCTCATTTTGAAAAAGGAGAAAGTCTGACCACTGGGAACCTGCAGTCCTGCCTGGAAGCCCTGGGTAGGAGTGGAGTCACGGCCACCCCTCTTAGACGGGCACAAGCTGGCAGGGTCAGACGGTCCTCCCCAGGCCCTGCGGTCTCTGTGACACTGCAGTTAAACACCTGTCACCATTTGTCATCCTACTTGCACTGGTTTTTTTCTTAAAGCAGAAAACTAGTTCCTTAGGTAAAATTTCTACCAAAAATAGGCAATGAAAAATAACCCCTCCCCCAAAGAAAAGAAAACCAGGAAGACCACGAGGTTTCACACTGTGGACATGAGGCCCCTTCCTACGGCACCTCCACATCAAACTAACACCTAACACAGCTGAAGACAGGCAATAAATAATTACATGACCTATAAATAACACACATGACCTATAGGTGGCGCTAGGAGCCATAAAGAAAAAGCTGGAATGGGTGGGGTAATGAGAGGGCCATCATATTAAATGGGGTGGCAGGAAAGACCTCCCTGAGCAGGTGACCCTTGAGATGAGACTTGAATGAAGTGAGGCGGGAGCCATGCCGACATATAGGGAAGAGCATTCCTGGGCAAGGGAACGGAAACTGCAAAGGCCTTGAGTTGGGAGCATGCCTGGCCTGTTCAAGGGGCAGCAAGGAGGCTGGTGAGATGATACCAGCGGAATCAGAGTTAGAACTCTGGATGTGATTGAGTGAGGCAGGGGCCCACACAGGACAGGTTGGAATCTCACGGTCTCGGGCTACGTGAACACACACCTCTGTACCAGTGTGGCTGTCATCCAACTTGCCTACTGCTTTTCTATTTCAGGGGCTGCAGACGGCGATGAAAAGGCCCAAGGAGGCAGGAGCTGCAGCCCAGGGCTCAGGCCCTGAAGACACAGGGGTCCATTTACATCTGCCCTCCTGCACTGTGCCTGCTGTTACCATGAGCCTAAACGGACCCAGCTGCCACCACGTGGCCCCCACCTCCCCCAGTGCCTCAGCTTCTTCTCTGACTTCTTTGCCCACACAAGGATACAGGATGGCAGGAGCTAGGAGACCTGGGAGTGCCCTGCTGTGAACTTGCTGGGTGGTTTTAGCTGACCCTCTCTGGACCTCAGTCTCCACACGATGACAGGGTGGACCAGACCTGCATCACCCAGACCAATCACAGCCATTGATGGTGTCTGCACCACTCCAAGGTGAAATGAGAAAAAGGGGACACATCAAGGGTCATGCTTGAGAGTGTAGACTCTGCATCCAGCCCTGCCAGGACCCCAACTGTGGGACTCTGGGCAAATGATTTAGACTCTCCAGGCCTTAGTTATCTCATCTGTCAAATGGGGTTTGTAAAGTACCCGCTTCACAGAGTTGTTGTGAGGATTAAATGTATTAGCGCACACTGAGCCTACATGAACACACACGTCATAAATATTCCTGTGTGCCCATATGTGTCAGCAAATGCCTGTCCTTTATCCTCAAACTGTGTTGCTGTAATTTTTTGGAGCGGTTGAAATGTCTCGCTTTTATGAGATGCTGGTCATTAGGGGCGCCACCAAAAACTACTGGCTCTCTTTCCCTCACTGCCTGTGGCCATGCTCCTCCATCCCCGCCGCCACGCAGTCAAATCCACCAGCAGGTCCCACCGACCCCATCCCCCAAAGCTACCCAAATTCTCACCATCGCCTGGTCCAGGCCACCATTCTGTCTCACCTGGGCAACTACAACAGCCTCCTAACAGGTCCCCCTGCCTCCCTTTCATTGCCATCCACCCAAACTATGGTCTAGTCTCTATCTGGCAGCCAAAGACAGCTTTTAAAACTCTAAGTCCAGGGCTTCCCTGGTGGTGCAGTGGTTGAGGGTCTGCCTGCCGATGCAGGGGACACGGGTTCGAGCCCTGGTCTGGGAAGATCCCGTGTGCCGCGGAGCAGCTGGGCCCGTGAGCCACAATTGTTGAGCCTGCACGTCTGGAGCCTGTGCTCCGCAACAAGAGAGGCCACGATAGTGAGAGGCCCGCGCACCGCGATGAGGAGTGGCCCCCGCTTGCCGCAACTAGAGAAAGCCCTCACACGGAAACAAAGACCCAACACAGCCATAAATAAATAAATAAAAATAAAATACTTTAAAAAAAAAAAAGAGCTTCTCCCTATGTTAAAAAACAAAAAACAAAAAACAAAAAAAACCTCTAAGTCCAATGGTGTCATGCCTCTGCTTAAACCCCCAATGTCACTCATCTCACGTAGAATAAATTCCAAAGCCTTCCATGGCCTTGAGGCTCTGTGAGACCCAGTTTCTCCCAGTTTCTCTGACCTCATCCCCCCCAACCCCGCCCCACCTCCTTGGCTCATTAGGCTCCAGCCGCAGTGGCCCTCTCGCCAAACATCTGGGTGACCAGCAAGGCCCCTTTTCTGGCCTGTGTCTCCTTTACAGCCCATAGGCTGAGTCAGGCGACCACTCCGAGGCCCAGATACAAAATGTTGTCTTGCGGCCTTTGCTTTGGAGCATCCCAAACTGCTTCCCCATCCACAAAGTCCTCCTGGTTCCCTTGGCCACTATTAATGGCTGGTCCAGAGTGCTGGGCTCACCTGAGCAGGAAGCTGTAGGAGAATTCGAGGAGTCCCATCTCATGCCAGCCACTGCCTGCTTCCGTGGTGTCACCCAGCAGGACAGTGTGGAGGTTGGTATACATGGCTTCCGTGAGCGCCTGGAGCTCTTTGTGGAGGAGAGTCCTGGGGCAAGGAACAAAGGTGTGAGAGTGTAGCTTCCAAAAATATATATATATATGCACACAGGCACCTCCTTGGACAAACCTCAGAGTCCCAGGGCTCCAGTTCCTCATTGGCGATGAGGGCTTTTGGAAGATTGGCTTAAACAAAATATTATTATTTCTATCATCATCAACAATGACGATAGTTACTATTTATTTTGCCAAGCACAATGATCTCATTTTATCTTTTGACAGCCCTAGGGATAACAGTTACTATTATGATACCCATTTACAGATGGAGAGACTCAGGGACAGAGAGGAAAGTGACTTGCCAAGGTCACCCAGCCAGTAAGTGATACAGCTGGGACTGAAACCCTGATCTGCCCAACTCCAGAGTCTGAACTTTTAAACGGGATAGTCATCCCCTCTCGGGGCACACGAGCTTGGATAAGGAACCCACAGACTTGCAGAAGAGAGAGAACTAAGAAACCAGCCCTTTCTCCTTGAGATCCAAAGTTAGGGAGACCTGTTTGGATAAAGTGTCCTGGACCAAGGACTGCTAATAAACATGACTCCAAGTGAATGCTCCATGAGGAATAAGGGAATCTGGCTGGTGATCTGGTCTCATCGTGTGTACCTAGGAGTCTGAGGAGAGGACCAGTTCTGGGAGAGCATGTGGCTGAAGCCAGAAGCCCCTCTGTACTGAGCCTCCACAATACAGTCAATATTGAGCCATGACTGAACATATGATTAGAAGCCAGGAAAGATGGGATCTTCTAAGTTTAAGGCCCCTCTACACCGCACAAGGATCTAAACCATAAAGGACCCCACGGCATCAAGCGAAGCGTCCATGGGGTGGTGCAGAGCCGATGTTCCACAGCGACACCTTGTGGCAGCAACAAGACCAGTGCTAGTGTACCCATCAGGTGCTCTGGTTCTCTGTCGCCACCTGCTGTTTGGACACAGGATGGACCCCTTTAGACTGAATAAGCCCCTGGGTTCTTGGATAATTCAAGACGGGAAAGCTTCCAGAGGGGTTCCACGAACTTCCAGGTGACAAAAGCTTTGGGATGTTTCACTGTTGGAAAAACAATAGACACGACCCATGTGAGATAATGTGTGTGAAGGGCTTAACACAGCACTTGGCACATTGTAAGTGCTTAATACATGGGAGCTGACACAGTGATCAACCCTGCTGCAGCTGTTCCCTTGACTCCACTCCAAGCACTAGTTCTTGACAGAGACAGTAGCCCCCAATAGATGTGGCAGCCATGCCCAGAAGACCTCATGCCAGCTTTTGAGAAATGCCCAGAAACTCTCGGGAGTAGACATTGGAGGAAACTGGGATCCTCCCTGGGTAGGGGGTTTGGATGCAGTGAACTGTGGACTCTTGTTGCTAATGGGACCCCTAGAATAGCAGGACCCAGGACACTCAGGCTCAGCAATACTCCTAGCAGCTGTCCCACAAAGCCAAGGTCAGACTGAGCATTGCCTCTCATCCATGTTCACCTCATGATGCTGGCCTTTCCTCAGCTTTAGCAGTCCTGCAAAACCCAGCCTTCTAGATGCTTTTCCTGACTCCAGGAGGTGAGTCTTCCTGGAGAGAGATCACTAAAGATGACCATCAGACCGTGTGCACTCTTTAGGGGAGGATGCAGAGTCTTACTCCTCAGTATCTCGGTGGGAGGAGAATGGGCTGTGGAGCCTGCAGACCTGGGTTCAAATCCCAGCTCTGACACTTACTAGCAGTAGACCTTGGGTAAGTCACTTCACTTCTCTGAGCCTCTGTTTCCTCATCTGTAAAATATGGATAAAAATACCTACCTCTGAAGCTGTTGCACAGATATGAACACGTGCCTATCAAACACCTGGCATTTGGCAGGTGTCTTCAGAGGGAGGTTGGCGTCATTCTGCACTCCTGCATCTAGGATGGTGACCAGTGTATGAATGAATACAGGGTAGATGCCCTCACAGGTCCTTTTGTTGATGTAAGTATTACTTATGTTTCAGGACCTGCACCACTTCCTAGCTGTGTGATCTCGGGCAAGTCACTTCTCTTCTCTGAGTCCCGTATCCTCATCTATAAAATGGGGCTGTAAGTTACCCTCCAGCATTGGTGTGAAGACTCATGAGATCATGCATGATGCTTGGCACAGAGTATGGACTCAAAAATATTAATCACCCCACCACCTCCCTTTATTTGACAGATGTGGAAACAGAGGCTCGGTGCGGGGGCGCTGGTTTGCCCAAAGTCACAAAGCTAGGCAGTGGGAAAGCTGGGATTTGAATCTAGGTCTAGCTGACCCCAACCCTGGTCTTCTTCTACTAAAAATCAGAGCTGCCTCTTGGGAAGTAAAGAGTTCTTCAGCCCAATTCTCTAGGGTTGTTTCTTGTTCTGTTTTTGTTTGTTTTCACAAAACGAAATGTCTTTACTGGACACCTGCTGTGGAAACAAGCTCAGCTCACACAGGACTTGAACTACGCGGGTAGAAGCCGATTGCCCACCCTGGCCCACCCATGGGTACCATCTGCACACACTCACGGTTTCATCTTGGACTTTTCATCACTGGGGCTGTAATGAGGAAGCTGCACGTCGAAAATCCTCTCCATGAGGAAGACGGCGTAGGCGTGGAAGTCCAGCCTGGTGCGAGGCTCCCACACCACCATGTCATAGGAGTGTGGGTCCAGGAGGACAGTGACATACCTGCCCCCCACCAGCACCTGGGAAGTTCGCAGGGATGGAGTGAGGAGTACGACTATGAACAACAGCAGTTCTCAGAGGTCGATTTACCCCATGCCAGGCAGGGGCCCCACCAGGTACTTAACAGACAATGCCCCCTCATCTACCTCTCACAACCACCCGGTAAGGCAGGGACCATCATTCACCCATTTATAGCTGAAATGTGATAAGGCATATAATGTGCCCGAGATCACACAGCTGAGAAGTGGCAGAGCTGGGAATGGAATTCGGCACTTTTTCTGAACCAAAGGTTATGCTCTTAACCACCTCACTTTTCAGCATCTTCCATGGTTATCTCGGTTAATGTCGTATCTCCAGCAGCCAGGAGAGAGTCTGCCCACAGAAGTAGCAGATGGATGTGTGTGCATCATAGGTGGATGGATGGGATGGATGGGATGGATGGATGGATGGATGGATGGATGGATGGATGAACTGGGTGGGTGGATGGATGGATGGACGGATGGATGGGATGGATGGATGAATGTATAGATGGATGGATGGGAGGATGTCGGTGGATAAATGGATATATTATAGGTGTGGGTGGGTGGATGGATGGATGAGTGGATAAATGGATGGAAGAAAGGAAGGAAGGATGGATGGATGTTGTTGGATAAATGCTGGTGCATGTGAAAGCAAAACCTTCTTTGGGAGGCTGAGCTCTGTATGTAACATGCTGCTCAAGACGGGAAGGAAACAGCACTGGAGAGCTGTAATCCTGCAGTCAACAAAGGTAAGGGCATTTTCCCTCAAATGTCTGTGGAGGGGGTCAAACAACTCTAACTACCCACTGCCTTAGCCCTGTTTTCAAAATGTGGTCTGTGAGTCATGTTAATCAAACTCTCTTATAAAATACAAGCCAATATCCAAGAAAAATGCTATTGGATGGATGGTTAGATGGGTGGATAAATGGAAGGATAGATCACTGAATGTGTGTTGGATGGAAAGATGGATGGATGGGCAGCTAGAGGTTGGTTGCAAACTAAATGTATGAATGAATGTTGGGTACATGGATGGCAGGATGCTAAGTGGATACTGGGTAAACAGATTGAAGGGTGAATGTTGGATTCACTTCTAACTTCCAAGTTAGAAGGAGACGTGGAAGGTGGATGGATGAGTGATATAAATAGATGTATATAGAGTGGACAGACATTGGATATTGAAAGGATAGATAACCAAATGCTGGGTGGTAGTGGCAGATGGACGGAAACATGGGCAGATAAGCAGAAGAATGGAAGTTGGTGGAAATTGACTATATGGTTGAAAGTTGGGTGGATGCTACGTCCATGAGCGGAAGAATGCTGGATAAATTGGGTAGACAGGCAGAGGAATAGATGATGGATAAGTGGATGGATAGACAGATTTTGGATAGGTATTTAGAAAGACGGACGAATGAGTGGATAGATGGAGGTTGATGGAAATGGAATATATGAATGAATATTGGATGGATATTAAGATGGAAGAAGGCTGCTTAGATATTGGGCAGATAGGCAGAAGGACAGATGTTAGATGGATGGGTGGATGTGGGACAGATGGAAGTTGAATGAATGGATAGAGGTCGGTTAGATGAACACACCAAGTATTGGATAATATTAAATGACTGCATAGCTGCATGTTGGGAAGATGCTAGAGGGATAATGAAGGGATGAATGTTAGATAAATGTTGGATGTACAGTTGGATAGGCATATAGAAAGTTGGTTGGATCACTGAATGGTTAGTGTATGGATGGGTATTGAAGAAATCAGTAAACACCAGGTTTAATAGGCCCAGCTGCTCATCCCCTTCCCTCCCAAGAGGCAAAAGAGGCACTTACAGTAAAGATATCACCATGCTTCTCCTTCATCCTAGTGAGGAAGCTGGCAGCATCTTTTCCAAACTCCAAAGCATAGCCCAACCAGGGGATACTGCCCAGGTCCAGGGGAGGCTCGCCAGGTCGCCTGCAGAAGCCACAGCACTTATCACCATTTGGTGAAGCAGGGAAGAGGATAAAGAGTGTGGGGCATGGCGTGAGATTTTCCGTGGAGAGGAAGGCTTCCCTGCGGAGACATTTGACCAAAGACCTGAAGGCGGTGAGGGAGGGAGCCACATGGATATCTAAAAGAAGAGCTTCCAAGCAGAGGGAACAAGGGCAAAGGCCCCTAAGTTGGATCGTGCCTGGTGTGTTCAAAGAACAGTGAGGAGGCCAGGGTGGCTGGATGTGGGAACAAGACGCGTACAGTAGAAGGTGAGGCCGGAACAGGAACAGGGGCCAGACCATGCAGGGCCTTGTAGGCAGCTCTGAGGACTTCAGCTTTTGCTCTGAATGAGGTGGGAGCCACTGGAGTTTGAAGCAGAGGAGGGACAGGATTTCGCTTTGGTTTTTACAAGAGGCTTTTGGCTGCTGAGTAGGGAATAGACCACAGGGGGCTGAGAGCAGAAGCTGGGGTACCAGTTGATGTTGGTACATTCTGGGGGGTCCAGTTAAGGTGGTCACCTCTCTGCAGGTAGGAGAACCTTCCAGAACCCAGTAGTATTAGGATACAGAGTTCTCTGTTTGAGCCAGCATGGACCAGGGTCCTGGTCATCTCACACTTCCTCTCATGCCCACCGAGAAAGGGTGAGGCTGGAGAGCATGCCTGGATGGCAGGAGGTGGTAGAAGAACTGCCCTTATCGCTGACCCCTGACTGCCCCTCTCCAGCTCAGAATCTGAGGTATCTCAGGAGGCCAGAGGCCATGCCCATGGCCTGTGGGGATGCCCCAGGGGTACAGGTAGCTCAGCCAGGGGGTAGGAAGGTTGTGTGTGATATTCAAGGTCAAAATCTCATCTGTGAGAGCAGAGGGGCTCCTCTGAGGCTATAATAACATATCTACAGCTCACTACGGTGGATGGAATTCTAAGGTGCCTACAATGACCTACAACTGAGTGAGGTAGATGATACAGTTAACTTTGAGAAAGGATGATTCTTCTTAGTGGACCTGACCTAATCAGGTGAGGACAGGGCTTACAAGGGGCAGGGATCTTCCTGGCAAAAGAGACTGAGATTTGGCATAAGGGAGATTCTTTGCTGCTGGCTTTGAAGATGGAAGGGGCCACATGGCAAGGAATGCATGGGGCCTCTAGGGGCTATGAGTGGACCTTGGCTGACAGCAAGCAAGGAAATGGGGACCTCAGTCCCACAACCACAAGGAGCTGGATTCAGCCAGATTCTTCCCTGGAGGTTCCTGATAGGAAGGCAGCCTGGCCAACACCTTAATTTCTGCCTTGTAAGACTCTGGACAGAGAACACAGACACACTGTGCTGGACTTCTGATCTATTGAAGTGTGAGCTAATAAATGGGTGTTGTTTTAAGCTCCCAACTATATGGTAATTTGTTACACAGCAAGAGATAACTAATACACTCAAACTGACATTGCACTTGCACTGGGCCCTGCCCTTGGCCAGGCATTTGATATATGAATGTCTCATCTCATCCTCCCCAACCACCCTCTAAGGGAGGGGCTATTAGCTAAAGAGAGCTATGTTATGATCACAAAATGGGCTTCACAATATTACATTCACACCTTCACCAAATATTAACTATAAAGCAGGTATCGTCCTGGGCACTGGAGATACAGGAGTGAACAGGGAAGATGAGGTGGAGGGCCCTGACCTCACAGGGCTTACATAACTAATAAGGGGAGACAGACAAAAACAAAGAAGCAATATCATTTCAGAGAGCGAGAAGTGTGATGAAGAAAGTAAAGGAGATAAAACGTGACAATGAAAAGACAAATAACCCAATTTAACAATGCACAAAAGAATCTGAATGGACAGTTCTCCAAGGAAGATATACAAATGGCCAGTAAGCACATGAAAAGATTCTCAACATCATTAGTCATTGGGGAAATGAAAATCAAAACGACAAGCAGTACCACTTCAAATCCACTAAGATGGCCATAATGTTAAAAAAAAAAAAATGAAAATAAGTGCTGGAAAGAATGTGGAGAAATGGGAATCCTCATGTATTTCTAGTGGGAATGTACAATGGTGCAGCTGCTTTGGAAACTAGTCTCGCAGTTTCTTGAAAGATTAAAAGAGTGACTATATGACCCAGCAATATACCCCAAAGAATTGAAAACATAAGTTCATACATAAACTTATACACTATTGTTCATAGTATCATTAATCATAATAGCCCCAAAGTGGAACCTACCCAAATGTCCACCGACGGACGAATGTATAAACACAATGTGGTGTATTCATACTGTGGAATATTATTCAGTCATGAAAAGGAGTGAAGTACTGATTCATGCTACAATTTGGAAGCACCTCAAAACCATCATGCTCAGTAAAAGAAGCCAGACACAAAAGGCCACATAGGGTATGATTCTATTTCTATGAATGTCCAGAAAAGGCAAATCAATGGAGATAGAAAGTAGGTTCGTGGTCTCCAGGGTCTGAGGGGAGGGTGGAATGGAGAGTGACCGCTCATGGGTACCAGCTTTCTTTTTGGAGTGATGAATATATTCCAGAGTTAGATAGTGGTGATGGGTGCACAGCCCTGTGGCTATACTAAAAACCATTGAATTGTATATTTTAAAAGGGTGAGTTTTATAGTATGTGAAATACATCTCATTAAAGAAAAAAGAAGGGCGATATGAGATAGTGGGGAGTCGCTAGTTTAGAGAAGGTGGTCAGGGAGGGCCTCTCCAAGGAGGTGCCATGTGAGCAGAGACTGGAAGGAAGAGCGGGAAGAAGAACCTTACAGGCAGAGGGAACAGCAAGTGCAAAGGCCCTGGGGTAAGAGCACACTTGGTGAGGTTCTCAAGACAGCAGGAGCCGCTGTGGTGGGAGTGGAGGATGTGGGGGTGAAAGACTGGAAATGACCTGGGGACCAAGAGGGCCAGTGGCCGAGGACAGAGTCTGGCTTTTATTACAAGTGTGGTGGGGACCCTCTGGAGGGTTTGAAGTAGGATTTAGGAAGTGATGTGATTGTGCTTTTAAAAGGTTGCAAGAGGGAATTCCCTGGCGGTCCAGTGGTTAGGACTCCGCGCTTCCACTGCAGGAGGCACAGGTTCAATCCCTGGTCAGGGAACTAAGATGCCGCAGGCTGCACGGTGCAGCCAAAAAAAAAAAAAAAATGTTGCAAGAGCAAGAGACAGGAGGGAGATGTGTCAGGAGACTAAAGCAATAACGGTGGGAGTGGAGGCTGTGATCCCCCAGGAGCCAGGCCTAGCATCCGATTCCTCCACTTCCAGGTCGGGGGGTTTCGTGACATCCCCAGAAGTCCAGGGGGGACCACCTTCCCTTCATCCTTCTTCCCCTCCCTGTCTACCTTCTTCCACCACGGCCTCCTGCCTCCTCAGTCTGACTGTCCCCCAACATAACCCAAAGCGGGGAACAGGTGGTGGACAGAGAGACTGGCTAGATTTGAGGGCCAGAGTTTGGGAAATATGGAAGCAGAACCAGAGGTGAGGGTTGAGGGCATTAGGAAGTGCCTCCCCCCACCCACTTCCTCCTCTCTCCCCACTCCCACCCTGCCTCTGAGCCCATCACTGAGGACACTTGCAAAGGTGCAGCTCGGGGATTCTAAGGGGGTGCTGGGGACGTGCCAAGACCCTTCCTTTCCCCTCACCTCTCTGTGAGCCACTTCTCCCGAAGGCTCCGTTTAAAGGCTCGCACAGCACCGGGCTGGAGGAGCCCAGCGTGCACCAGCCCTCTCCCAGTCCAGGTGTGAGCCCAGAGACAGGACACAGGAGCGGCGATTTTTGCACAAGAGGCAGGAGGGCAGGATGGTTGTTATGAGCCTGACTTTAGCACCACACATCCTGGCTTCAAATCCCAGCCATGCTTCTTGCTGGCCATGTGACTTTATTTCCCTACGCCCGTTTCCTCACCTGTAAAAGAGGAGTGACGACACTACTGACCACACTGGGCTGTGATGAAGATGAAGGGGGCTGTAGAACAGTGCCTGGCACCTGGCAACCGGGGAGCAGCTGGGGTGGGTCTGAGAAGCAGGACCAATATGACTCCCGGGTGCCATTTCTTGAGCAACGGCTATATGCCAGGTGCAAAGGTTTCCTTGCTTGGTAATAACGGCTGATACTTGATGAGCCCTGACTGTGCTATCCTTTGAGGAAGGAAGCATTGTATTTCTATCAAGCCCATTTTACAGCAGATGAAACTGAGGCACAGAAGGGGCTGAGCCACTTGCCCGAGGGCCCACCGTGGAGGGTCTGGGTTTCTAATCCAGGCAGGCCTGGCTGCAGAGCCCACACTCTTGATGCTACGCTGGCCCCAAGTCACCCCAAGTGGACATCTGCACAGCCACTTTGCAGGTGAGGAAACTGAAACACAGAGAGGTTTCAGCAACCTTCCCAAACGCAGGGCCTGAGATTTTCCCCTAAGATTTTCCCCTTTTGGGGTGTGGGTGGGGCTTCCTTTCCCTGCCTTTGACTCTGGCTGCCACCGGAGCTCCCCAGCGAGCCTGGTGTTATTTCTGGCAGCATTCATCTTTCCCCTGAAGATTTCCAAGGAGGTGCGGACAAAGGCAGGAAGCTGGGAGCCCAGGCATCTGATTCCTGATGTTGCCAGAGGCTCCTTCAGCCCCCGGGCCCTGAATCCAACTCAGGGCCAGGTCACATTCCAGGGTGACTCAGCCAGAGGCCAGCGGGGGCGAAGGAGGCTCTATTTTGGGGTCTGCGGTCTCTAGACTCCCTCATGGACACTCTCACTATTCTGAGGCACTGCCAGGCCCTGGGGGGCAGGGATGCAGGGCGTGACCCTCTCATCCCCAGCTCCTGCCCACACGGCTGATCGCTGCCTTCCCTTCCTGGTTCAGATACCAAGGCATCTTTTTTGATTCTCCCCTGGAGATTTGATTCCCATCATGTGGGTTCCTCAAAAACCTGCCCATTCTTTTCTCACAGAGCCCACCGCCAATCCCATCATCTGTCCTGTCTCTCTCTCTCCCACTCGTACCTTTGAGAAAATCAGGGAGAAAGTCATGCATGGATATCAACCACCTTTGTGTCCCTTGAAGTATCACACCCTCTCTGGACAGAAGTTCCATGAAGGCAGACACTTCTTGTACACCCAACACTTAGAACAGTGCCTGGGACATAGTAGACGCTTAATAAATATGTCTCAGATGAACGAATCATGCACACAGTTGGTGCTCAATGAGCAGCACCGGCCTCCCAGACTCGTAAGAAGGTTAAGGGAGCTAATGCAGGTCAAGAGCCTGACACACAGTCTGCATTCCGGCTTGCCCAGAGCAGAAGCTGCTCATTTAGCTGTGCAGTGTTGGTAGGTTGCCCAACCTCTCTGTCCAGTAGTTTCAGCTCAATTCAGGGCCTCAAGGAGGATTTAATGGAGGAACAGAGGGGCTGGTTGCTGCCCAGCTGGGTTGGAACAACCTGAGCCTGTTTAAACTGTTTAACCCATTCTCTCCCCAGGGCTCATCCACAGGCTGTCTGCCACTAACCAAGGGTCTCCCTAACCCTCTTCTGCTCTTCCCTCCCATTGCCTCCCATGGTGTAGAAAAAGCATGTGGCTGCCTTGCTCTAGGTTCTGTTTTCCTGTTTTTGTAATAGACACAGATTCATAGAATTGTTCCTCAGCATAATAAAAGAACAGTAGAGCAGGTATAGTGATAAATAGAACAGCTGCATGTTGGAGAGGCAATAGGGAGTGGTGGAGACTGTGGCAAGGTTTAGAGCAGATTCTACAACTGAGTCCCAGGCAAGTGTTGCTAGATCTTCCAATTTTTTTCAGGAGAAGCTGGAAATCTGGGGGTTTGTGTGTGGACTCCCCTAGTTTTCCCCCCTTGTACTGTGTGGTCCACATCAGACCCACCTGGGGCTGAATCCAGTCATAGACTACCATTTGGTGACCTCTGGTTAGTGCATGTTAGAATGAGACAGATTTATTTTTGCCTAGTAATTCTGTATCCTGCAAGGGCCCAGAATGACCCTTGTGCCTCTAGGAACCCTCATCTGATGCCACTGTGCCACCCAGAAAAGGGTCTCCCACCCAGGAGACTCCTTCCAATGCTCCCTGGAGCAGCCACACAAGCCCAAAGAGGAAGACAGACGCATTCAGCCTGGTGCAGTGGCTGGGGCCTGAGAGACCAGCCGCGTGAGCCAGCTCAGAGCCCAGATGGAGAAACTAAGGCCCGGAAAGCAGGAAGGATGTTTCTGATACTCACATGGCAGATAATTAGCCCCAGTGGGCACAGCAGTCAGACTCCTAAGTCCCAACACAAGGCCTCCTAACTCCCTGCTCACCACCTTTCCCAGGAGAAAATACTCGCGGTTACTGAGCCGGGTTTTAAAATTCTTTGTCATAATGGCAGAAGTTTGCATTTGGACTGGGAACTAGATGATATTAAGAATTATCTTTTAGGGAGTTCCCCGGTGGTCCAGTGGTTAGGACTCCTTGCTCTCACTGCCAGGGGCCTGGTTCCATCCCTGGTTGGGGAACTAAAATCCCACAAGCCGTGCGGTGTGGCCAAAAAAAAAAAAAAAAAAGATAGCAGAAATTTATTTTTAAAAAAAGAATTATTTTTTATATTCTCAGGCAGAATAGTAGCATCACAATTGTTAACATGCACCCTGAAATACTTAATGCTGAGATATCATGATATCTGTAATCTTTAAAAATATGTTAACAGCTGTCAAATCAAGGTGATGGGTACAAGGGGTTCTTATACTGTTCGTTTAATTTCTTCTGTATAGTTGAAACTTTTCATAGTTAAAAATGTTTTAATTTTTTAAAAAGGCCAGACGTAAAGACAAGAGTAAGTGACTGACTGAAGTAGTGCTTTTTTTACCCTTTAACTGAGAAAAGCATGAATTTTGGAACCAGCTAGATGTAGAATATAACTTCTGTGTGGCCTTAAGGAGGTCACTTAGCCTTTCTAAGCCTCACCTGTCAGGTGGGGTGATGCACATCACCTCGGGGGCTGATCAGGAGAAGTGAATGAGCCATGGGAGGTGCAGGGCCTCGCGTGTTTTGACCCAAACTTTGGATCGCCATCAACACGGCATCAGTCTCGTCTACCTCTTTTTCCAACACTTGATTATTTGTGGTTCCTGAAGAATCTTCTGGTCATAGCTGCATCTCTTACTATCTTAATATCATGTGGTTTAAGACTTTTGAGCAATCAGATCACAAATAAAATGTGTGGGAAGCATGAAAATTCATTTTTTCTGAAAATTAAAAATTCCTGAAGCCCAAATTTTTAGTCCACGCGATCCTGGGCAAGTTGCTTGGCCTCTCTGGGCCTCAGTTTTCTCCTCTGTAAAATGGGGGTAACAAGAGTGCCCCCATCTCCAAGTTAGGAGAAAATGAGATTGGGGGCCTAAATTCCGGCCCCTGTGGGGTCTCCCAAGGGTCCACGCAACTCTGCCCCCCCAGGGTCCACACTACCACCTGCACAACTGTCAGTGACCCCCATTCCCACACTTCTCCCCAGTACCCACCTGGTGAAACTTCTAAGCTGTCCACAGGTATAAAAATCAACAACTCACCCTCAAAGACAAATTAGCTCTCTGGATTGATAGCAAGAATTAGCTAAAATAATGTCTGACATTCCTTCTAATCCAGCAATTCCACTCTCACCTACTATTATCGTCACCATTCCCTGTTTTGTTTTGTTTTGTTGGGGGGTTTTTTGGCAGTGCCGTGTGGCCTGTGGGATCTTAGTTCCCTGCCCAGGGATCGAACCTGTGCCCCCTGAAGTGGAAGCACGGAATCCTAAACAGTAGACTGCCAGGCAATTCCATCATCGTTCCCATTTTAAAGACTGGGAAACTGGACTTCTCTGGCGGTCCAGTGGTTAAGACTGCGCTTCCACTGCAGGGGGTGCAGGTTCGATCCCTGGTCAGGGAACTAAGATCCTGCATGCCTTGTGGTGTGGCCAAAAAAAAAAAAAAAAAAAGCATAAAGATTGGGAAACTGAGGCAGAGAGCAGTTACTCAACTTGTTCTTATTCCTGGAGGCTGGGAGTTTCCATATGCTAAGCACCCAGGTACCCAGCCTCCCAGAATCCATGTATTCTGTGGCTGCCCTCATCTGCCCCAGAGAAAAGCGCAGACCAGGAGGCCCTACAGGATGAGCCCAGTACATTGTCTGAAATAGCAAAAACACTGGAAGCAACTTGAGTCCCTCAATAGGGACAGGAATAAAAAGGGAAAAATAAACCTGCACCTATTCATACTATGGAATACTAAGCAAAAGACTGAAAGAATGAATTAGATCTCCACATAGCAACATGGACAGATGTCAAAACGAAAACCTGGAGTGAAAACAGCAAAGGTACAGTCTGAAAACAACTCTGTACAGAGTTTCCAAAAAGCCTGACAACTTAGGAAAAATAATTTATTTCTCTATAAGGAAACTTATCTGTGGCCTTTTTCGTTTTCATTTTTCCAGGCAAATGATTGAATGTATGGTGTGAAGTTTCACCTGGAAAGGTGTCCAGAGGTTGAAGAAAAATATCGTGAACTCACTGTGTGGAAATTCAACTAACACATTGTTTAAAAATTAAAGGTTTCCAGAAAATTTCTGGAATTTTCAGACACTCTGATTTAAACACACACACACCCCACACTTCCACCGCCCTGTGTTATCTACGAGCTAATGTCTATGCGTATAAGAATAATTTTTAAAATAGCTGGGAGGCTGAGGAGATATGACAACCAAAGGCAGTACCCTGGATGAGATCCTAGCACAGAAAGAAGACGTTAATGGAAAAACTGATGAAATTCAAATAAAGTCTGGAGTTTGGTTAATCGTAACAGACCAGTGTTGGTTTTTTTAGTTTTAATGACTGTACCATGATAATGTAAGAGGTTAACAATAGCAGAAACTGTGAGGGGTATTTGGGAACTCTTTGTACAACTTCTCTGTAAATATAAAACCACTCTAAAATAAAAAGTCTAAAATAAAAAATCTTTTTAAAAGATCTGGGAGGTTCCTCTCAAATTAATCAACAGGAGAGGTCCTGAGTTGTCGGAAGAGTGGTTAGAAGGGCTTCAGTCTTATCTATAATGGGATAAATGCTTAAGTCAAATGTATTCCTTGTGCAATTCAAATTAATTTTTAAAATATTTTATAAAAAGGAAAAGATCTATACTGCCATCTCCTTGATTTGAGATGGATGAGTTTTACTTTTCTCCTAAATCGCAGATTCTCGATGGAGCAGGAGAACCTTGGGGGCTAGGAAGCTGAGGCATTTGGTTCCGGTTCTACTCCGCCCGAGGAGACCTCAGCAGAAGGGAGACCCCTTTGTGGGCCTGAGTTTCTTAGGCAGAGGGAAATACCGAGCCTACTCAGCCCCTGCGTCCGGATCGGGGAATCCTGTGGAAGGTGGTTCCAGGGCCGCTAAGAGGGCATCCTTCAGGGCCTCTGCCTTCCCCAGCCTCAACTCTGCCGTCTGTGTAATGGGGGTGAGAGCAAGCCTGGGGGTTGACACCGAGTTGGTGCACGATCCAGGAAGAGGCTGAAGAGCGGGAGGGGGCTTCTTCCACCGGGAGTCACACCGAGCATGTCCACGCACCCACTCTGCACCCGTGACTCTCGGTTCTCACCTGAAACCCCCTCGCGGGTCCCGGGCACCGCTCTCTGGGCCAGGCCCGGGCTTCTCGCGCCCCGGCCGAGCGAGTGTGTGCGGTGGGTGAGCAGCCCTCTGGGACTCCTCTCCCTGCACCTTCCCGCGCGCGTCTCCCCAACTCTGAGCCCTCTTTAAGCCCTCTGGGCCTGGCCCCCTCTCCGGGGCGGGGGAGGAGCGCAGAAGCCCCTTCGGCCGGACACCTGGGCTCCCACCTCCAGGCTCGCCCGGGGGGTGTAGGGGACGGTGGGAGGAGGACCCCCTCCTGCCCGGGGGACTGGAGCGGGGTTTCCGACGCGGGCCCGCCGCTGGCTCGGCGACCCCCTCGCTGCAGCCGGGGCGCGGGCCTGAGCGGAGACGACCCTTTGTCTGGCCGGGGGCGGCGCTGGCGGGCCGGGGTGGGGGGAGCCGGGGGCGGGGCGGGCCGGGCGGGGGGCACTCACCGCGTGCGCCGGCGGGTCAGCAACAGCAGCAGCAGCAGCGCGGCCAGAAGGCCGAAGACCACGGCCCAGGACATGGCAGGGCCGGCGACCAGGCAGCGGCTGCGGAGCGCCGGAGGCGGCCGGGCTGGCTTGGGGGCCACGGGGGCCCAGCCCCGGAGCCGACCCCGCCCCCACGCCCCTCCCTCTCTCCCCCGCCCACCCGCTTACGGGCGGGGGCAGGGCCTGCGATCCCTCCCAGGTCCAGCGGGTGGGTGGGGTCGCTCTTGGAGACTCCGCTCGGCTCAGCTTCTGCGGGACAGGCTCCGAACCCCTGGCCCAGGAAAGGGTGGGAGGGGTGTGCGTGGAAAATGTGGGTGCGGGGGACGGGAAGGAAGGGGATGCGGTGGGACGGGAGGGATGGTGGAGGGGAAAGGGAGGGGATGTGCAGGGAGGGAGGGGTTACGCGGGGGGGTGGGGGAGGAATGGGGGATTTGGGGAAGAGGAAGGAAGGGAATATGGGGGGACGGAGGGGTGATGGGGATAGAGAAAGTGTGAGGATGAGAGGTCAAGCGGTGGCAGAGGAGGGATTGGGGGTGGGAGGGGACTGGAAGGGCCTTTCCTCCACATTCCACCTAAACAGTCTCCACCACTCTAGCCGCCCCCCGCCCCTCACCCATCCCATCCCCACCCCACCCCGGATGGGCTAGAGACCATTAGTTTTCTATTCTGTTGGTCTGGGCGGAGTGGGGTTGTACCGCCCCCTGTTTTACCTTCAATAACTACAGTGGAGGGGGCACAAGAGCTCAGAGCACCCCGCTCTGAGTCCCTCATCTGCAACTGCTGTAGGGACAATAAGTGTACATCACCCACCTGTACCTGCAGCACAGCAGGGGCTCAGAATATGGTGGACATTGTCACATTACCTGGTACTTAGGGTGTTGGCCTCTGGTGCCAGTGACTCTGCAAGAGACCACCCCTGGGCACTGGCGAGAACCTGGGCTCCCAGCTGGAAGGGTCTGGACCTCACTCCACCCTCTCCACTCCCTACACACACCCCACCCCATTTACACCTGGGAAACCTTGGCCAGGGAACTTACCCTCTCTTAAGCCGCTTCCTTATTTGGGGACAGAGAGGTCAGAGTTGTACTTTACCTTAAGGGGTTGCTGTGAAGAATTGATGAGAGCTTGTCAGTAGAGGGAAGTGCAAACTAGGAGTGCTGGGCACGTGTGAGTTTTGTGAGGCAGTGGGCAGAGTGTGGAGCTGGGACCCAGAATGTCTGATTCTAATCCTGGGGCTGCCGCTCACTGCTGGGTGAACTGAGACAGGTTTCATTTCATCTTAGCAACAGCCTCCTGGCTGAGCCGTTACTCCTCCCTGGTCTCCTGGCTTCTGCCCTCATCTCTCTGCAGTCCATTCTCCCTGCAGTTGTCAGAAGAATCCTGCTAGAACCTAAGTCAGGTCCTCTACTGAATCCTGCTCAGAGCCCTCCATGGCTCCACCTCACTCAGAGCACAGCCCAAGTCCTTACAAGGTCCTGTAAGGACTTGATCTGCCCTCTCCCACCTCTACCTCCCTGCCCTCGTGTCCTCCCACTGTCTGCCTCACCCACTCCGCTCCAGCCACACTCATCTCTCACCCTGCCCCAAGTATTCCAAACTCACTCCCACCTCAGGGCCTTTGCACTTGCTATTCCTTCCGATTGGAACACTCTTCTCTCATATATTTGCACAGCTGGCTTTTTTCATCACATCCCTCATCCCTCTGTCTCTGCTCAGCTGTCAACTGCTCAAAGAAGCCCTCCCTGACTGCCTGGTCTAAGGCAGTCACATCAGCCCTGTCTATTGCCTTGAACTGTTTTTGGGTTTTTTTTTTTTCCTCGACAGTACTTAACATTTCCTGCTATCATATTAGAGCTTCATTTATTTGCCTGTTTAATGTCGGCTGTCAAGGCAGTTGGATGACCCTCATGTGGCCTCAGCAGACTGAGAACATCAAGAGGCAAAAGGAGTCTCTTGAACCTCTTGTTTATTCATCCGGCTTACCCACCAGCAAAGCTGACAATCCCAAAAAGGCCACAGAACAGGCCTGGAGGATTTTCTCCAAATTTGGGGAGCCCCACGGGGCAGCCTTCTGGCAGTGGGGTTCACAGTCCGGCTTGGCCAATACTAAACCGTGTGACCCCAGGCAGTCTGCTCCACCTCCCTGAGCCGAGGTGCCTCATCGGTGAAATGGGGATGAAGTGAAGAGTAAATGACCTAATCCAGGTGACACAATTGTCAGAGTGCCGGACGCACAGTGAGCATGAGTGGGGGTCAACTGCCATTAGCACTTAATTCCAATCCAGCCTCTCACCATATGTGAGATCAAGGCTTGGTCTCAGTTTTCTTATCTGAGAAATGGGGAGAACAGTTCCTTCCTCACAGGACAGTTGTGAGGACTGAATTAAATGATGAGAGAATGAAATCACCCAGCATGGGGCCTGGCACACAGTAGGTGCTCAATAAATGTTAGCTCTCCAATCCCACACCCCTGGCTTGAGTGCAAACTAGCATCACCTCAGTCCAAATCCCCCCCAAATCACATGTCCCTCTTCCCCCCTCAGCCCAGGGGCAAAATCCCCCCCAGGGAAGGAGGCCAGCTGCTCACACACCAAAGAGAGAAGAAGGTTTTGGGGACCCTGGCTTTTCCCTTGCTATCAGAATCTGATTTTGTTCACGAATCAAGCAGGTGTTTAGGAAGATGGCCCCACCCCCTTCCCACAGAATGAACCACCATTGGTCTGAGCCAGCCAGGGACATCCCTCTTTGCTAGGGATTGGTCCAGTGGTGGCCACGTGAGCACCATCTGGACATTTGTTGGGGGCTTCTGGGAATTTTTTCCCTCCCTATTCTCCTCCTTTTCTTTGGGGGCCATTGTGTAAGGATGTGATGGTGGGGATATTATGAAGGAAGGCCAGGAAAATGGCAGAACCCCAAACCAGAGCTGCAGAAGAACCATCCCTGGAACCACTTACCTCCAGACTTATTGTTTAATGAGATAATCAAATGCCTTTGTTGCTGAAGACACAGTGAGTCAGATTTTCTCTTACTTGCCGCCAAAAACTTTCCTAACTAAGATGACTTCCAGTTATGGCTGTGCCGAGGACAAGGTGAGGTAATCATGCATCCAAATCACCTTGCCCATGAGGAGCATTCAAAAATGTCACTTCATCTCGTTAGTTTTGCTTTTTGTTTTTTTTTTTTACAGCTCAGTCTTTCTATGCTTATTGGGCTAATAGGGCATTCAACTTTCTGGTTATGGCATCTTGCAAGAACAGGCAGGCTCTGAAAAGTAGCAGAAATTCCAAATTCCCCTGACCCGTGAGGACTAACAGGGCCCTGCAGAGGGCAGGGCTGGTATGTCCTCAAGAATGAAGAGGAGGGAAGACACCCCAAGAGTGACCCTCAGCCCATGGTGAAGGGCTTGAGAGCCAGGTTCAAATCCCAACATTGCCCACTCGCTTGCTGTATGAAACCTAAGCAAGTCACTTCACCTCTCTGAGCCTCAACTACCTTATCTGTGCAGTGGACGTGTTGCTGGTAGTGGTGATGGCAGGGAGGCACCCAGCGGGATTTCAAACCCAGCATTTAAGCCTTCATCTGAGAAGTGAAGCCCACATGTCAGGTGGACCTCAGGAAACCCCTCCTTCCATCCAGCTGTACCAGGGGCTGCCACCCGGTGACAAGCATCGGACTTTCCCCTGTAGGAGTCTCGGTATGTCCGGATGTCCGCTGTCCACTAGAGCCAAGACATCTGGGCAAGTCTCTGGGCCCGCCTGACCTCCACTCTCTTATCTGGCTACTGTAAGGTCATAAGGATAATGACAAGCCCCAACTCCTTCAGAAAATGGGGGGCTTCGCCTGGGAAAGGACAGCCCTTCCAACCCCATGCCCCTGCTTCCTCTCTTCCAGGAACCAGGTCTGGTTCATGTCTGCATCCTAAAGGCCACAAACCAAATGTGTCAGGAAAGGAAAATATGTGTGTTGCCTTCTTCAAAGCTGAAAACCAGCCCCATCAGAGACAGGCAGTTTTAAATACTTCCGTAATTATAGTTCTAACTTTAGTCGGTAATTTGGGCCATTCAAAAGACTTTCTCATATTTACTCATTGAATCTCTACAAAGCCCTTATAAAATGGGTACTGTTATTATTCCCAATGTGCAAATGGTGAAACCAAGGCCCAGAGAGCCTCAGTAACTTACCCAAAGTCACACAACACTTCCTTTCATAGACTTGAGCCTGGGACTTTGATGCCCTCTGAGGACAGGCTATTTTCCCTGGGGTGTGAACACACCAGGGGCTTTCCCACCCCCATAGCTTTGCTCATGCTGTTTACCTGCCTGGAAGCCTTCTCTTTCTCTTCCTTTTGGTTTATCCAAATCTGTTATGGGAAGGTGTGTTAGTTCAGGTCCTCTGAGACAGCCAAGATGAGACGAGACATACAAGAAATTTACTGGGGAAAAGGCCAGGGAGGAAAGTGAGGGGGAAGCCAGAGGAGGCTGGAAGAAAGGGAAGGAAGGAAGAGGGAGGGAAAGAAGGGAGGAGGATTGGTTGGTTATAGACTGCAGGGTAGTTCTAAAAATGTTCAGTAAGGCTGACGGGAAGTCCTTGAGCCTCTAGAGGAGCCCTGTGTCTCCAGGAAATGGGCCTGCCTTGGGATCCCTGCCTCCCTCTGTGATTAACTGTGAGAAGCCCCTGGGAAGCATGGCCTCCACTCAACTGTGAGGATGAATCCATGGTCCATCTGTCAACTAGGCTCCACACAGAAGACTTGAGAGGTACATTTTCACAGCTGCTGAAGTGAAGAAGTACATCTGCCACCTAAAACAACAACCAAAAAAACAGCAACAAAAAAGCTGACTATATATGCTTCTATAAGCATGAACCATATCAGTGCAAGAAGAAATTCTTCCACTTACAGAAGCTGGGCCAGGTTGAGAGTGGAGGGGAAGGAGAGACCAAAGGTGCAAAACTGCTATTGTTTTTGTGCTGCCAAAGAGAGGGTGGCAAACTCAAGTCTCCAAGCAAGTAAGGTAAATGAATGAAGCGAGCCTGTCATATCAGGGAGGCAATAGGGAGGAGTGGGGACAGTGGAAAACTGGAGAGCACCACCCCATCCAAAAGGAAGCTGCCTCTACTCAGTTCAGCCAACTGTGGCCATGCAGAAATACAGCCCAGTGTGGCCAGGCCTTCTGATTCAAGAGAAGCCAGAAATAATGGCTCACATTATTTTAAAACACTGAATGGGCCAATAACACACATCTGCCACCTGACTTTGGCCCTGGAGTTTAGTTGTGCCAGAGGCCAGTGGCTTAGCCATTTTGGGGTGTGCAAAACAGGTCTGGAGTTGGGAGGTTGAACTAAATCACTCTGTAGAATTAAGGAAGTATAGTGGAGTTTCAGGGGGAAGCCAGAGGCAGTGAAGGCCAGGCTGACATGAGGGCAGGTTGGGGGCGTGTGTAGAAAATCAGCCAAGTGAAATTCCCTGTGGAATTAGGAGTGGCCAAATGACCATTACAGTTGGAGCCGGGTAATACTGAGTGTTTATTTGTTTCCTGTGTTGGGCTATGGAATAGCAACACACATACGCACGCTCACACGTCACCCCCAGTTGCGCCCACATATTCAGAAACAGTCTGCTACACACACAGGGTGAACACCTCATTCTAACTTGCCCAGACTTTCCTGGTTTTAGTCCTGAAAGTCCCATGTCGCGGGAAATCCCTCAGTCCTGGACAGCCACGAAGGTTGGTCACACTATCAACACACTTCTGTAGCGTGTGAGTGGGCTGGAGATGGGTTCAGTGCTGTGGCAGCCATCTTGGGCACTGAGGAGAGTCATCACCAAGTCACATGATTAATTAACTACCCCAGGACCATGCTGTGGTAGATTAGAACATGGTCTCTACACAGGGAGATCAGCTCGGTGCTTTGTGACCACCTAGAGGGGTGGGATAGGGAGGGTGGGAAGGAGGCACAAGAGGGAGGGGATATGGGAATATATGTATACGTATAGCTGATACACTTTGTTATACAGCAGAAACTAACACAACATTGTAAAGCAATTATACTCCAATAAAGATGTTAAAAAAAAAAAAAGAACATGGTTTCTAATTCTGACACTTGCCCTGTGTTGGAATTAGACAATCATACCCTTTGCTGTACGTCTGCAGAGCCTCCCACTATGGCCAGAGAATACCCATTCTGAGTAAGGATGCGAGAGAAATGCTGTATCTCCATGTGACCTTCCTGGTTTCTGCCGTTGGCCACAACACATGGAGCAAGGCTGAGCTCAGCCTGCAGCCTGAAGCAAGACTCCCCAGCGGATCTGCAGACCCATGAGTGAGAAAAATGAGAATCTGCTATTAAAAGTCATGGAGGTTTTGAGGCTTTTGTTAGGCAGCAAAAGCTGACTGATCTAGGCTTTGTCTCTCAAAGTTTGGAGTCAATTTGGTTAGATGTTCTTTGTACCGGTTAGATACAGAATAGGCTACTTTCCATGCTTCGGGACTTGGTTTTCGCATCTGTACAAGGGGGAAATGACAGGGCCTCCCTCCCATGGTGGTTGGAAGGACTCGAGAAGATCATGGGTCTAGTGCATACCGTAGGCATTTAATAAAAGGGAGTTTATTAAAGAGGTGAAATTCTTTCAGCGCACACTTGCTGAACACTTATTTCCCAGCATTGTGCTAGCCTCCTCTAGTCAAGAATTTTAGAGGAGGAAGCAAAGAAGGCAAACCTCCCCCATTTTGGTCATTTTCAAACAGGAGTAGAAAAACCACGTCTGGATTAGAGGCAGAGGGATGGAGGAAATGACCTCTTTTCTGACATCCAGGACTTGGGGCTGAATTGTCTATATGATGGGGGCATATCTGTGGGTTAGGAGACTTGAGGGTCTCTAAGAAACAAGGATTTCAGCTGTAATAAAGCCATCCTCCAGCGTCCTTCCCCAGAGAGAGCCAGGATTTTGTAAGGAATGTGGTCGGCAAAAAGCCCAGAGGCTGGGGGCAGGCCTCATCTCAGGCTGGAGGTAATGTTCCGGAGTGGTCCTGCCCGCGTTCCAGGCTATCTGTCCGAGGGGACGGTGCTGGAGCAGAGCAGCTGTGGCAAGCCCCCCCCTCCTTTGATATCCCCAGGACAGGGGTGTAGGTGGCCCCATGGCTTCCAACCAGCTGCCTTGGCCCTTTGGATTGGAAAAAATGAGGCAGCCAGACCTCAATCTCCTCAACTCCCTGCTGTCCTGCCTGAGCACCAGCCTGACCCAGAAGAGAAGGAGAAAAAAACCCCACGTTGATCCGATACACAGACAGACCTCAAGTGCTGGCCCTCCTGCTACCTACAGCACCGCAAGAGCCTCAGAACCTCTGTTTTCTCGTGCAGAAATGGGGACAACACTCAATACTGCTCTGCTTATGTCTCAGAGGAACTGAAAGGACCCAATAAGAGAATGGGGGTAGGAAAATGGCTGCAGAAGTTAATATTTTCCCCTCCTCCTTCTAGAAATTATACCAAGGCATCAAAGAGAATGAAAAAAAAAAAACCCACAAACTCCATTTCTAGCAAAACCAGGAGAGAGTTATAATCCATAGACTTCATAGTATGTGTGAAATTTTCCAAAAGCAGTTTTGAAATAGGGCAGAAGTCATACAGGAGGTGGTGAGTGGGTTCAGTGGTGGCAAATCTCAGAAAGCATCAGCAAAAATGTACTTTCTGGGGATGAGTGCTTGCCTTGAGGTGAAAAGGGCAAGAGACCATCTGGTTTTTCTCCTTATTTATAAAAATGAATGTAGGAACTGGGGTGAGTAGCAGAAGCCCTCTTGGATCTGGTTTGATTCTGAGAAACAGAGATGGTATAACAAAGAATGAGAGAGAAGACATATTTGCAGGGAACAATCTGTCTTTTTGGCAGAGAGGAGAGAACGTTTTAGTTATGAAGTCTAAGAAAATACCCTCTTTCTTCCCAGCACCCACAAGAACAGTCAGCAAATAGCCGACACAGGAAAATCAAGCCCTTCCAATGACAAGTTTTTAAAAATAAGTGTAGGGACGTCCCTGGTGGCGCAGTGGATAAGACACCACGCTCCCAATGCAGGCGGCCCGGGTTTGATCCCTGGTCAGGGAACTAGATCCCACATGCTTGCCGCAACTAAGAGTTCCCATGCCACAACTAAGGAGCCCGCCTGCCGCAACAAAGACACCACGCAACCAAATAAATAAATAAATATTTTTAAAAAGTGTAAAAGCCTTGATAACAAAGATATAATAAACTATGCAGAAAAGAGCATAAAAATCTACCAACAGATGAAAAATGTTAACACAGAGAGGATGAAAATTATATCCAAATAATTTTGGCATGAATAAAAAAAGTGAACTAGCAATTACCTCTATTAAGGAAAAGAAAAAAAGCAGACATAATTAAAGAACTCAGGAAGAACATGGCAGGCAAAAGGAGGTAATGAACATGAGCTGGCAGAGCTCATGAAAGAAATAGAAAGGAGAAATTGCACAAGTGAAGACAGACTTGGAAAGAACATGAAGGAGAACAGACTTGCAGAAAATACAGTGAGGGATATGGATGACAGAAATGAGAAAAGAGAAAAAATGAAAGAGAAGTAAAGAAAGCAGTAGAAAGACTAGAAAGAAAGTGATAGGTAAAGGAGAGCCAACGTATGCATAATTGGAGACTTCAAAAGAGAAATACAAAATAATTGAACAGAACAAATACATAAAGGTATAATCCAAGAAAACTTGAAATAAAAGAGGGCTCGAATCTACACATTGAAAGGTGACACTATGTGCCAGTGTCCAGAGTGGCCGACACTAAACAATATGCCAGTAAAGTTATTATATGTTAAAGATAAAGAAAGAATCCTTTAGAAAACCAGACAAAAACCAGATGGTCTCATTTGCAACACCTGGGAGCTGGAGCATAGCCTTCAAAGCGGATACATCAAGTGATCGCACTACAAGGGTATTTAACAGTACAAAAGTAAGCAGTAAAAAACATTGACTAAAATTAGGAAATAGAGGGAAAGGGAAGGGAGAACGAGAAAATGTAATTTTATGAAAGGGAACTAATAGACACTCTCTTAAAAAATAAAGGACTAAGGACATCACATCGTATTATATGCATAAAGGTAACCATTAGGCAAAAACTCCAAACTTTCCTAAATGTTGGAAGAATTACCTACAGAAAATAAAGCAAATTTTAAAAAAGCAGACTGCATAGTGAAAGCCTTTTAACTACCTTCCCCCCCAGGAAAAACCCAAAATGGCAGAATTCTGACTAACTATACCACTAAAGCAATAAATATAAACATGCTTAGCTGTGGAAAGAAAAAAATTTTTTCAGATTGAATCACAAAGCAGAATCTGATTTTATGTTGTATACAAGAGAGTCACTAAAACAAGTGATTGTAGGGACTTCCCTGGCGGTCCGGTGTTTAAGACTCCTTGCTTCCACCGCAGGGGGTGAGGGTTCAATCCCTGATAGGGGAACTAAAATCCCACATGCCCTGTGACAGGGCCAAAATAAATAAATAAATAAAACAGGTGATTGAGAAAGATTAAACATGAAGGGGGGAGGGACGGAATATATCAGACAAATGCAAACAAAATGAAGGGAGGGACTGCAGCCTTCTATGAGATGAAATTAGAGGAGGAAAGTAGTAAACAAGACAGAGAAGAGCTCTGTATGGTACTAAGGCTCCAATTGTCATTAAAGATAGAAAGATGTGAGCATCCATGTACCAAATAACCCTAAATTCGCCTTGCCCTAAAACATGTAGTTATAAGTCAAGGAGACTTTATCACTTCTCTCAGCCCTTGAAAGATTGAGAAGACAGAAAATAAGGATATAGAAGGCAAAAATAGCATAATGAACATTCACTAATACAAGCCATATATTAGGCTACAAAGAAAGCCTCAATAATTTTTTTTAAAGTGGAACAGTACAAATGATACTCTCAGGTCTCAATGCAATAAAGTTAGAAATAAATAATAATATAATTTAAGAGGGCATATTCACCTAGAAAAAGTTTTAAACGATCTCTTAACTCTTTAGCTAAAGAGGAAATAAAACCAATATTGAAGAATTCTTAAAACACAATGATAATAGAAGTTCTATATATCAAAATCTGGGGGCTTCACCTAAAGCAGTGTTCAGCTATAAATATCCTTATTAGCCTTAAGTATCACTAAAAAAAAGAAAAAGAAGAAATTGAATTAAGCATTTGATTCAAAAGTTTTATGAAAAGGAATGACTGAAGAAAACAAACTGAAGGAAAGCAAAATAATTAATATGAATAAAGCAGAAATCGATGAGTTACAAAATAGAAGAAAAATAGGCTAATAAACAAACCCCCGAAGCCGGTTCTTTTGGTGACGGCAGGGAATGGAGGCAACAACAATAAAACAGAGAAACCATTAGTTCCCACAATCCAGAAAAGATGGACAAAGTGTAAGGATATGTAATAAGAAATGATAAGGGGAGAATTACCACAGAGAAAAAGAGAAAATTAAAAGGATCACAAGGGTCTACTTTGTTCACCTCTATATAATTAAAATTGAAAATACAGATGAAAAGGATAATTTATCAGGAAAACATAATTTACTATTTGGCTTCAGAACAAAGAAAAAATAGATGGGGTCCCATAGAAGTGCTTCTCCAACTTTAATGGACACACAAATCACCTGAAGTTCTTCAGACTCTGGTTCTGGGATTTTGCCCGAGATCCTGAATTCTATAAAGTTCCCAGTTGCTGCTGCTGTCTACATGAGTGTCAAGGCCATAGAAGAAAATAGAGAAGGTTGACAAAGATCTGCCCACAAAAAACCTATCTTACGGACTTCCCTGGTGGCGCACTGGTTAAGAATCCACCTGCCAATGCAGGTGACACAGGTTCGAGCCCTGGTCCGGGAAGATCCCACACGCCGTGGAGCAACTAAGCCTGTGCGCCACAACTAGTGAGCCTGTGCTCTAGAGCCTGCGAGCCACAACTACTGAGCTCACGTGCCACAACTACTGAAGCCTGCACGCCTAGAGCCCGTGCTCCGCAACAAGAGAAACCACCGCAATGAGAAGCCCGAGCACTGCAACGAAGAGTAGCCCCCGCTCGCCGCAACTAGAGAAAGCCCGCACAGCAACGAAGACCCAACGCAGCCAAAAATAAATAAACAAATTTATTTTTAAAAAAAACCTATCTTGGGCTTCCCTGGTGGTGCAGTGGTTGAGAATCTGCCTGCCAATGCAGGGAACACGGGTTCGAGCCCTGGTCTGGGAAGATCCCACATGCCACGGAGCAACTGGGCCCGTGAGCCACAACTACTGAGCCTGCGCGTCTGGAGCCTGTGCTCCGCAACAAGAGAGGCCACGATAGTGAGAGGCCCGCGCACTGCAATGAAGAGTGGCCCCCGCTTGCCGCAACTAGAGAAAGCCCTAGCACAGAAACGAAGACCCAACATAGTAATCAATCAATCAATCAATAAATCTTTAAAAAAAAAAAAACCTATCTTACCTAGCTTTGCAGGCAAATCCTATGAAACTTTTAAAGACTAGATCATTCTAAGGTAGTTAAGTTGTTTGAGAGCAAGGTAAAGAAAGAAAACGTTACAATTATTTTTATGAAGCAAGTATTATGTTGATACTGAAGCCTGACAAGAATTGTACAAAGAAAGTAACAAACTTCGCTTGTAAGTATCAACACAAAAATTCTAAATAAAATGTTAGTAAACACAACCATAAGCACAATAGAAAGAATAATACATCATGACCAAGTGGGTTTTAATCCAGGAAAGCAAAGCTAATTCAATGTTAGAAAATCTATTAATGTAATTTATGAGGAGAAAGGTCATATGATTCTGTTTAGGGCTAAAAAGACATTTGAGAAAGTCCAACATGCATTCTTGATAAAAATTCATACACATGTATTCAATAAGAATCATGAATACTCAGTATAACAGAAATAGATATTTACCTCTTTAACGTGGTAAAATATATTGTGGAGTACATCATGCTTATTGAAAAATCCCTAGGGGCATTTCCACTAAAGGACGGAGACAAAAGCTTCCAGTTTAACACAGAGCTGGATATTTAAGATAGCACTGGGGGACTTTCCTGGTGGCTCAGTGGTTAAGAATCCGCCTGCCAATGCAGGGACACAGGTTCAATCCCTGGTCCAGGAAGATCCCACATGCCACGGAGCAAGTAAGCCCGTGTGCCACAACTGCTGAGCCCACACACCGCAACTACTGAAGCCCACGCGCCTAGAGCCTGTGCTCCGCAACAAAGAGTAGCCCCCGCTCACCACTAGAGACAGCCTGCGCACAGCAATGAATACCCAACACAGCCAAAAATATAAATAAATTTTTTTTTTAATTTATTTAAAAAAAGATAGTATTGGAAGTACTAGTCAGTACAATTGGATGGCAAAAGGGAAAATGAGATACAAAAACTGAATAGGTGAAAGTAGAATTGCCAATGTTACACATATGAAATGATTCTGTGTGTAAGAAACCCAAGATAATTCAGTAAGGTAACAAGATACAAATTTAGCATACATAAATCAGTAGCTTTCCTATATTCAAGCAATCATCAGTTGGAAGATATATTGAAAGAAGTTTCCACTTACAATAACAAAATTAAGATTAAATATCTAGTAATAAAATTAAACAAAAGATGTGTAAGACCTACATGAAGAAAACCTGAATTCACCATGGAAGGTTACAAAAAAATACTTGAAGTGAAAAGGTACACGGTGATTTTGTAAAGTTTTTTTAAAATTAATTTATTATTTATTTATTTTAAATGCAGATTCCAGGGCAATCTGAATTTTTAAAAATTAATTAATTAATTAATTAATTAATTAATTTATGGCTGTGTTGGGTCTTCGTTTCTGTGTGAGGGCTTTCTCTAGTTGCGGCAAGTGGGGGCCACTCTTCATCGCGGTGCGCAGGCCTCTCACTATCGCAGCCTCTCTTGTTGCGGAGCACAGCCTCCAGATGCACAGGCTCAGTAGCTGTGGCTCACGGGCCTAGTTGCTCTGCGGCATGTGGAATCTTCCCAGACCAGGGCTCGAACCCGTGTCCCCTGCATTGGCAGGCAGATTCTCAACCACTGTGCCACCAGGGAAGCCCTATACTGTGATTTTTGGATGGCAAGTTTCATCATGAAAACAATGTCTGTTATTCCTAAATTGATTTATACGTTCCTTGTTACTATAATAAAAGTACCATCAGCCTTTTAACCAGAGAAAATAATTTTAAAATTAATCCTGTGAAAAATTAAACAAGCAAAAATATCCAAGAAATCTCTGGAAGAGAGGGAAACAGCACTATCAGATGTTAAACCATGTCATAAAATCTCAGTAATTCAAACATTGTAGTACTCGGCTATATCAATAGACAGATTGATGAAGAAAACTGAAAGCCCAGACATAGATCCAAATCCATTCAGGAATTCAGGATGTGATAAAGTTAATGGGGCAGGTTGTATTTTCTATAAATATTTGGAAAGGATAGTAACAGATCAGCTCCAGGGACTTGAGAAGCGGGAGTCAGGGGCTTGGAGAGTAGGAGCCAAAGGATGGGGTCTTCAGGGTACCAACTATTTCTCTTCTTAGCGTTAGTTCCCCTTGAGTTTCTGGTTCTCCCTAGAGAGTGTCGGATTCATTGAATTTGGGTCATATGCCCACCCACTGATCTGGATGGACAGTCAAACAAGGTGGTAGTCCCCAAAGGAGGACCAGAAAGTGGGGTGGGAAGGTTAAACATTGGGCAGGGATGGCCATATGCCCATTTTACAGATGAGGAAAGGAAAGCTGAGAGAGGGACAGGGATTGGCAAGGCCACAGAGCCCAGGGACAGTGGATTCTGGGATCCAACCAGAGGCCCCAGCTGCCTTTCTCCTCCTGGGCTCCAGGCTGGCAGGGGAACAAAAGGACACTGTGCTCCTGGCAGGGATGAATGGCTGGCTCCTGGGGACGCACCCTGACCCATATGAGGCCTCCGTGGTTCAGGAAACCACCTCAGACTGAGCTGCATTCAGGAGTCGAGGTCTCCTCTTTTGGCTCCTTCTACAGTGAACAGACCCCCCTTCAAATGTGGCCCTGCCCCTCAACTCCAGCCCTAAGGTTTTTAGGAGAAGCCAGGGAAAAAAGCCTATTTTTCCAATATGTAAAGCACTGCATGGACCAAATAAAACATGTCCAGGTTGGAGGCAGCCCAAGGATGGCTAGTTTGTAAGTCCTGGAATGCTCCATTCTGCACACAAAAATTAAAGCTCTGTTTAAATAGATACTACTAGGGTTGCACTAGGGTTGCAAACTTCCTCACTTTGAATTCGGATATGCAAAGAAAAATCTAGTGCCATGATTAAGAGTGAGGGATATTCTGGAGCCAGAGGACCTGGGTTCAAATTCCAGCTCTGCCACTTACTGTGTGGCATCAGGCAAGTCATTTAACCTCTCTGGGCCACAGTTTCCCTTGGGGGGACACATGTAATCAGTGTCTGGCATATAGTAAATACCACAAAAAAACTCTGCTACTGTCCTTGGTTCTCGGTCTGATCTTTTCATGAGCTTCACGTGGTAAAAAATACAAAACCTTAAACCAGGCTAATCATTTAAACTGTTCAGGGAAGACCAGCTTCACTCGGGTGTTTCAGGGACAAGTGTGGCTGTTCAGTTCCCCTGCCTCCTTGCTCCTCTCCAAGATGGCATCTGCCCGTACCTTATCCAAGGAGAAAGGTCAGGTTCGTAAGTGACATTTACTGAGTGTCCCCTCTGCACTAGCAGATACAGATGCCCGAGCTCCGGGAATCCTCATAACCACTCCTGGGCGGAGGAATTGAGACTCCCTGAACCAGTGTTGGGGAGCTTGCAAGCAATGGAAGCGCATGAGACTCCACGATGTCTGACTCCGAAGCCCGGCTTTTCTCTGCTCCTATCAACTCTGTTCCCATTCCCGGGGATGGGACAAGATTCAGAAGCTTGTATGCTCCAAGTGACCCATATCACTTGATCTCTAAAGGAAAAACTTTCTCTACCTTACCCACAAAGTGTGTCCATTTGTCTACATTTTTCTTTGCAAACGATAGGAACTCAACTCAAATTGGCTTGAGGCAAAAAAAAAAAAAAAAAAAGGTAATTTATTGGCTCAAACAGGGAAAGTCCAGGGTTGGAATCCTGGCTTCAGGGAGTTGTGGGTTGGGGGGGCAGACAGCTTCAGGTAAAGCAGGATCCAGGGACTCCAAGGATGTTAGGATTTGTTTCGCTTCATCTTTCAGTTCTCTTTCCTCTGTGTTGGCTTCATCCATAGACAGCCTGTCCCTGTGTTGTATCACGATGGCGTTTAGCAGCCCTTATATCCTGCCAGCTCAGCAATCCCAGTGGGAGGAGAGTCTCTTTGTCAAGTAGTCTTAGTGAAAGTCTGAGACTGATTCAGGTTGGCCTTATTTAAGTCAGATGCAAATCCCTTTACTAATCCCTGAAGCCGTATGGGATGCTCACATGGGCCAGGCCCGGATCTCCTGCCAACTTCTGGAGGTGGAGCTGCAGACTGGAGTAGTTTCACTGCAGTGTTGAGTAATTAACGGCCTCCGTGGACTCAAGTGTGCAACATGAGCTTATTCCACATGTTCTGGCTTTGAGACTTGCTCTGACCGATGGAATGCAGGGAAGCAATGCCGTACCTGTTCCCAGCCTTGGCCTCGAGAGTCCCTGCAGTTTGTACTCTCTCTTGGAACCACTGTGAGTACAAGCCGGACTATGCTGGAGGATGAGAAACCACATGAAAGAGAGTCCAGTCCCCCACAGAGGCTGTCCTAGAACAGCAGACAGCCAGCTGACCTCCCAAAATGTAAGCATGCCCAGCCAAAGTCAGCAGAGCTGCCTACCCAATCCGAAGCTGACCCCAGATGCATGAGACCAGCTGAGACCCAAACTGCCCTGTGGATCTATTCACTTGTGGGCAACAATAAATACTAATTATTTTAAGACACTGAGTCTTAGGACAACTTATGTACCCAAAACTGACAGATACAGGAGTTGGTCCACCAGAACCATGTGGATTGAGTGGAGGAGGACTGCTTTTTAAAATGAGACATGGGTTCTATTATCAGAAAGGCAGGATGAATCTTGGGGAATCTATTATTTATTGCTCTACAACTATCATCCCCATTTTGCAAGTAAGGAAACTGAAGCTCAGAGAGTCTCCTCAACTGGTAAGTGAGAGAGAGATGAATTTGAGCCTTGGCCTAATCTACCAAGTCTCCCAGAATAAGTACAAACATTAAGTGATGAACCCAGATTCAGTGGAGCATGGACGCAAATGTGACCACGCACCTGAGATGAATCAGTCGCGGCAGTTGAATACTGATTTTAGTTGAGTTTCCTGGCAGCCAAGGTGAAAAGGGAAATGTATTGAGTTGCTTCAATCTGTTCACCTGATATTTAATGAAGGAGGAAGTGGGGAGGAGAAGGAAAGAAAGAGAAAAAGAGACTATATACAAGGTTGTCTAAAGACAAATGTTTTTCTAGCCTTGACTCCAAGATGGCAGTGAGGGCTCCTTACATAAGGAATCTAACAGAAAAAAAATGGTTCTTAAGGTAGATGCTGCTCATTTTATTCCCCATAAAAGTTAAAGGCAGTCTGTGAACTCACAGGCATTTCTGGGAGGAACTCAGGTAATGAGGTCCTTTCCCTTTCTCTCTTTTTCTTGCTTTCCTCTCTCCTCCCTCCTTTCTTTCTTCCTTCTTTTCTTCCTTTCTCTCTTTCTTTATTTCTAACAACATAGAAGTTTATTTCTGTCTCTAGTGTGACAATTTAGAGATCACTGATCCAGGGCTGGTGAGTTGGCTCAGCCATTCCTCCCATGCAGCTTCAATCTCTGGGTTCCAGGTGGCTGCTTTGGCTCCTGCCTTTAAGCCTGCTTTCCAACAAGAAGAAAATGGGAAAAAGCAAGAGTTTGCTTCTGAGTAATCTTATTTACCTTCTGGCAGGACTGGGACTGACAGAAACCAAGGGAACAGAGGTCGGGTGCATTTGTAAAGATGAAAATTGAAAGGTTGCCAAGGTTCAAATCCCGCCTTGGCCATTTACTAGCTGTATTAGTTTCCTGTCGCTTGGTGACTTACAACAACAGAAACTCATTCTCTCACAGTTCTGGATACCAGAAGGTCAACATCAGTTTCACGGGGTCAAAAACCCCATTGCAAGGAGTTGGCTGGGCAGAGCTCCCTCTGGTGGCTGCTGGCATTCCTTTGTTTGTTGCAACATCACTGCAACCTCTGCCTCTGTCTTCACGTCACCCTCTCCTCTGCATGTTCATCGACTCTTCCTCTGCCTTGCTCTTATCATGACACATGTAGTGGCACTTACAGCCCTCCTGGATAATCCAGAATAATCTCCTCATCTCAAAATCCTTAATTTAATCACAAATGCAAAGACTTTACCACAACATTCACAGGTTCCAGGGATTATGACCTGATATCTTGGAGGCCCACCGTTTAGCCCACTGCACCAGCTGTGTGAGCTCGGGCAAGTGTCTTCACCTTCCTGTGCTTCAGCTTCCTTACTGTAAAATGACAGTAGCCACCTCTGTAGGTTATTATGAGGATTAAATAAATTAATCACATAAAGCACTTCAAAGGGTGACCAGCACATGACAAGAGCTTTGTGTCAGCTTTTAATATGATCAACACGCTTCCGCCATGACTAAAATCCCCGTAAGGACATTTCCCATCTTTGTCCTGTTCACCACTGTCTTCGCAGCACCTGCCACAGGGACTTACACACTGTAGGCGCTCAGTAAATATTTAATGCACACGTGCAACTGGCTGGCTGTGTGGCTTTAAGGAAGTTGTTTTTCCTCTCTGGGCCTTGGTTTCCTCATGCCTCCATGAGCGCTGCTGTTGGGGAAAGTACATTTCTCTGTTTGGAAGGGTGTGTCCCTGTCGGGGGTAGAGGGTTTGGGGGTCAGGGGACGGCTGCAGCTGCTTTCTCTCTGAGTCACCAGATTTCTCAACTTGAAGCTGACTGTCTAAATATTATGAGCAAGCCGGTTGGAGATAAGGTGGGGAAACACTGATTTGGCCAAAGCTGTAGCCAAGGCGCTTGGTCTGGACTTCCCTGAAACTTTTCAGCAACATGACTTGGAGCTTAGCACCTGCCAGGAAAACAGGCCGCTGACGCACAACCAAGAGGGACGTCCCAGATGCCTGGCTTTAGAATCTGCTCTGGCCGTCTCTGTTCACAGAGCCAGCATCTACTCAAATCCTTGTGGCTCAAGTGGAGAAACTGAGACCAAAAAGAGTGAAGACCTTGTCCGAAGTTATGCTGCCCAATGAGGCTAAGATGCAGGATCCAGCCAGCACCTGCAGGAACCAACCAGGCAAAGGGAGAGGGAAAGCTGCAGGCATGTGCAAATGACCAGGGGTGAGAGATGGGACTTAGAGTCAGAAACTAGGGTAGAGGAGAGAGAGGGGGCTACATTACATGCCCAGGACTTTGGACTCAATTCTGAGGAGAAAGGGGAACCATTGATGGTTTTAGGAAGAGGAGCAACTAGATCTGAGAGTCTTTTTTTTTTTTTTTTATAAATTTATTTATTTAATTTATTTATTTATTTTTGGCTGCACTGGGTCTTCGTTGCTGCACGCGGGCTTTCTCTAGTTGCGGCGAGCAGGGGCTACTCTTCGTTGCAGTGAGCGGGCTTCTCACTGCGGTGGCTTCTCTTGTTGCGGAGCACGGGCTCTAGGAGCACGGGCTTCAGTAGTTGCGGCGCGTGGACTCAGTAGTTGTGGCTCGTGGGCTCTAGAGCGCAGGCTCAGTAGTTGTGGCGCACGGCCTTAGTTGCTCCGCGGCATGTGGGATCTTCCTGGCCCAGGGATCGAACCCGTGTCCCCTGAACTGGCAGGCGGATTCTTAACCACTGTGCCACTAGGGAAGCCCTGAGAGTCTTTTTCCAGGTGTGATCCACAGACCATCAGCATCAGAATCACCTCCAGTGGGGACGAGGAGGAGGCTGTCAAAACACAGACTTCTGGGGTCCCCCATAACGGGCTCTTCATTTTAAGAGACCCTTCTCCGAGGTGATTCTGAAGCACACCCACTGTTCCAATGAGTCCAAAAATGCTGGGTAACATTCCAGTTTAAAGATCTGGACTCTGTCAGACCTGGTTTCAAATCCCAGCTCTGCCACTCACTTGCTGTGTGACTTTAGGCCAGTTACTGCACCTCTCTGAGCCTGTTTCCCCTTCTCTGAAATGGAGACAATCTTAGTCTTTGCCTCTCAGGGTTCTTCTAAGGACCAAGTAAGATAATGTACAAAAAGTGCTCAACACAGGTCTAGAACCTTCTTAGTGCTCAAAAAACACTAAGTGATGTGGTGATTAGGGATTCACCGTGGTGGCCATGTGGAGGAGGGGACGGAAGGGAGCAAGCGTGGAGGCAGGGAGACCAGTGAGGGTGGCTGCAGGACGTGCCTGTGGTTGGGATGTGGAAACAGGTTGGACGAGGTCCTCTTTGCATAGCACCAAGTGGTGCCTTCAGCTACGCTGCACTGTGAACAGCGCCGCCCGGCATCCTGCTAGGAGATAGTCTGGGGCTGGAGAGAAGAGGGGGGAGTAAACAGAGGAGAGTAATAATAACTACATTCGAAGCCACAGACTCGGTGCTTAGCATGTGCCAGACCCTGTGTGAGCTGCTTCGGGTACGTCATCTTCACAACAGCCCTATGATGTGAGGATCACTTTATCCAGGGGTTTCTCAACCTCCACACTACTGACGTTTGTACCGGGTAACTCTGTTGTGTGGTGCCAGGTTTGCACTGTGGGATGTTCTAGCAACATCCCTGGCTTCTACCCACTAGATGCCCATAGCACCCTTTGCCAGTGGTGATGACCAAAAATGTCTCCAGACTTTGCCAAATGTTTCCCAGGCGGCAGAATCAACCCCAGTTAAGTCCCAGTGTGTTATCCTCGTTGTACAAGGAGGAGAAAAAGGCTCAGAGCCAAAGCATCTTGCCCACAGTCACTCAGCTAAGAAGCAGCAGGATTCGAATTCTGGCTCAGAGCCCTGGATGTTGACCTCTGCTGTGAAGGAGGTCAACTCTTTGCAGTGGCAGACCCAGGTTGTATATATGGGAGGGGCTGGGGGGTGGCGGTCTGGTCCAAAGGGGCAGCCTGCTAGGGATGTGAGTTGCACTAACTTAGATCGTATGTTTATTGGGGGTGGCTTTGGGAGGGGTGACGGAGATGATGGGGGAGCCAGATTCACCCATCACCACCGAGCCTCCTCTAGGTGCCACCACTGACTGCCCTGGACGGTGGGGCTGAGCGAGATGGGCGTTGAAGGGGCAGAAAGGACCCAGATGATGCCGTTGGGAGAAGCTGTGAGGTCATTGGGGCCTGGAACCTTGCTGCCAGGAGCCTCCCAAAACTCTGTCTGAGACCTTCAGGCTAAATATTTATACTGTGAGCTCTCTTTTCCTTCCTGCATGGGCAGATGGACGCTTAGAGATGGGTCCAGGAGATATGGGGAGACAGAATCCAGGGAAAGGGAAAGAGTTGAGGCTACAGGCCAGGAGATTGGAGACCAGAAATAAATGTCCGTTCCTCAGCTTGACATCCAAAGCCTTCCAGAGCGGGACCCGGTGCCAACAGTCTTCTCCCTCAGGGAGGCATGGAATTCAAATGTGTTTTTGTTTTCTTAAGAGATGTGGAAGAAAATGATATGTTTCTTCTGCCCAGTCTTGATCTTTTTAAGCATGGGAGTTGGAGATGAGGGGACAATTAAGTCAAAAAAGTATGCCCAGAGAAGAACCATTTTTCTAGACCCCAAAATACTTTGTTTATACAGATGGTTGCTGTCAAAGGCCTGACTCTGAGCACTTGAAGAAGGTGTATTTGTGTTGGAGGGGCCTCTGGGTGAGCTGAGTAATCATAGTCAAGGTCCTGACAGTTTAAGCCACAGTGGGCTCTGCTCTCCATCGGAGATGACAGGCCCCTCCGATGGGTTCTTCTTCCAGGCGGTGGAGACCGATAAGGGCCCTCATGCTGTCAGTTTAAATAAATCAGAAAGAGAAAAACAAATACCATATGCTAACGCACATGTATGGAATCTTAAAAAACGGTACTGATGAACCTAGTGGAAGGGCAGCCGTAAAGACGCACATGTAGAGAATGGACTTGAGGACACAGTGGAGGAAGGGGAAGGTGGGGTGACGTGAGAGAGTAGCACTGACATATATACACCACCAAGTGTAAAATACACGGCTAGTGGGAAGCTGCTGCATAGCACAGAGAGATCAGCTCGGTGCTTTGTGATGACCTGGGGGGTGGCATGGGGAGGGTGGGAGGGAGGCTCAAGAGGGAGAGCATATGGGGATATACGTATACGTACAGCTGATTCACTTTGTTGTACAGCAGAAACTAACACAACATTGTAAAGCAATTATACTCCAATGAAAACATTAAAAAACAACAAAAAAAGCGGATCTGACTCAGTAGGTCTGGGGCGGGGCGTGAGATTCTGCTTTTCTAATAGGCTCCCCAGCAATGTTGATGCTACATTTAGAGAGGCGGGTCCTTAGCACATGGCTTGACGCTTGAGGTCATTGCCAGGGGCAAGCTTTATCATTGTTTACCAAGTGTGCTGTGCGTGCCCCTGCCGCTAGACCTTTGCTCCCACTGTCCCTGCCACCTGGCACGCCCTCCCTCTCTCTGCTAAGCCTCTCCGTGAGCTCCCTGCCAGACAGAGCACTTCCTCCAGCTGGTACGTGCTCCGCTTAAGGATTCAGGAAATATCTAAGCTCGAAGGATCTTTGAAATAATCTCCTTCAACTGTCTTCAGAGTTCCAGGTGCTTTTGTGGTAAGAGCTAAAATCCCAGCTCAACCCGGCCAAAGCAGAAAAAAAATTTTTAAATAATGACTTATTGGCTCATGTAAATGAGAAACCAAAAATATTTCTTGAAGCAATGTTTGTCATAATCCAAAACTGGAAGCAATCTACATGTGTCCTGCTGTTTAAAAGGTTGGGGAGGTTTGCGTATGCCGACCTGAAAAATCTCCAAGATGTATTATTAAGAGAGAAAAGCAAGCACAGAATGATATATACAATAGTATATCACTTATTTGAAATAGTATCATCACTTATATGATATATACAATAGTATATCACTTATTTTAATAGTATATCACACACAAAAAAATCTTGGTGTCTTCTACAAATCTGTATAAATTTGCATGGCTGCATAGAATAAGAATTAGACAAGGTTTCTCAACCTGGGCACCACTTGGGGCAGGATAATTCTCTGCTGTGGAGGCCGTCCTGTGCTTTCAGAACGTTTAGCAGCATCCCTGGTCTCCACCCACTAGATGCTGACAGCACCACTCCCCCAGGTGTGACACCAAAATGTCACCAGGCATTGCCAAATGTGCCCTGGGGGGGCAAAAGCACCCCTGGTTTAGAACCACTGGAATAAGATCTGGAAGAGCCCATTTCAAAGAAATAAGATCAGTTACCTCTGGGGGGTGTGGGAAGGACTGGGATGGAGATGGAGGTTTTTCATTCATCACTGATTCATTCATTCATCTATTTCATACATTCTGTTTCTTTGGTGGAACCTGACTGATTCAGGAAGGATAAATGAAATAATACTTAGAAAGTCTGGCACATAGTAAATGCTCAAGAAATACCAGCACCATTGTGGTGGCTTCTGTCACTCCTCTTCCCTCACCTAAAAGGGCAGATCTCGTCTTGAGGTCATTCTGAGACCAGCAGACATGGCTGAAAAAGCACTGACCTGGGAGCCAGAGGACATCAGCTCAGGCTCACGCCCGCCCCCTTCCTAGCGAGATCTCCTCTGAGCCTCAACAGCCTCCATCTGTAGAATATCAGTAATCTTACCCCTCGCAGGCTTGCTGTGACTAGATGCCACCCTGACTGTGTAACACCTGGGACACCAGAGATGGCTGATTAAGCTTCGTGGTCTCCAGGTGTGTTTATTTACTCGGCATGTCACAGGCACAAATGCATTGTACTAGGTATTGTGGGGGATTATAACCCACATAGAAGCCGGGGCGTCACATGGCTCAGTCTTTGAAGGAAGACACATCTTCCTTCCTTCCATCTCCAGACACCCTGGAGATGCTTGGACTTGAGGGAGCCAGGAGGGAGGGGAGCTGCAATGGGCCTGGATGAGTCTGTGGTGGGGATCACGATGACCCAGTAACTTTCCTCCAAGATCAGTGTTCTTAGGATTAAGTCCTAACCATCCATCACCCACCCACCCACTCTCCTTCCCGCCTTCTCATCCATCCATGCATTGAACATTTATTGAAGACCTACTGTGTGTCTACACTGTGAATGAGGGACAAAGTGGGGACCAGACAGGACTTTCTCAGCCCCATCCTTCCTCATTCCTGCTTCTTTCCTCTCCTTCTCCCGAAAATCCCTGTCCTGGGAGATCCAGGGACTTGGAGGAGCTGAGGGGTGCTGGATCAGGGCTCATGGTGTCTCTCTCAGAAGTCCTGGCCCCTCTCACCACGTGGAAAAAGTGAAAACCTGTGGTTTTCCTCCCAGGACTGACGCCAGTGCGGCTGGGCTCCTGGAGCATTGAAAGTGAAAACGTGGGTGGTTGGGACTTCCCTGGAGGTCCAGTGGTTAAGACTCCACGCTTGCACTGCGGGGGGATGCAGGTTGGATCCCTGGTCAGGGAACTAAATCCCACATGCTGCATGGAGCGGCCAAAAAACCCCCGAAAACAAACAAACAAACAAAAAAAACATGGGTGGTAAAAACATTTCCTCCGGGAGCTTCCGGGTGGGAGTTGGGGGGAGAGATAGCAGAGAGCCTCACACTGACCCCAGCCCCCTGTCTGCCCAAGGGGCTGCCTGGGCCCCCCTGCTGTGTTGGAAAATTCCTGCAGGTACAGTCAATGATGGGTTCCAATCCCGCCATTGTGCATGGGGTCCCCCAGTGATGTGTCCTACATCCCCCCTTCCTCCTGCTACCCCGTCCTCCAGGGAATGGATACTCTGTAGTCTATTTAGCCTCTGGCCTCTCCCCAGTGGAAGGACATTCTGGTCACACATCCCCGTGACTGAGCCCCAGCTATGCCCCAGGCGACTATAATTCATCATTCATTTCATGTCACCACCAACGCCCTTGGGTGGTAGACACCCATGTTGTCTCCATTTTACAGACTTGGAAACTGAGGCACAGAGAGGCTAAGTCCCTTGTCCAAGGTCACACAGCAGGTAAGCAGCAGTGCTGGGACTCCAGAGCCACATGTCACCATCATCTTAGTGGAAGTAAGCTCATAGAGTAGGACGGGTCTCAGCAAGGTGTCCACGATGGACACGAGAGGAGAAAGGGGGACTTTGGGGCTCTGGCTTCAAACCCTCGCTCTGTGGGAAACAGCTACAACTTCACCTCCTCCCTCCCACGTCCCCGGCCTGTCACCACCCTGTTCATCTACGTCTCTCCCGAAAGCCCAGGTTTTCCTTGTTGCTCACTGTGGCTGCAGGAATTACATCAGCCCATGAAGGCAGGACCTGGTCTGTCCAGTTCAGGGCCATGCATGGCCCAGGCCCATGTCAGGATTCAGTACATTTTGGGCAAAGACCTTTGGGATCAGTTGTCAGTTAATCAGTCAGTTGCGGCTCAGAGGCAGCCCCAGTGCTGACTCTGTGAGCCTAGTAAACTACATTCCCCCACCACCCCCCACGAGCCTCCCTTCCCTCATCTGTAAAATGGGCAGTGTAAAGCTTATCTTGTAGGTCCTACAAATACTAAATGCTCAAGCAATGAGCTGGAAGGGCCATAGGGTCCAGGGTTGTGAACTCAGACATCCCAGCACCCCAAGACACAAGTGAGAAATGATGGAGTGGGCTGGCCGCAGACTGTGATAGCCCCTAGTCAGCTCCAGTCACCAGCTGCCAGATCTTCTCATTTTTCAAGAGAAGCCAGAAATCTAGAGTTTACGAGAAGTTTCCCAACTCTTAAGTGCCGGCAGCTAATCTAAAACATTTAAACACTTCTGCGGGAAGGATGTGACTGCAGGCTGTCAATTTGAGACCCCTGAATAATCCAACCTCTTGTGCCTCAGATGTGGAGATTGAGGCCCAGAGAGGGTGAGCCACCAGCCCCAAGTCACAGAGCACAGGAAGTAGAGGGGAAATGGCGACCTTTATCCCCCAGCTGCAGCCCAGCTGCCCAAGCCTAGGGTGTAGGCGGGCCTGCTCGCCACGATCCCAAGGGAGGCAATGCAACCTTCACCTCCCAGGCCTGGAAGTTCTGGGGTGAGAGAGAGAGGTCACGGTATCTCTGCCCAACCTGCCTAGACCAGGCTGTATCAGGCTATGAGATCCAGAGAATAATTCCAAGCAACAGGCTGGCCCAGGAAGCAAGACCCGGGGTGGGATGGGAGTGGAAGGGAGTATGTTCCTTCCTCACTTCAGTGACTTGGAAACCATTTCAGCCTGGGCAGAGCCAGGCAAGGGGCAGGTCTCGGTTCAGCTCCTGTCTGGAGAAGTATGTTCCGCTGCTGAGGCTGGGACCTTCAGCCTAGCACTGCCCTTAGAGGTCTGGCTGAGAGGACAACAAGATGTGCCAGGCCCATCTCAGCAGAACTCACCTGACACCCCACGATCTCCCTGAGCGCCCCCCTCCATCCTCCCATCACCATGGCTGCCCTGCTGTGCCTGCAACATACCAGGCGTGCTCCCAGCTCAGGGCCTTGGCACTTGTGGGTCCCCCCACCTGGTACACTTTCCCCCATTATCCATATGGTTCATGTCCTCACCTCTTTCAGGCCCCTGTTAAATGTGACCTTCTCAGGGAAGGTCACATTTTAAGCAGGTTGAACCTGCCTGTTCACCGTGCTTAAAATTGCAAACCATCCCTACAGTCCTTAACCTCCATCTGGCTTTATTTTTCCCCACAGCACTTATCACCACCTAGCATATTATATGTTTCATTTCTTTATCATGTATTAGTTTCCTGTTGCAGCTGTAACAAATCACAATTTGGTTGCTTAAAACAATACAGATTTATTATCTTACAGTGCCGGAGGTCAGAAGTTCAAACTGGATCTCCTTAGGCCAAAATCAAGGGGCAGGGTTGACTTCCTTGGGGAGATTCAGAGAGAGAATCTGCTCCCTTGCCTTTTCCAGCTTCTACAGGCTGCCTGCATCCCTTGGCTCGTGGCCCTACCCTCCAGCTTCAAAGCCAGCAGAGGCAGGTCTGGTCTGTCTGGTGCTGCATCCCTCTGGCTCTGACTCTCCTGCTTCCCTCTTGTACTTACAAGGATGCTTGCAATTAAATTGGGCCCACTGGATAATCCAGGACCATCTCCCAGCTCAAGGTCAGCTGCTCAGCAACCTTAATTCCACTGCCACCTTAACTCCCTATGTAACTAGCATATTCACTGGTTCCAGGGGTTCAATGGACGTGGATGGGGGTGGGGGGGGGCATTATTCTACCTACCACACACACACACAGACACACACACATGCCAACAGAGCTCCAGGAGGGCACAGATTGTTGTCCGTCTGGTTTACTACTTTATGCCTAGTGCCTGGTGCTTAATCAGTGCTCAATAACATTTGGTGACTGGATGGGTGGATAAAGCAGAATGTGGTGACTGACGGAAAGGGAGGCCTGAGAGGTGACTCAGACACCCCAGGGGTACTCCCCATCTTACTCATGGGACCTTGGCTCAGAGGAACCCAATATGCCTAGGGCTGGGGCGCTGTGACTTAGCCCCTGGCCTCGCTGTACCCGCCAGAGCACTTCCCACTCTGTCATCCTGAGCCCACAGAAAGAGGACGGATGTGGGTGGTCTCACTCCCTCACCACTTAGCTCATCCCCTTCCTGGACTGAGCTTTCATTTCTCTGACAGGCCCTGGGCTGCATGTGGGAGGCCCAGAGAAAAGGCCCGAACTCTGGGCGGCTCCAAGAGGGGATAGTCCCAGCCCTGACCCCCTCTCTGCCGGCGCCCCCCACCCTCAAGAGCTCTCCTCCCAAGGCCGTGCCAGGCGGCGTGTGCAGACAGCTGCCCAGCCCCAGCCTGTCCATCCAGGGCGGGGTGGGGTGGGGGGGGACCCAGCAGGACCCAATTAGTCACGTAGCAGCTGGAGTTCTCTCCTCCTTCCAGCGATGCAGGCCCTCCTGCCTTCAAAGGAGACAGGCTCAGGGCCCAGGTTTTCTCATGGCAAAAAAATGTTCCGCCCCAAAGGACATGAGCAAACAGCCTGCTAGGAAGGCAGTGGAGATAACGGTGTTTCAGCATAGCAGGAGACACTCATCCCCAGCAACACGCAGAGACCTTGGAAACAGAATGTTGAGTGAAAGAAGTGAGAAACAGAAGAAGAACTTGTCTATAAATTAAAAACACCCACGTGTAAAATAATATTACTTGTTTTACAAAGACACATACATACCCAGAGACAGATGTCACAGGCTTGGGCATTAAGGATGAAGGGAAAAAATACAACAAAATATAACAAAGTAAAACCATGGAGTTCCCTGACACAAACCAACTGACAGCATGCTTAACTCAATAGGTAAAAGGTGTCTGCTTCACTCTCAATTTAAGAAGAGAGGTTTAAACTATACTAAGATATCTGCTTTCATCTATTAGAGTGACCAAAAAATCCAAAAGTTCATAATACATGGTATTGGCAAGTTTGCGGGGAAAGAGGCAGCCTCACATATCATTGGTGGGAGAATAAATCGGTACAATCTCTGCAAAGTGCAATTTGATCATACAGATCAAAATGTAAAACGCACAAATGTGTCATAAAATCTCACACACAAAGAAAGATATTAAGGAGAAAGACACTTACTACAGTATTATCTGGTAAGAGCAAAAAGCTAGAAATAACCTAAGGGCCCAGCAATAAGTGAATGATTAAGTAAAAAACGGTCCAGCCACATAATGGAATACTACGCAGCTGTGGAAAAGGATGATACAAGACATCATCATCCTATTTAATGAATTAGGAAGATCAATAAGATATTTCAAGAGGAAAAAGCAAGATGCAAGACATGGGTTGTATTATGCTTCTATTTGTGTAAATAAAGAGTGTCTGTGGTCGTGTCATGGTCAGACTTTCTCTGGAGGAGCCCACGTGAGACTGGAAACAGGGTTGCCTTGGGAAAGACAACTGGGAGAGCTGGGAGTCAGGGTGGGGAAAAGACAATTTTCACTGCTTACCTTTATGCGCCATTTGAATTTTTATCATTTACGTGTCTTGCCTATGTTTTGAATGTAATTTTTTTACATGAAAAAGCAACACTCAATTGATCACAAAATTTAAACAATGAAATACAAACAGTATGAACCAATTGTCCCTAACCCTCCCCCTGAAACCACTACTATTAACCGCTTTCCAGATTTAATATAAGATCTTAAATTTTGACATGTTTCTGTATTGTTTGAATTTGTACGACAGGCTGCATGACTTGAAATTAAACATGAAACTGCTTTCTTTTTAACTCAAGAGACCAGCAAGGAAGCAGTTGTAGTTGTAAAGGTGAGAAGAGATGGTGACCTGGACAGGCTGTGGAACAGTGAAGTGGCCGGTTTCCGGAGACGAGTGTAAGCGCCAGACGAGAGGGCAGGTGGGGACAGGAGGGAGGATGTGCCGTGATCTCATGTCCAAGTGGACACCAGTGTGTCGGTCCCAGACAGGACTGGGGAGACTGGAGTCAGGGTCAGAAACTCAGTGATGGGGGTCACGGAGTACCAGGAGTGGGTACAAGGGTCCCGGATTTTAGCGGCTGGGACTCTTGAGGTCAGAGCAAGAAGCATGGATAATGGACTCAGTTTCAAGAGTTAAACTCCAGATTTACTTGGAGTTCTTGGGACTTCCCTGGCGGTCCAGTGGTTAGGACTCCGTGCTTCCACTGCAGGGGGCACAGGTTCAATCCCTGGTCGGGGAACTAAGATCCCACATGCCTCGTGGCCAAAAAACAAAAAAACAGATGTACATGGAGTTCTGGAGTCTGGATTCACTGCTGGGAAGTTTGGAGTGAAGTGATGATTATGATGATCCCAACAATAAGAGTAACAGAGGCCAACACTTTGTAGCACTTACTAGAAGCCACGTGCTTTACACGTGTTAACTCCTTTAATCCCACAGCCACCCTCTAGAGAGGTGCTGTCATCCCCATTTCACAGATGAGAAGACTAAGACACAGAGAGGTGAAGTAACTTGCCCAAGTCACACAGCTTATGGGCAATGGAGAAGGGCAGGGTGCACCACTGAGCAAAAAGGAGGTCCCTTCCCCCCAGAGTCCCAAATTCAACCTTCCTCAGTACCTCCATCTCTCCTGCCACCACTGCATGGACAACTGCCACAAGCCCCTCCTCAGCCTCCCTGCTTCTGCCCTCACCCCCCCAACCCCTTTTCCACCAACTGATCGAAGTTAACATAACCGATAAATGATAATGACAATCAATAATTATTTCAATAACTGGCCTGTACTCCTCAAAAATTATAAAGATTAAGGACAGAATCTGTCAGATTAAAAGAGACTAAAGAAACAACAAAGTCCTATTGTATAGCACAGGGAACTATAATCAATATCCTTTGATAAACCATAATGAAAAAGTATATGAAAAAGAATGTATATATGTGTATAACCGAATCACTTTGCTGTACAGCAGAAATTAACACAACATTGTAAATCAACTATATGTCAATAAAATACATTTTAAAAAAAGAGAGAGAGACAGAAGAGACATGACGACTAAGTATGATGCACAATCCAAATTAGACTCTGGATGGAGGGGGGCGAGGAATTGCTATGAAGGACACCACTGGGACAGTTGGCAAAATGTTTATGGGCTTTGGGTAGCATCTCTAGTAAAGCTGCTGAATTTGATGGCTACAGGGTTGGATAAGGGAATGCCATTGTTCATAGGAAATACACACTAAAATATTTAGGGGTAAAGGACCGTCATATCTGCAATGTATTCTCAAATGATTCAGGGGGAAAAAAAAAAGATTTCTCCAGAAGAGAGAGAGAAAGAGTGAATGATAAAACAAATGTAGCAAAATGTGGTTAACAATTGGTAAATCTGGGTAAAGGGGTTTTTAGAGTTCATTATACCATTCTTGCAACTTTCATTTCTTTCAAAATTAAAAACCTTTTCCAAAGTCCTAGCATCCCCCTGTGGTGGGTAAACCCTCCGTGTCGTAAGCCCAGGCTACACTGTTCAATTCCTCTCTGCTTGTAGCCCCTGAAGGTTTATTTCCCTTCAATTCTGCGAGCCCAGCCATCCCTTTAAAAGGCTCCTTGCCATGTTTTATCCAGAACCCCTAGGTGTCCTGGTGGAAGGGGGTCCCCGTCCCTGACCTGTCCCAATGCCCAGCCTCTCAGCACTGTGAGGGCAGGAATGCGTCTCTCTCACTCCCAGGCCTCTGGCACAGACCATGGGCTTGGCAAATATATGGCGAATAAACAAGCTTCGGGATATAGGCTGGGCTCAAATCACAGCTCTCTACTCACCCATGGGAAAGCCACTTCACTCCACCAAACCTCCCTTCCTTCATCTGCATGGGGACATGTCTGTGGTTTGTTTTGTTTTGTTTTGTTTTAAGTTTTTAAATAAAACACAAATACAGAAAACCACACAGTACAGACATATACCTTAATGATTTATGGTAAGGCAACTAAACTTCCTTGTGACCACCTCCAGGTGAAGAAGCAGAACTTGACCAGTTACCCCAGAAGCCCCTGCAGGAGCCCTGGCCTACTCCGGGACAGCCCCTCCCTCCTTCCAAAAGGAACCACGACCCTGACTTTTAGCGTTAACTCTTGTGTTTCTTTATAGTTTTATCACTTCTGTTTGTATCCCTAGGCTATATTTTTTCTCGCCCATTTAAAAAAAAAAAAAAATTGATTGAGAATTCCCTGGCGGTCCAGTGGTTAGGACTCCGCACTTTCACTGCTGAGGGCCTGGGTTCAATCCCTGGTCGGGGAACTAAGATTCCGCAAACCGTGTGCAGCGTGGCCACTCCCCCCCCCAAAAATTGATATGTTTTCAGTCTTTTAATTTTTGTTTCCCCTGCCATTTGTTTCTTTTCCTTACAGTTCACCTGTTGCAGAACCTGGGCCGTCTGACCTGTTGATTTCCCTGGGGCTGATTGTAACACAGCACACTCTAGCCTTGGCATTTCCTGCAAAATGGCAGCCAGATTCAGATGCTTGATCGGGGATATTTGTGAGGAATGAGGACGGGAGAGGAGCCTGGCACCAGGGGGCAGCCCCTGAATGCAGGAGCCGAGAAGGTTCGGGTGCCCATGTAACCTGACCACAGCTCAGCCAGGCGAGACATCCAGTCTCAACAATCCATCTTGGCTTCTCTCCCCAACTCAGACCAAGCTTCCCCACCTCAGGAAAGTTCCAGGACCAAGGCTGGCTCGTCCCAGTGGGAGCTGGCAGCAGAATGGCCCATAATTTTAGCAGTTCCTCTTCCCTAAAATTATTTCCCATCTGGAAATGGATTCCAAATCCCGCCCAGGAAAGAGTTGGTGGTGCAAGGAACATTTTTCTATTAAAAACAACAAAACGAGACCAGACACCGAACATTGAGTTATTGTAGGCCAGGCTCTGGAGGCCTGGCTGAGTGCCAGCTGTATACCCTCCTTGAGGGGCTCTGCCAGGGAGGAGCAGAAGGTGAGAGGGACAGTCAGGCTCTGTTCCCAGGATCCCCCATCCCACCCTGGGCACAGACTCTGGGCACATGCAGGGCCTGGGAGGGCCTGGATGACCGGAGGAGAAGGGTTTGGGCTGGGGTCAAGCTGTGGGCTGTTCTAGGTCGCATGGGGCATCAGGTCCCAGAGAGGAAGGCAGTTTTCCCCACAGGGATTCTCTTGCACTGCTCTGAGCACCTCAAGGAAAATGCTTCCTTGCTGCTAACAGCTCCTTATCATCTAGCTGACCCTCTCATCCCTTCTAACAAAGCTCCAGCAGGCTCTGCTTCCAGACTGGGCGAGCAAGCAAGCAAGCATCTGGCAAGGATGCAATGGTGTTGTTTAGCTCTTATTGTATTTATTTTCATCATTATCTTCAATTCATTACATAGGTTTTCCATTTCTGCTAATGATATATAGTTTCCTTTGTACAGAAACAGGTTTAGTTTAGAAGAAAGGCGGGTGGGCAGTCCCTTTAAAATATAGATTAAGGAAGGCAGAGAGCACAAATAACACAAAACTCAGAGCCGACTAGAGTTTGGGAGACTCTGGTGCCACAGTTAAGAGGGCAGACTCCAGAGCCTGAGGGCCTGCGCTTGAATCCTGGTTCTGGCTCTTGTGGGCTGTGTGATCTCGGGAAAATCACTTGCCCTCTCTGAGCTCTGGGTTTTTTAATCTGTAAAAGAAAGGAAAATAATAGCACTTCCATCACAGTTATTTCTTTCTTTTTTTTTTTGAGGAAACTTTTAGTTTATTTTAGTAATTTTTGTTGGAGCACAGTTGCTTTACAATGTTGTGTTAGTTTCTGCTGTACAGCAAAGTGAATCAGATATATATATATATAAAACCTTCCCATTTAGGTCACCACAGAGCATTGAGTAGAGTTCCCTGTGCTATACGGTAGGTTCTCATTAGTATCACAGTTATTTCTGAGGATTCAGTAAGACATTGCTGGGAAAACACTCAGCACAGCGCCAGGCACACGAAGGACTCAATCTATTCATTCAGCCAAAATTCACTGAACGTCGGTCCTGAGTTCATGATGTTTCCTCAAAAAGCAGGTTCAAATCCCAGCCCTCGGCTTACCGGCCAAGCAAGTTGCCCCACCTCTCTGAGCCTCAGCTTCCCCATTTGTAAGAGGGGGACATTGATAGTCCTTTGAGGTTCCCGCAGGAGGTGGAGGGTGGCCTTCTGAGACCCCATGGCACACTGCGTGTCCGGTGTCTGTCCCTGTCTCTCAGTCGCAGTGAATTGAGCCCCAACATCTACCTCATCCTGACTCCCTGCCGATCTTTTTTTAAAAATTTTATTTATTTTTTTAATTTTGGCTGCATTGGGTCTTTATTGCTGCCCGGGGGCTTTTCTCTAGTTACGGCGAGCGGGGGCTACTCTTCGTCGTGGTGCGCGGGCTTCTCATTGCAGTGGCTTCTCTTGTTGCGGAGCACAGGTTCTAGGCTTCAGTAGTTGTGGCACGTGGGCTCAGTAGTTGTGGCACACAGGCTTAGTTGCTCCACGGCATGTGGGATCTTCCCCGACCAGGGCTCAAGCCCGGGTCGCCTGCATTGGCAGGCGGATTCTTAACCACTGCGCCACCAGGGAAGTCCCCCACCCCCCACCCCATCTTTTTGATGTTATTTTAGCCAGACTTGGCTACTGAGGTTCCTTGAGCCAGCCCGGGGCCTTTGTATACACTGCCCCTTCCGTCTGAAATATCCTCCTGCTTCCAGATGGGTAACTATTGCTCCTCTGGAAAAATCAGGTAGGCTTCCTGCCCTCCCCTGAAGCATCCCCTGAGGCTTCCCCTCTCTGGGCCATCCCAGCTCCCCTGTCCTCCCACAGTTTCTGATTCTCTGATATGGAGGGTCCATGAATATTTTAAACAAATAATTATGCTCTTGGCACAATGTCTGCCTCCCTTTTTTCACTGTGTGGATACACACCCCCTCCCCAAAGGAGACCACGCAAATGTCAAATGCATACAATCATAGCTTATGATCCAAAGGCTCGCGATCTGCCTCCATACGCTGAAGACGCATTGTGGAACAGCGTTGCCTCTGCTAGCGACCTCAGCTGTCCGGCCTCAGTTACCGCCTCTGAATAATGGTGCAATAACAGTGACCCCCTCATTCGGTCTGTCCTGAGGGCTGAGTTAACGTATGTGGGAAGCCCTGAGCACAGCGCTCGATGCAGGGGAGGAGAAAGGCATCTCTTTGGTAGGACAGGACCTCTCAGACCAGGGCTGGGACTAGGGTGAGGCAAGCGAGGTGCCTAGGGTGCGAAACGTAAGGAGGCGCTCACTCTCAGAGCCACGAGGACCCAGTTCTCAGGAGCCTCAGAGGAGGCCCAGATCTCTGCTGCCCCCTGCTGGTCACTCTGCAGAATGACACTCCTTCCCTCTGCTCCCAAAGGTCCCTGACCCTCACCCTCAGAGCTGGACGGGAGGAGGGCACCTTGCCAGCTTCGAGGGACAGGTCCTGCTTCTGCACCTGTGGGAGCCTCAGTTTCTTCACCCATAAAATGGGGTAGGAGAGCCTGTCTTACGGTGCATGGCAAACAGGAGGCACTCAATCATCTATGTCCTTCCTTCAACACCAGCGTTTAAGGAGCACCTACTATGTGCAAAGGACAAAGAAGGAGACTGAGACTCAAGTCCTTCCCTTTAGGGGCTGAAGGGGTGGAGAGGGGAGGAGGAAGGAGGCCGGGAATGGCGACTGAAGTACAGGACTGCCTCTATTAAGCACCCACTGGGCGCCACACACTGTTCTAAACACTTGTGGAGGAACGCATTTAACGCTCTCAGAATGCAATGAGGAGGGTACTGTTTTTACTCTTGTTAGGAAACTGAGGTCCAGAGAGGTTAAGGAGCCTGTCCAAGGTCACACAGCCTTGGTGATGGAAGTGAGACTAAAACCCACAAAGTTCTAGTGCGAGGTGGGAAGGGTTGTGCAGATTCATCCATTCATTCATTCAACAAATATTTGTTGCACACTTACTGGGTACCAGGCATGGTGCTGGATGCTGGAGAGAGATCAGTGACCAAACAGACAGCCTCTGCCCCCAGGGAGCTGTTCACATAGAGGAGATGGGCAAAATAAATATATATCACTTGGTGATTCTTGCTGTATATAAAAAATAGGGTGAGAAGGGGGGGAAAGCAGGCTGGTGTCTTTTGATTTTAAATAGAAGGGCAGGGGCCTTTGGGGCCATTTAGGGACTTTGGATTTCTCTGTGAATGAGAAGTGGGAACAATGGAAGGTTCTGAGCAGGAGAGGGACATGGGGGTGACAGACAGAGAGAAGTCGGAGACAACTGACTCCCTGAGTGTTTGGGGGAAGAGTTCAGTTTCAGATGCGTCCGTTCAGTTGCCTGTTAGTGTGGATGTGGAGTTTGGGCTCATCTGGATAAAACATCTTGCATTGACCTGGCACACCATGGCCATGGGCAAGCGCTTGCTCGATACTATTGGCATTATTATTACAGGAATGCTGGAGGGATCATTTCTGAAGTCTTGGCTCCTCTGGGAGCTGTTGCAGTGCCTCAAAAGGCCACCAGGTGGCACCAGCGCACAGTAGGCAGGCCTGAGGCTGCTTACCCGGGGACACAGCACCCCAGGCCAGCATCTCTCAACCAGCCAGGTTTGGACAGGCTCATTCTGTAGTGGCGGCTGTCCTGTGCACTTGGGCATCTTTGGCCTCCGATCAGTCGATGTCAGCAAGCACATCCTGATGCCCCAGGGTGACCACTAAAATTGTCTTCAGACATTGCCAGGTCGTCTCCTAGAGGGAAAAATCTACCCCTGCTCTTCTCTCAACCACTCTGTGCCAGATACATTGGCCTCCTCGCAGCTCCTCCCACTCATCTGCATATTCCTGCTGTAGGACCTTTGCACTTGCTGTTCCCTCTGTCTGGAACTCTCTTCCCCCAAGATATTGGCATGGCTCCTCCATTTCATCCAGGTCTCTGATCAGATATCACCACGTCAGGGACTTCCCTGGTGGCCCAGTGGTTGGGACTTCGCCTTCCAATGCAGGCGTGCGGGTTCGATCCCTGGTCAGGGAGCTAAGATCCCACATGCCTGGCAGCCAAAAAACCAAAACATAAAACAGAAGCAATATTGTAACAAATTCAATAAAGACTTAAAAAAAAAAAAAGATATCACCACCTCAAAGGCCCCCTGTCCCAGACGCTCTCTATCCAATTACCTGAATATTTTTACAGCGCGTTATCACTAGCAGAAAGGATACTGCTGAAATGTTAATTCCTTTACTGTGGGTCTCCCACACACAACAGACATACCCCTGCCCTCTTAGAGCTCAAGTTCTGGTGAGCCAGATGGTCAGGAAGGGCCTCTTTGAAGTGGTGACATTTGAGTTGTGACTTGAAGGATGAGAAGGGACTGGTTGTGGGAGAAACTGAGGAAAGGTCTCTCCTGACAGAGGGAATAGCAAGTGCAAAGGCCCGGGGGCTGATGAACCCCTAGAGCCTGCCTTGGAGCAGGCCTGTCTGCTCACTGGGTGGTGAGCTCCCAGGCCAGGCACAGCTGAGAGCACTTGAGTCGTCAGGAAGTCTGATGGCGTGGACAGGGGCTACACCTGGTCACACAAAGGCTCATTCACGGCCAGATGGGAAGGACACGGGGCAGCCCAAGTGGGTGGCTCCCTCTTGTCAGCTCCCAGGAAGCTCTGGCTGGAAACAATTGAAAGTCTGGAGCTTCCCAGGAGACTCAAGTTTCCCTGGGTCAGGGAGAGAAACATGGGCAGCCTGGTCACTTGGACACACCGGGCAGCTGTGTAAAGGCTTTGAGGTCCCACAGCCCCATTCTAAGTCCAGCCCCCCACCCCTCGCCAGCTGAGCGACCTTGGCTACATCATCCCACTCTCTGGGCTTCAGTTCCCTCATCTCTAAAATGGGGTGAAAAACAGGACAGTGTGAGGCCACATGGGAACCAGGTGTTAAGCGGTAGGAGCTTGATAGCAGGTGGCCGGCCGTGGTGGTCGGCTATGGTGGTACTAAGTATGAAGACCAGCAGGGGAGCATGGCATGGGTTTCTAGTTCAGAGAGCCCAGGTTTGACCCAGATCTCCTGCTTTCCAGCCTGGGGCAGATGTGATCTCCCTGCTCCTTGCCTTGGTTAAGGGATAATGAGAGCCATACACAGGACGATGGCTATAAAGACCCCAGCATGGGGGCCTGTGGTTATAGATGGGGGTCCAGGGCTTCAGAGGGCAGCCTCAGGAGGGCAGGTGGGAAGTGTAAGGGCATGTTCCCTACAGGCTGACAACAGGAAGGGTTTCTGGAAAGGCCTGGCTAAATGGTTGATATGGCATAAGAATGATGCATCTGGGTCAGCCTGCTGGGTTCAAGTCCCCCGTACTAGCTGTGTGTCCTCGGGCAAGTTACGAAACCTCTCTGTGCCTTGGTGCCTTCTTCTGTGAAACAGGGGTAAGATCATCCCCACTAGGCCATGGGGTAGGTGTAAGGTCCTGATGGGAGAAGGTTCAGACAAAGAATGGCTGACAGGCTGAGGGTCCGATTTGATGACCCATAACTGAGTAGGCATCAAGGCTCCAAGGAGCTGGGAGGGGAACGGGGATGCGAGCAGGGCCTGGAAGGGCCATGGGGCAGAGTAGGCAACAGCCGCGTGTTGTGTGAACACACTGACGAGCTCGGCCGCGGATCAGGGTGAGAAGGCATATCTCAGGCTGGGGAGCAGCAAGAGAAGAGAACCTGAGGCTGGAAAACTACACAGTGGCCATGGGTGCTTCAGGTCCTACTAGAAAAGCTGGCTGCACCCAGAGAAAGGAGAGCGGACATGTGGAGATAAGGGGTGTGGACTCGGCCTGGGGCACTAGGGAGCCATGGAAGGTTTGGGAACTGAGGGCCCAACTGCTCTTTGCATGAGACTTGGCATAGCTAGAATCCTCTGCTTCAGAGCTTTATCCCCTGCACCCTGCTTGGAGCCTGCCACACAGTGGGTGCCCAGGGAAATGGTTTTGAATGAATAAATGAAATAATGAGTGCATGGGAAACCAGCCACTTAACAGCTGGCCCTTCTTTTGCCTTTCCCCACCCACATAGCACTACATACCTCGAGGGACTTAGATATAGTTCTAGAAAAGATTATAGTAGCTAACACATGTAGGGCATCTACTATTGGGTTTTAGGAAGAGCCAAGAACTAAACAGGTCTAGTCCCTGCGTTTGTGGAGCTCACATTTCAGTGACACACCAGGAACAGGTAAACAAATAAATGTGAGTCTGACGTGATGTGCTCTGGAGTGGATGAAACAGGAGTGAGACAGAGTGATGAGGTGAGGGTCAGGCCGGCCTCTCTGAAGAGGTGGCTCTCAGGGGATAGTTGAAGGAACAGCCATGGGAGTAGCTGAGGGAAGGACATGCCAGGCTGGGGGACCAGCAAGTGCAAATGTCCTGAGGTGGGAATGAGCTCAGTGAGAGGGAGGCACGGCGAGGAGGCCCTAATGGCTAAGGAGGGAAAATGAGGGGACAGGAGGGCCTGCAGGGCCTGTGGGACGAGGAGACAGGACTTCCCTCTGTGTGCAGCGGGCGCCCTGGAGGGCTGTGAGCAGGGAACTGGCTTGGTCTCATTCGCCTTTTATATCCTCCTAGTCAAAGGGCTTCACCATTATCCCCATTTTACAGATGAGGGGACCCAGGCTCCAGAGTTTGCATGATTTACCTTAGGTCATATGGCCAATAAGAGGCAGAGCCAGGGCTCAACACCCCCCTCCCCACTCCCCACCCCGTCTGTCTCTAGGGCCTGCAGGGCTGGAGGCAGATTGAAAGACACCGGCTGGACCCAACACAGGTCTCCTGAGTCACCAGGTTGGGCCCAGAGCTAATTTCTAGCAGCCAAGAGCTTCCCCGGGGAGGTGTCCCTCGCAGGGTCACTCCTTGGTGTCCTGCCCCAGTGGCTGTGAAGTGCACCCATGCCCTTTTGATCCCCCGGCAGTCCCGGCTACACTACCTCAGCCCTCAGCGTGCGTGTTGTCCTGTGTGGAGTCCTGGCCCATTGCTGATACTGGGCCCAGGCCTGAGGGCAGAGGGCAGGACAGATAAATGCAGGCAGTGGGAAGCCCCTGTGGACCCCACTAGCCCAGACTCCTGTGGGTGAAGCAGAGGCCAAGGCTACCTCATCAGAAGCTCAGGTGCCCAGGTCCCACACAGATAACATGACCCAAGAAGAGGGAGACTCCTGTGGCAGAACTTAGCTTCTATAAGAGAAAAAGGGAAGGAAGAGAGAAGGGGAGGGAGTGAGGGAAGAAAGGAAGGAGAGAAGGAGGGAAGGGATGAAAGAAGGGATGGAGGGAGGAAGGAAGGATTCTAGTGATATCATCACATTTAATCCTCATAGCAACCAATGATGATGATGATACCCATTTTACAGATGAGAAAATTAAAACCCAAAGAGGAAAAATTTTTGCTCAAAGTCCCAGAGCCAGGAAGGGGGAGAGCCAGGATCAAATCCAGGCCCTTCTCATTCCAGAGCCCCTTTGACTGGGCCTGGTAGCCCCTCAGACTCTTAAGCTTTCATTTTCTTCCCCACAAAGTACAGCACTCTGGACTGAGCCCCCAGGGGCCAGCCAGGCCTGGCTGTGGACCTTGGAGCAGGGCAGCGTTGGTCAGTGCAGCAAGGTGGGCCTGGGGGAGCCTGGTGGCCTCCCTGGGGTTGTTGGCCATCATGCTGGAGGCCACTCTGTCCCTGGGACCCAACCCACCCAGGAGGAGCCCATCTCAACACAGGAGTCATCTGGGGCCTGTGTGGCCCATTTCGGGGTGGGAGGCCCAGAAGTTCCCTGTAACTTGCCCAGGGCCACACAGGGGGAGAGCAGACACAGCCAGGGAACAGGGGGTGCAGTGCCCTTTGCTCCTGCCCGCTCAGGATATTCTTCCAACAATTGCCTCTTTTGTGCAGCCTCAGTTTTCCCCACTCCCAGGACCTCATGTTAAAAAACATAAAATGCCTTCCCTTGACCCCATCACCTTACCACGAGCGCCCCTCCCTCCACTCCCCCCCATACCTGGTGAGAGTCCACACTCCCTGGCCCACTTCCACACCCTACCCCCTCCTCGGTGTCCCCCAACCAGGCTTCCACCCTCTGTGCCACCAAATGACTCTCAATGTCACAATCCTTGTTGCCAAGTCCAATCGTGGCATCCATGCTCATTATCATTTCTCAGCAATGTCCCCTCCGAGCCCTGTCTTTGGACCCCTGCCGGTGGCGCTCCTCCCCCTCCCTTGGTGACCTCACCCATTCTGCTGCCTGAAATAAACACGCGTGATGAATCTCACATTCCCATCAGCATCCTGATCTCTCCCGGGCTCTGGACTGGAATATCGAATTGCCGACTTGAAACATCCTAGGAAGACATCTTGCATTTCTCCAAACACTTATTCCTCCCCCAGCCCCACCCCAAACCTCCAGTCTTTGCTCCTGGTGACACCACCCAGTGGCTCAGGCTCCAAAGGCATCACTATTTTTTTTTTTTTAAATTGGGGTATAGTTGCTTTACAATGCTGTGTTAGCTTCTGTTGTACAACGAAGAGAATCAGCCATATGTATACACATATCCCCTCCCTCTTGGACCTCCCTCCCACCCCACCCCCCAGGCATCACTCTTGATTCCTCCGTGCCCCTCGCCGCTACCTCCAAAACGTGTCCTGAGTCGTCCACTTCCACTGCCACCACCTCGCTCCAAGCCACCACCATCCTCACCTACAACCTCCTTGCTTGTTTCTCTGCTGCCACATTGCTCCCTACAGCAGCCAGAGGGAACTTTATTTAAAAAATTGTTTTGGCCACGTCGCACAGCTTGTGGGATCTTAGTTCCCCGACCTGGGCCCTCGGCAGTGAAAGCGCCGGGTCCTAACCACTGGACAGCCAGGGAGCTCCCAAGAGGGAACTTTTGGAAACGTAAATCCAAACATGTCACTCGCCTGCTGAAACCTTCCAGTGCTCCTGGCTGCCCTTCCACAATCACCAAAGTCCTCACCACTGCCTGCAAGGCCCCGTCTTTGCCTCCTCCTCTCCCCTTCAGCTGCTCTGGCTTCCTTCTACTTCTTCCAACAAGCCAAGTTCTCTCCTGCCTCAGGACGTTTGCACTTCCTCTCTCCCATTCCCCTGTTCTTGTCATAACTGCCCTTCTTTTAACCCCAGCTGAATTGTCACCTTCCCAGGGGTCTCTTCCCCGACCATCCAATTGAAGGAGCCCCACCCTGTGTCCTGGTCATTCTCGACCCCATCTCCCTGTTTATTTCCTTCACAGTTCTAAGCACAGCTGGAACTCAGTCATTTATTTGTTTGTTTATTGTCCATCCACCCTTCCTCCCCAGAAAGTTGGTTCCACGAAGGCAGGGATTTATATCTGTCTTGTTCACTGCTAAAGACGGAAGCCAGGTACCCAGCACAGTGTGTAGCACAGAGTAGATGCTCAGTAAACATCTGTTGGATGGATGGATGAATTCATAAGCAACCGGAAAAATGAACCTAAACTACACATTTAATCTTGCCACTCTCCCACTCAAGAACCTTCCTTGGCTCCCCACTGTCTACAGAATAGACAGCAAACTCTTCTTTGTGATATTCAAAGCTTTCTGAACTGGTCCCACATTGGGTACTCACTGCACCCCCAGAAGATAAATCATTCATACTGGCCTGTTAGGAAGCGGATCAGTTAGCTGTCCGTCTCCCCACACCGGGCCAAGAGCCATCTGAGAGTGGGGTCTTGGCGGTCTTCATCTTGGTCTATTGGCATTTAGCCCTTGGTCAGCAGCATCAGAGACGTTTGATGAATAAATACAAGAATTAGTGAGTGAGTGAGAGAAAGTGGCCTCACTGTGACTTGGGGAGCCAGCAAGGGAGAAGGCTCAGACGCAGGAAGCTTCAGACTCAGAGAGCGGCGCTTTCCAAATTTAGAATATGTGAGTAGTTTCACTGTTTCAGGTCACTGCTCCTGGTCAGGGTTTCAAAAGTATGTAAAGGAGGGGCTTTGTGGAAATTTTGAAAACTACCAGCAATCAGCCCGGCAGTGTCTCTCAGGAAGGGATAATTTGTTTTTCTTTTTCTTTTTTTTTCCCCTAAATTATTTATTTTTGGTTGTTTTGGGTCTTCGTTGCTGCGCGCGGGCTTTCTCTAGTTGTGGTGAGCGGGGACTACTCTGTTGCGGTGCGTGGGCTTCTCATTGCAGTGGCTTCTCTTGTTGCAGAGCACGGGCTCTAGGAGCGCAGGCTTCAGTAGTTGTGGCACGCGGGCTCAGTAGTTGTGGCGCACGGGCTTAGTTGGTCCACAGCATGTGGGATCTTCCTGGACCAGGGCTCAAACCTGCGTCCCCTGCATTGGCAGGCAGATTCTTAACCACTGCACCACCAGGGAAGTCCCAGGAAGGGATGATTTGAATGATAATTATCAGATCCTCCAATTCTAAGAGCTGTGCAGCATCAGATTAGTAAAAACACACTCTCATGTGATTTTGACCAAAACCATGAAGACCCACAGCCCTGGCAGTGAAGGTTGTTGGGACTTACGGTCTTGCTGGCGTTCTTCTGGTCTTTGCACACCTCTCAGACCCTTTCAAATCTCTTGATTTGCAGGTGGGATGGGAGCAGAGCTGTGATGGAGGAGAAGCAGCTATGCGAAGCCACTGTGGCTTAGCAAACTTGTCTTAGGTTACATGTTTATCTGGAGTGGCTTTGGAGGCATTGAAATTATGGGGAAGAGACAAAGGCACTTCCCACAGCCCTTGATGCCAGCCCTTGACACTACCACTGACCATGCTAACACCCCAGGCCTGACGTGACAGATGCCAGCGCTCCCTCCTAACCTGGCCCCAGGACCCCATGCTACAGTGGGGGTGAACGGCTCCTTTAACGATCATGATGGCTGAGTAACGATTCATATTTACCATCACCTGCGAATCAGCTTCAAGGGAAACATGTTAAGGGTAATTTATGCCACTTGTGAAATGAATTCTGCTCCCCATTCTGGCAGAAAACTTCCTTGGGAGGTTATGAGCTGTGCAGCTCAAGAGAGCACAGCTCTGCGTCCTTCTCTGCCTCCCCGCCACCTTGCCCTGCCCCCCTCAGCTGCCCACTACTGCTGCATGTGGCCCTGACAGGCGCTGTGTGATTGATCTCTGGGACAATGGTGGGTGGCTTGGTGAAGTAGCCAAGTGGGAAAGAGGTCCCTGCTTTGTGGAGAGGCGGGGGGAAGGAATAGGGGAGAGGGAGATGTAAATCTTCTGCTCTTAATTCTAGAAAGAAGAGGGACTGGGAAAGATGCTCTATAGCTGGATTCCACTTCTACAACTAGCTCCACAGCTAGAACTCCACAGCCTGGGGAAGTCATTTCACGTCTCGGGGGCTCCATTTCCTTAGCAGTGGTTCATATTTTTGTAAGAAGGACAAATTGAAAAGCCAAGAAGCCTGGGTAGCTGGGTAGGCATCTCTGTCTTTCTCTCTCTCTCTCTCAAATATTTTAAGACCATCTACTGTCACACCCTACCCTGGATGGCGAGGAGACCTGAGATTCTTGCCCTCCAGAAGTTTACAATGTAGAGGGGGAAGAAAGATAATAAACCAGTGAACACATAAATGAACAAGCAGATTCATCTAGTGACGTAGTATAAAGAAAAATAACACAGAACTGGGACAGTCGGCTGCTCCAAACTGGGTGTTTAGGGAAGACACCTGAAATGGATGGAGTGCTCCCAGCAGAGGCAGGAACAAGAGAAAATCCCCAAAGCTAATGTCCCCAGCGTCACCTTTAAATGCACTCCAATTCTTGACTTACTACCCTACCTAAGATATGCCAGATACACCTACAAAATTTAATCTTTTAAACTGAATTAATTAGGCATGAGGCTGGCAAAATTTTTCCTGTATAGGGCTAGATAGTAAATATTTTAGACTCTGGGGGCCATACGTAGTCCCTGTCACAACTCAACCACTTGATTTTCCCGTTGTAACTTGAAGCAGCCGTAGACAATATGTAAACCAACGGGCATGACTGTGTGCCAATAAAACTTTATTTACCAGAGGCTGGCTGGCCAGAGTTTGCCAACCTTTGTCAATTTTTAGGCTAAAGGGTCTTCCTTGGTGGTCCAGTGGTTAAGACTCTGTGCTTCCAACACAAGGGGTGCAGGTTCAATCTCTGGTCAGGGAACTGAGATCCCACACGCTGAGCAGCGTGGCCAAAAAAAGAAAAAAAAATTTTAGGCTAAAAATTAACAGAAATATGAATGGTGAAGGAAGATCACAGAACAAAAAGAAGTCCAGGAAAAATAAAGCTAACAATGTGTACTGGCCAGTTTATCACCATGTAACACGTAATAGCAATCCCGCAGAAGGAAATCAAACCGCCCAACAAGAATAGACAAACATGCTAAGCTCTGTCAACACAAAGGAAAAGGAAGTGACAGCAAAGAGTGACAGATTACACAGAAACACGGAAAAGCAAGCCAGATAGTGAAGAAAGGGTGCACCACAGGAAGGATGTGCTGATTACAATATTAAACTGTCCATTCCTTGATCCTGGCCCATGGCTGGAGAGAGCTAACCAGAGATTTAGAGCAATGGGGGACATGGTGCTTTTGTCTGTCATTCTGTCTTTATGTCTGTCATTTTATGTCTGACAAACATTTATGTTTGTCATCTGAACAGATGATCAAAAACAGAACAGAGGCAAAAGTTTTTTCTTTTAATTTACAAATGGATTCAACAAATATTTAATAAGAACCTACTATGTTAGGGGCTACCAGGACTTTTAAAGTGGGGAAAATGGCAGTTCTTATTGGATGGGGTTACTGAGAAGCAGAATTTTATAATTATGATTTTTTTTAATTTTAATTGTGGTAAAATACACATACTGTAAAAATTACCATCTTAACCATTTTCACATGTACAGTTCAGTATTGTTAAGTATATCCACACTGTAGTGCAACCATCTCCAAAACTTTTCATCTTGCAAAAATGAAATTCTATTATCACTGAACAGCAAAATTTCATTTCCCCCTCCCCTCAGTCCCTGGCAACCACCATTCTAGCTCTTGTCTCTATGATTTTGTCTACTCTAGGAAGCTCATATAAATGGAATCGTCGAGTACTTGTCTTTTTGTGAGTGGCTTATTTTACTTAGCATAATGGCCTCAAGGTTCATCCATTTTATAGCATGTGCCAGAATTTCTTTTCAAGGCTGAATAATATTCCATTATATGTACCACATTTTACCAATCCATTCCTCTGTTGATGGACACTTGGGTAGCTTCCACCTTTTGGCTATTGTGAACAACACTGCTATGAACATGGGAGTACAACTATCTCTCTGAGGCTTTCAATTCTTTTGGATATATACCCAGAAGTGGAATTGCTGGATCTTGTGGTAATTCCATTTTAAATTTTTCAAAGAAAGACTGTTTTCCATACCATTTGCACCATTTTACATTCCCACCAACAGTGCACAAGGGATGCAATTTCTCCACATCCTTGTCAACACTTATTGGAGGCAAAACAGTTTAGAACTGAAACCTTAGCTGTACCCTGTCACTCCCTAACATGATATATTGATAGATACTATGAAGTGGGTTTTGTCTGTGTTTGTCTTTCTCCCCAACTGGATTGGAGAATATGGACTCTGTTTTTCTCACTGCTCAATCTCCAGCACCCAGTCCAGGACTTGTATACAGCAGGACCTAAGGTATCATGTAGGTGCTCAAAAATTTCCTGAATGAACGAAAGAACGAACCATCTCAATTCGACATGGAAAAAATCAGATGAGATAAGATGAATGTAGACAGAGCCAGACACACCCATCTCTGAATCCCACTCAGGACCTTGGGGCCTTAAGTGAAGTCACATTTCTCTGGTCCTGTTTTCTCTTTTGCAAAAGGGAGGTGACAATACTTTCCATATGATGTCACTGTGAAGGGTAAGTGCAAAGGCATGTGAGTTACTTAGCACAATGCTTGGTGCATAGTAGGTGGTCAGCCGATGGACCCTCCTTCATAGTGGCAGCTTCACCATGAAACGCCGTGTATAAATCTAAGGTGTTCTTACTATCAGTAACCCCAATTCTTTTTTTTTAAATTTTTAATTAAAAAAAAATTTTTTTTGGCCACACTACATGGCATGTTGGGATCTTAGTTCCCCGACCAGGGATTGAACCCGCACCCCCTGCAGTGGAAGCACAGAGCCCTAACCACTGGACAGCCCGGGAAGTCCCTAGTAAATCCTAATTCTTAAGACCAACTTACCCCACAGGAGAAGTAACTTGGAGCCAAGATTTCTAGCTGGTGACAAAATCACAGACATTTCTGTCAAAAGAAAAATTGTAATGGAATGAAATACAAAATAATACAGCAAAATAGAAAGATGCCATCAGATTTGTTTGCCTATCATTTAGGGATTTGTCTTTTTTCATAGTATTTTGGTTGTGAATCCACTGACTAATAAAAACATAGTTGCAGGATCATGAGTTGGTCGCAGCTAGAGGGAATGGTTGATGTTTCCTCTGAGCAAAAGGATTTGGTCATTCTGGAGATTAGACTTAATACGCTAAAGGTACTAAGACTTCCAAAACTAATACTTCAATGTCATGTCAATCATAATCCTATATCGATTTTTTAATAGAACTTGACAAAATGAATCTAAATTTCACTGGATTAAGAAAATACATAAAAATAGCCAAGAAATTTTTAATAATAAACAATCATGAGGTTATATGGATATGTTCACTCTAACAATTCAAAGAGCTATTCACTTATGATTTATGGACTTTTCTGTATGTATACTCCACTTCTAGGAAAGCTTACATTTAAAAGTTCGAGGAGGATATGGAAGATGAGAGATACTTGTCTTTTGAAAATATACTATAGGGATAAATATAAACTATGTAAAGCAGAATGAGACCAAGAACTTGGTGGAATGCAAGAATCTTGCTAAAGGGGACTTCTCTGGTGGTGCAGTGGTTAAGACTCCGAGCTCCCAATGCAGGGGGCCCGGGTTCGATTCCTGGTCAGGGAACTAGATCCCACATGCATGCCGCAGCTAAGAGTTTGCATGCCACAACTAAGAAGGCAGTGAGCTGCAACTAAGGAGCCCCTGAGCCGCAACTAAGGAGCCTGCCTGCTGCAACTAAGACCCGGCGCAACCAAATTAATTAACTAAAAAAAAAAAAAAAGAAGAATCTTGTTAAAGAATTTAATGTATGAGACATGGTATTTCAAAAAAAAAAGAGGAAATTACATATTATAATAAATACTATTGGGACAATTAGCAGTCCATTCAGAAAAAAATAAAAATGTGCACCCTCCCCCCTACCTCATCTCATACACAATATCAATTCCAGGGGGTTAAAGATATAAAGGGCATGGTCATTCATAGATGGTAGAAGGGTTAATTCAGACTTCCTTTTTGTAGGACAAATTGGTGTATTCCATCAACATTTAAAATGTGCAAATTCTTCGCCCCAGTAATTTCACTTTTTGGACTCTCTCAAGTTGACCTGCTTACATATATGCACCCAAATTTACGGGCAGCTGTGTTCACTGTGGTGCACATAATGTGATAGTGGAAAACTGGAAACAGCCTCCATGTCCATCAGGAGTAGAATAGGTAAATAAATTATATCCATCCATACTACATGTGACCATTCAAAGGAATAATATAGGTTTGTTCATTCATTCATTCAACAAATATTCATTGAGCACCTACTATGTGCCAGGACTGGTTCTTGGCACTGGGGATAGAGCAGGGAATAAAACAGTCTCTACCTTCATGGCGATTACACTTGAGTGGGGCCGACAGTCAGTGAACAAAGAACGAATAACCATATAGTAGGATTCAGAGTAAGAAATCTTGTGAAGCAAAAGAAAGGTGAACGAGGGCTGACACACAGTAGACTGGGTGCCCATGGAATGCTTCCCGGAGGGAGTGACATTTGAACCCTGAGACAGCTCTTCATTCACAGAGAAGAGGTCACCAAGAAATAGTAATATACAAAGCCAAAAGTAATACAATTTAAGTTTCTTTAAAAGTATACATGTCTTTATCTCCCTATACATGCACATAGGCATATAGGTACATACAGACACCAGCTAAACTGCTAACATTAAAGGGAGAATTAAAACATTTTTTTCAGCAAGCATGTGCTCACATATTACTTTTATAATAAAAATATTTGTGAGTTGTCTTTGTGAACAAAAGCTAGTAAGAGCACATGTGCAGAAAAAGAAGTTGCATCACAAGTAGCCTAGGGGTTAAGAGCATTTACCTTGGGGTAAAAATGACCTGGTGCTGAAATCCTGGCTGGCTCCATCGGCTAGTTTTGTGACCTCAGGCAAGTGGTGGCTTTGGTGGCTTCCATTCCTCAGTTCTAGAGCAATGGTTCCCAATTGGGGATTTTGCTCTCCCTGGGGTCATATGGTAATGCCTGGTGACATTTTTGGTTGTTACAACTGGGAGGAGGGAGTGCTATGCTACCAGCATCTAAAGGGTAGAGACCAAGGGTGCAGCTAAATAGCCCACATTGCAGAGAGCATGCCAACCCTCCCCTCTCCATCCCGTACAAAGAATTATCCGCCCCCAAGTGTCAAGAGGAGAGATTGAGAAACCCCGCTTTAGAGAAAGGGGCAGGGTCTACCTTGCAGGGCTAAGGATTAAGAGTGCACAATGCACTTAATTAGCACAGCGCCTGACCCAGAAGCAGCACTCAATAAATGGGAACTACTATTTTTATGACTGGACTTACCCCAAATTAAAAAAAATTTTGAGTGGGGAGGAAGTGGTAGAACCAGAAATCAATTCGGCCAAATTCTGATTCTCGTGATTTACTAGAAAGGATCCTGGATCTTTTAGCAGCAACATGGGTCTTCACGGGCTGTTTGCCAATTAGAGATGGCACAGGAAGGGCTCTTAATTCCTCCTGGGTTTTGCTTTGATCTCACCCCCTGCTACTAGTTCAGGAGCATTCCTGATGGATTATTCCTTGTCTCACGTATATTCAGCTATCTTTCTCTGGCGGGCATCTCCCTGGGGTTCAAAAACACACTGAAGTTTCTCTTGTTGGAAAGCCAAAATCAACACCCGCCCTGAGCCTCACACACTTCCTCCAGGTACCAGCCTTCTTTTTTCATCCCTTTATAGGAAATTCAAGAAACGCCTGCACTCGCTGCTACTCCACCTCCTCCTTCCTTGGTCTTCTCCAGTGCGGCTCCCCTTGCACCTCCACTTCAGCAAAACGGCTCTAGCCTCAACCAGTGTCCTCCCCGATGCTAATCCTTAATTTTCACGCCTCATCTGGCATCCCTTCTTTGCTGCATTCAGTGCTATTGACCACTCCCTTGAACATCTCTCCTCCCTTGACCTTCCTGTCCTATCCACTCCTGTCTTCCTCCTATCACTCTTCCTCTCTGCCCCACTCACTAATCCTCTTCTTCCCAACTGTTATTAATGGAGATCTTAGAGTCTTGGGTCAAGGCCACCTTCTGTTCTCCCTCTATGCGTCCTGTTCTACTCCGTCCCTAAACAATCTCATCCACTCCTAGATTTTCACTTATCTCCTACCCCAGAGACTCACAAATCCATCTGTGGTCCCGACTATTCCCTTGAGTCCCCAAGCCAGCACACGCAGAACAGCCTGTTTGCTGTTTCGGCTTGGTTGTCTCAAAACCCCCTGAACTCAGCACACTCATGACTGATCTCATGATCATCCCCATGAACCTGGTCCAATTCCATCCAGTGCCCTCATCTCATGAAAATGGCCTTGCCATCCACACAAGTGGCAAAGCTAGAAGCTTAGTGGATTCCTCCATCCCAAGAGCAATCCACGTCCAGGTCTTGTATTACGTCAGCAACCCTCCATCTCCTCTCCTCCGTCCTGCACACCACGCCCCACCATGACTGCATTCACCTACCTGGTCCTCCTACTCCTTTGTTTCTCTACAATCCGCCATTCTCCCTGCAGCCAGAGGCCTCTGTTCAAATTACTCTCAACTCACATCACACACAGCCCCACCTCCTGGAAGCGCTTGAATCCACTGCTCTAAACATAAAACCCGAAAGCTTTATCTTGGCTCACAGGGCCCTGCACTGCAAGGTCCAGCCCCGTCCGCCTCCCCAGCCTAACACTGCCCGCTGCGTCCCTTCGCCCTTTCTGCTCCCGCCTTACCGGCTTTCTGTTCCCGCAGCTCCCGGGGTACCCTGTTCATCTCCCCTCAGCTCACCCACCGCACCTCAGGGACGCCTTCCCTACCGTGCACTCATCGTCCGTAGTCACCCCTTTATAGCACTTACCGTGGTTGTAGTTAAATCATACCCTCCATCTGGGAGTGCAGGAGGAGAAGAGGATAGTAAGCTTTATGAAGCCACTGACCCTTTATTATTTTGCTAATCATTATATCCCTAGCACCTGGGCACAGAACTTTCCACGCAATAAATATTAGTGAGCGGTAAACATTCAACAAAAAGAAGCTACGATTATACTCCACGCAGTATCAGGCAGACGGCAAACTCTGGACTGGCCTCAGAGGACCTTCTGGAGGCAAACTCCCTCACCCCACCCCTTGCCCAGGTGTCTTATTCGACTTGATGGGCATCGCCTGGGCCAGTTCTTGAACGAAAACCCAAGTGTGGGCGGATGCCTGGTAGCACGGTGGGATTCGATGCTTTGGCTACATGAGCAGCGTTTTTCACTCAACTGGTCTGACTGCAGGGCTCGGGCTCTCAGGACCACCTGGAGGTCAGCCCGGCAAACTGGAAGCCAAGGCTCTAAGAAGTCAAACTGTTCCAGACAAAGACAGACGACCACCAAGGTTTGGTTCTTGAATATGTATTTTTTACTGAAAAAATCATTCATAAATTAACATACAAAAATGTACAAACACATGAGTAAATAATGTAATGACAAAGGACTATTTTTTGTGAAAAGTGTTTTTTAAAACATCTTTAGATTTCAGTGCAAAAATGTACCCCTGGCACCTCTTAAAACATAAGAGCAAGCTCAAAAAACTCGTAGTGATGGAAGTAAGCGAGCTACGTTCAATGTAATGGTCATCGGTGAGTGGATACAATCAGTACGTGTGCTGTTGCTTAGCTCTTCATGTCTGTGGTAGAGAGGCTATCACAAGAGGCCCTGCAACGTCACAATGAATAGTTTTGCTGATAACCCCCCCCCGCCCCCCAAAACAAAACAGCGTGAAAGGAAAACTTCTTCCTATACGCAGCAATCAAAAGACAAGACTGATTTAAGGGGTCATTCATTGGTAGCCTTAAAGAATTTCAGCTGTCAAAATATATGCAAGGTCACATTTGGTTCTTATTGTTCTTTTTTTCTTAACATGAGAATTTCACACTATTAACAGAACACAGGCCTGGCGGTGTTTTTAACTTTTACCTTTCCCCACACGATACTCAGCTTGGTGGATAAATGACTTAACAGTGCACAGCAAGAGTTTTCACACGAATAAAACAAACTCACACATGACTGCGGGATGATTTAAATGACCCTACTTCGAGCCGTGGAAAGAGACTTTTCCTTTTGTCCTCAAATCAGCATTTTCTTTTTCAAATCAGGTGTTAGCCTTTTGCCAACATTTTGTTCTTGATGGTAAATGTGTTAATGAAAGGCTTCAAACAATATTTTACAACGCTGCCGAGTATACACGAGCCATTCTTGACCAAGAATCAGTCTGTCCTGGCAAATTCTTCCAAATGACATCATAATTTTGTCACACTGAAAGCAGCTCACAGCCCTCAGAGAGAGAAGAGGCCAGGCCAGCCCAGAGGCCTGGGGGTGCGCAAAGGAAGGGGGGAAAGAAATCTTTATTGCTTTATGCACCATACATCAAAGGAAAGCCAAAAGAACTTCTGTGTGTCATGTTCCTCGTGAAGGTCTTTTAAAGCAAGAAATGCTCAAAACTCTTTTAAAACATTATGATACAACTACCAGCGTGTTCAAGGGCAGGAACCTGCTCTCTCATATGAGCCGGTAAGAGCTTTGCAATGCAGTTTATTTTCTAAATAGCATTCTCCTCTTCGAAAGAACAAAAACACAACAAAAAAACAAGGCCTGGCCAATCACTCCCACAGCCTGTGGGGATCATACGTCCATGGAACCAACACACGCAATGGAAGAAACCCCAACCCATGTGTATATACACAAATACAGCCTCTACACACATCCATGTAAACCATGAAAATTAAGGAAGTTGAAGGCAAACAAGGCAATTAAAAAAAACATGAAGTACACTTCAGAAAGTACTCCTAATAATGATATATAAATATGTTTTATGGAAAAGGAGGGGGAAAACCTGGCGTTTTTCAGAATTCTGCAGAAGCCAAAGGGGACGATGAGATGAGGGATTTGGCTCAGGCGAAAACAGAAAGGCACAAATTCACATGTGATTTAGAGTCTGACTTCAAAAAGCAAACGGGGGCGTGAATGGAGCACTTGGGCTCCTGCGGCCGTCCGGCAGCTTTGTTAGTCTAACCCAAAGCTTGGATTTGGTCTAACCTGGATCCCAGCTGACCCATAGCACACGAGTGTCACCTGCTCCCTGGCTGAATTCTTCATAATTCAGTTGCTCATTATTCTATGTCTTAGTTAATAGTGTTAACAACAAATCTTTCCAGAAACCAAAAAGGGAAATATTCAAAGGAATCGTTGAAGCTGGTTGGTAATTTAGGCACAGACTTCAGAAACTGTGGCCAAGTTCCATAAGAGCAAGCGAAAGAAAGAGAGAGAGAGAGACGGAAGTAGGAAAAACCAACACCCACACTCTCTCTTTATGATGATGAAAGGACAAGACAGGAAGTCCAGAGATCCAGGGGTGTGTGCACAGTGGGCCCACCTGAGGGGTTTGATTCAAGCGGGGGAGCAGTTCTAACACGGCAGCTTCTTGTTCAGCACAAGACTGGGATGAGAGTGGACGTGCCCAGCAGGGAAGAGAATCCAGAGCCAAAGTCGGGAGCAAGACTTGGAAAAGGGAACGGGAGGGGGACACAAGAAGTTAGCTACCGGTGATAAAGACTGGACTGTTTTGCTCTTTTGTGACATGCCCTATAACCACTCCCTTCCAGAGTGACAGCAATTTGGGAGATGATGTTATTCCATTTTAGCTGAGTTTCTGCATCTGCCAAACAAATACGGGATCTAATGTATAAACCCTCGGTTTGAATTGGAGCCAGCTAGAAAATTAAATTTAAAAAAGGCATTTTACATGGCTTATTTACAATTATACTTCTTCAAGAAGTGATTGTTATATGTCTATTTATCTTCCCCAATCCCTCCCCCCTCCCCCCTCAACCCCCACCCAAAGCAGGTAATTTTTTTTTTTTTTTTTTTTTAATGAAACCAAAGAGAACACCAGAGACGTAGAAGAATGGTTGTGTGGAGTTTCCTTTGCTCTTCCTAAAACACAGCTGCCCTGTGGTGGGTCTGCCTCTTTCCTCTGAAGGCCAAGAAGCTCCCAAGGCCATTCGTGGCGGGATGGTGGCGGATCACAGTTCCGGTTCTGGAGATTGTGGAGGAGATGGGACGTCAGGGCAGAAGATGGGGGAGAAGAGCAGCAGGACAGACGTTTGTCTTGTGAAAAGAGAAAGTCAGTTCCCGGCTGACTCCCTCAAGCCCAGTGGGTCCAAACGGTGAAGGCGTTATGTGCGTGTGCTCTGTTCACATTTTTTCCTTGAACCCTGTGATCCCTCACGGATCCACACTGGATTTCTGTTTTCTTCCTCTGCGGAGCCCCGAGACATGTCGTCAGGCTGCTTTCTTGGGGGCGGTGGGTGAAGCAAACATATATTCTCCCCTCGTCTCAGTACTCAGTCACCTGAGCCAGCTCGGGTGTCAAATTGACGGTAATGTTTTTATACAAGGCGTCGTATGTGATGTTTGCAAAGTAGTTCAAGTTGTTGAGGCCGTCCAGCCCTTGCCGTTCTTTGGACTTCCTCAGCAACGCATACCTGTTAAGCAGAGAACAGAGGGGTGGCTCTGAGCGAGGGTCCAAGCTCCTCACGGCACGGACGGAGCAGGGCAGACCACAGGTGGCGGCACAACCCAAAGCGATGCTCCTGCCCCACATGGCGGGTGACTGGCCGTTCAGCTCCTCCAGGCTACACGTCGTCATTAGAATTAGAAACACGTCCTATTTCATGTGAGGTGTTTTACTTACAGCATTATTTCATTTAATGTGCCGGCCCCTTCGCAGATGAGGCAACCAAGGCTCTCAATATTAAATGGCTTGCCCAAGACCACAGAGTGGGGAAGTGGGAGGTAAGCTGTTAGACACACGGGATGAGAAAGTTCAGTCTGTATTCAGTGCCTGCTTACTCCCATGAAAAGAGAGTTCACGCAGCCAGATCGACTGTCTAGAGAATACTGCTCCCCACTACTAGCAAAAGACAGAAAGAGCCACTCCGCCCACATGCCCCGCTCAGTCCGATCTGGAATTTCCTTATTGAACGTACAGAGGGTCATAAAGCAGCTGCAACCACACAAACAGAAGCTGAGGGACACCCTTCCAGAACCAGAGCTTGCAGGGAGGGTGCCAAACTTTTTGTCATGTGACTGTGAGTTACACAGAAACCTTTACCTGAGTGGATTCTTCCCCATCTCCCTGAAGGCTACAGAGGAGACGACAAAGCTTAAGACACAGAATGAGTGATTTCCTTAAAAGATCTTACTATCAAAATTTTTCACCAATGGTATGATTTTGCCCCCAAACGCCTGCCTCACACTTAAATTAAAATATATACAGGAACTCTAAAACAGCTGTCCGAACAAGACCTTGGAGGGGGTGGGGAGCAAGACAAGGGGCTGTAATGCTCGGGGACACCTGGAAATGCGAAGTACACAGGATATTTGTACAAGGAATAAATAAACTGCACCAACCTTCCAAGAAACTGGACTTCTCCTCGGTGGTGATGAGGAATGGACTTGTACTTCCCTGTGTCACCTTCCGGCCGACTCACAGAATAGCCTGCATTCTGTACTCTGTCCAAGACAAAGAGGATGGGCTTTTGGGTAAAATGATCAAGTCCCATAGGTGACCAAACCTATCCTGAGGCTGAAGAACCCCAAATTGAACAACAGAACTTCTGCATCTAAATATTCATATTGCTTCCCCTCTGGATAAGTTCACAGTTTTAGAAAAGAAGTCTACAATACAAAAACGTTTTGAAGAAGGGAAGAAATTTGAAATTCAAAAAGAAATTCAAAATTCTTGAGGTTTGACACAGGGTCTTGGTGACAGGTACAACCACACTCCCTCTGGGCCGGCTTGTTTGGCTCCTATCAAAAACATGTTCTCCCCAGTGGGCACACCTGTCCTTCCATGACCTACTACAGAGCAAGTCAGCAAAGTCAGAGCCACAGTGTGTTCCCCCTAGAGAGACCTTATGTCTCCGCCCACCTCCCCCATCACCAGGGAGATGAACTAATTTATACGATGTCCTCCGATATAGATGTAAAACTTCACAATTTATGAAAAGTCACTATGAGGGAAGAAGAATTTAGAGGAGGTGTTCAGGATATTTATTCTTAATATGATAAATATAAGATTTCCCAGGCTGGGTTTACTGGAAACTTGATAGGACCCCAAGAAATACTCAATACATGGGGTAGACTCTGGATATCTATGCGATATTTATGATCATTTTCATATTTCAACATCCTCCTCGACTCCAAATTATACTCTCATTTTGATATATAGTCAGCCCTCAATCTCTGGGTGGGGGACTGGTTCCAGCACCGGGCCCACAGATATTAAAATCTGTGGATGCTCGAGTCCCTTATGTAAAATGGCATAGTATCTGCATATAATCCACACACATCCTCCAGGATACCTTAAACCAAATCTAGCTTACTTATAATACCCAATACAGTGCTATGTAAATAGGTGCCAGCATGTGGCAAATCCAAGCATCGCGTTTTGGAACTTCCTGGAATTTTTTTTTTTTAATATTTTCATTCCGTAGTTGGTTGAATCCTCAACTTCAGAACCCATGGGTACGGAGGGCCGACTGTGTGAAGATGTGTCCTCACTCTCATTTGATAAATATGTATGAAATGCCTACTGTGTGTTTGGAATTGTGCGGGGCGCTGGGTAAAACCAGCTGTAGGTTCCTGCACTGAGGGGCTCCTTGCTGAGCTGAGGAAAGAGCAAGATGAGAGTTATGACAGATATCCTGGGGGAGCTCAACTGGATTCAAAAACCAGTCAAACCAGTTAACTGTCTGGAAAAGTTGTTCATCCTCACTAGGTTCCTAAGAAACCCAAGTTAAAAGGATGAGATGCCACTTCTACCTAACAGGCTGAGAAAGAACTGCCTGGAGCTGCTTTGCCTAACAGCAGCCACAAGCCACATGGAGCTACTAGAGCCGAAACACGGCACACATTTAAAAGGTTGTTCACATCTAATGTTGCTGGTGGTGTAAGAAAATTTGTACGCTAATGCGCTGTTGGTCAGAATATTTTTGCAATCTTTTCTGGAGGAAAATGTGACAATAACTATCAAAGATAGTTAAATTTAAAAGTGCATTTACTTCTTGGGACTTCCCTGGTGGCGCAGTGGTTAAGAATCCACCTGCCAATGCAGGGGACATGGGTTCGAGCCCTGGTCCAGGAAGATCCCCCATGCCGCGGAGCAACTAAGCCCGTGTGCCACAGCTACTGAGCCTGCGCTCTATAGCCCACAAGCCACAAGTACTGAGCCCGCATGCCACAACTACTGAAGCCCGTGTGCCTAGAGCCCGTGCTCCGCAACAAGAGAAGCCACCGCAGTGAGAAGTCCTCGCACCGCATCAAAGAGTAGTTCCTGCTTGCTGCAACTAGAGAATGCCCACGTGCAGCAACAAAGACCCAATGCAGCCAAAAATAAATTAATTAATAAAAAAAAATTTTCAATAAAAAAAAGTGCATTTACTTCTTGACTCTGCAGTTCTGCAACTAGGAATTTAATCTAAAGATATATTCACACGTGAACAAAACGTGTTCAAAATTAAACATTGTTCATCAACAGGAGAGGATTAAAATAAATTGTTGTCTGTCTACATAAAGAAATACCATGCAATTGTTAAAAATAATAAAGTGGCTCTCTAACATGGTTGGATGGGGAGAAGGGATGTGTCTGGGTTGTTTATGTATGAATAGAAAGAAGTCTACAGAAAGAAACAGCTTGTTCAAATGGCTACTTCCTGGGAAGGAAACAGGGCAACAATGGGGATTAAGACTTATACTCCCTGGCTTAGACACGTCTGTATCATCTGAATTTTTACCAGCAAATATTATTTTGCATTAACAACCAACACACCCTTTCTTTTTTTAAAGCTGAGATAGAAAGTGGATACAAGGTAGAAATTCTTTTGGTTATTTGTTCCTTATTAGGTTACTATTTACTTACTCTGTAAAAATACTATTTTACACTACTCACACACAGGATTGTTCATACAAACTTACATAATACAAGCCTGATCTGATGGCATGGATAAATCTGTGTACACATAACTAACATTTGACCTCTGGTTTGGGGAGGTTTCAGTAAAATGTGCTATGAGTGTAAAGTAAACACCAGATTTCTATGATTTAGTCAGAAAAAAATGAATGTAAAATATCTCATTAATAGTTTATATTGATTACATGTTGAAATGGTATTATTTTGGATATACTGTGATAAATATAATTGTCAAAATATTTTTATTAATATGATAAATTAATTTCACCTTTTTCTTTTTTAACCTTTTTAAATGTAGCTACTAGAACATTGAAAATTACATACATGGCTTAATACATCAAATTCCTATTAGACAGTGATGGTCTGGAGAGTCTAAGGTAGCATTTCTAGAAGACATCAGAAGAAGGGTAGTACCTGTTCCACAGGTCGTCATCTTCTCCACCCCAACCCCAGAAAGCATTAGGAAAGCCATTGATTTTCCGAAACTGGTCCACTGTTAAGCCGCTCACCCCGCCAAAGAACTCGGTATAAGGAAGCCTAAAAGAAGATGTATGGTATCAATCATCTGTGCATTAAAGGGTGATTTTTTTTGCCTAGAACAGGCCATCTCACTGGAGAACTAAGTCTTAAGTAAAACAATACTCTGTGCTACTGCCCTGAACCACCTGAAACTGTTTCCTCAGGACGAGACGCATCAATCTGAGTAGCTAATTGAACTTTTTTCTAATTGATTTTTTTAATAACAGTTTTATTGATGCAGAATTGACATACCATATAATTCACCCATTAAAAGTGTATAATTCAATGGTTTTTACTATATTCATGGAGTTGTGCAACCATGGCCACCATCTATTTTAATTAATTTCATCACCCCCCTGAAAGAAGCCTTGTACCCACCATCAACAGTCACTCATTTCCCTCTATTCCCCTCAGCTCTATGCAACCACTATTCTTCTTTCTGTCTCTACAGATTTGCCTATTCTGGACATTTCATATAAATGGAATCATATAATACGTGGTCTTTTGTAGTTAGCTTCTGTCACTGAGCATAATGTTTTCTAGGTTCATCATGTTGTCACATATATCAGTACTTCATTCCTTCTTATTGCCAAATAGCATTCCACTGTATGGATGGATATACTACATTTTGTTTATCCATTCATCAGTTGATTGCCATTCAGGTTGGAGCTAATTGGATTTTGCCATCTTTGCATCTCTCACCATCCTTTTAGATTTAACCTCTTTAATTAAGAGGAAATGATACTCACAGATACATATACTTATCCAGTTTAGTTGCAAAGTGCCTTGGCATCTGTCCACATCCATAATAGTTACGATCGCTTTCTGGTATATGATCCACATCATGAAAAATAAGACAGTCCCAGTCCAAGTCCTTCATTGCTTCTTGAAAACCCACATTAAAAAGCATGGCTCGATTAAAGGGCTGGGTGCCAACCTAAAAGAAGCAGACCTTTATTTTTAAAAGGACTCTTGAAGCACAATCTTTGCTGCCTCAGCCCTGCCTAAAGGAGAGCTTATTGAGAGATCACTGGGCCAGAAGGGAGGTGGGTCCTGCCCAGCTCATCAGTGACTCACAATCCCTTGACCTCTGGCCTTGACATCCTCGGAAATAAAAAGGGGTGATAAAGATAAACCCAAGCTCCTCTCTCCCAAGGCTGTTGTAAAGGCAGACAGTCAGCCATGTAACAGCATTTAGAAGGGTACCCAGCCCCATATACGGAAGGAAGAACAACACTGCCACTTCGACCTGTGGCTCCTTATCTTAAGGGGAATTTCCTGGGTCTGGAGCCTAAAGACAACACTTAAAGCAGCTCTAGCAAAACCAGCCCACAAGAGGCCTTTGTTCAAGGGTAAACAAAGTTCCACGCTGCACTCAAATCTGCTGATATTGAGCAACATCTCAAACCAGGAGCAGGACTGCCCTCTGCTCCCCTTCCTGCCACAGGGCGACTCAGTCGTGAGCTTTCAGTTTTACTGGATCTTTACACCAAGGATGCATTAGCTTGAAGCTCTCTAAACTGCTGTCTCAGAAGAGAAAGAAGAGAGAAGAAAGGACCACTTACTTGCTCCACCACATAAAATGCAAACTGTAGGCGCTGGCGCTGGAGCATGGGAATCAGGTGTCGGAGCAGGACCGGGAGGTGCTCATGGCGGTTCCGGAAGGGGATAAGGATTGCCACCTGCAATGGGTCACAGCAAAAGAGGCCGCCCTGTTAGTCCCCTCATCTGTTGCTTTGCAGCAGGGCACTTCTGCAGAATCGGGGACCAGCTCTTGGGGAGTTCTGGGAGCTGTCTTATCCTCAGCTTCTCTAAATGAAGACCTGTTGGTGGCAAGTCGACCCTTGGAAGTAAGTGGACCTCGTTCTTACACGTGCCATACCATGTACGTAGTGGGCCTGCAAATGAATTCGAGACCACAACCCAGAGAAAGACATACATTCATATTCACTGTGACCCAGTACACAAATATAGAAACATACGACTAAAACACGCTTCACAAAACAGTACTTCCCCTTAAAACATGCAATGCACTTTTATATATATATATATATATATATATATATTTTTTTTTTTTAAATGCTGGTCATTAAATTGATTTTATAACCCTGTGATGGGCTGGAAACACTGATCTGTTCCAGACGTGCTTGGATCACTGCTGCACCACAGCATCTCACAGGGCTGGCACAGAACAGGCACTTTACTAAATACTTGTTGAAAGAATGGACTTAAGCCAGTGTCATAAGCTTGATCCACACTACCGATGTCTCCTGATTAGAGTCACGCAGAAAAAAACTAAACAATTCTCAGTGTCAAGCTAGATAACTCCACTTTTTATTCCGCTAGACTCATGGCAACAATGCCAAATGAGGCATGAAGCACTGAATTTGTGAAGATGGCTTCTGCAAATGTGTCACAAGAGACCTACCAACCCCCATCCCCTGCTTAGCCAATATTCCTGTCAGGAAGAAAAAGGGTCCTGGCTCAGTCATCAGAACAATGTGAATTTCTGTGGCTACAGAAGAGTCCTCAGGGAAATCCATTCCTCCAGTATGTTCCCATCAAATGCAAATACTTTGCATTAAGTAGTAAGTAGGGTGCAAATTACAAAAGGTCAGAGTGAAACCCATGGTGATTCAGATGATGGCAGGTAGGCTTTCCAGCACTTGGGGTCTGACCTCACCCCCTACCTTCCATCGAGGAATGCAATCCGATGGCTTCCAGTGACCTCCGAGCTTGATGGTTGGGTCTTTAGAGAAGAGTTCATGGATGGCATCCATTCCAATTTCACTCATGTTTATGGCTATGGGGCCCTCTGAAGAGAGGAGGGAAAAAAATAATTAATTAAGAGGCCAGAAAATGGTAGTCTTATTCCTATGTTCAGGGTTGTAATCTCTGGAGCAGTTCAGTGCTTTTTCAGTGGGTTGTGTTTTTAACAGGGATGGGGGTCCCTTCCTCTGCTTTCCAACTCATTGCATTTCAGCAAATCACTATTACTATTACTGGGTAAAGCAGCAAATCAAGAAATTGAGCCTTTGAGTTCTGCTTCTGCCAAGGGTGTACAGCAGCTGAACTTCTCAAAATGGAAGGAGAAAAGTAGCTGAGCTTGGCACCGTCGCTGTGTGCTCCTGAGGCACGTATAGACACACTGTCCCAATTCATTGATCAGTGACCCCGACTGGTCACGTCCAAACTCAGAACTCTCATCATCTCGGACTCAAGTCAAGAAGAGGACTGTCCAAGAAGCCCCAAGGTACAGAAAAGGTATAACAGTACATTGTCATTGCTTCAGATTATACATGAGATTCTAAGAAGGAAAGGAAAGGGGAAGAGGAAGGGGAGGGGAAGAAGAAAAAGGAAGAGAAAGAAAAGATCCAAGAATTTTCTATACTAGCACTTTGTTAAGAAAATAACTTCCCTCATAGCGAACAAGTCATATAATCAGTGTGATTTATACTAAAAGACAAAGCTGGTTGCCTACACTTTCTCTAGGACATCTTAACAGACCCCGAGTTACAAAGGAGGGGGCATGTGTAAAGCAAAGAGTGAAAAATGTGGTAGAAAACGGCACCAGGAACACAGGCCACCCTACAGAAGTGCTGAAGAGGAGCCAGGGCACAAGTAACTTTCATAATCCCTGTTTCCAACGGCCGGGAGGCGTTTACAATCTTTGTATAAGTAGACATATTGAGAGCTCAAGAACACTCTCCCTGTTAGTTTACTCAAATAAGAAGGCAACAGTTTTAAAAGCAGAGGAAGATAAGGAAGAGCTCTACTCACTCATGGAAGGGAGCCTTTCGGGGCAGGTATGGTTTGCAAAGTAGGTGAAGTCTTCAGGAAGAAAAGTTGTGGTTTGTAGGAAGGTTTCGCTGTGGTTCAAGTCAAGAGGATAATCTAGAGAGGTAAGAAAAAAAGGCAACTCAGACTGGTACATGCCATCACTCCTGCAACTCTTCGATGCCTACCAAAGGAGTATTTTTCTTAGATGTCATCTTTTGGGGAGGCAGGCCGCTGGTCTAGCTCTTCAGCGAAAATCTGAACCCGTCAATAAAAATGTTAACCAGATGATACTAGTTCACCAGTGTTTCTATTCTTACTGTTGTTATAGCTTTATATGCAGGCAGTTCACAGTCAAATAACCTTACAACGTAATTTAAAAAAAACACAGGGCCCCCTCCCATGTCTTTCTCCTAGAGGCACCGCTCTCACTTCCTCGCCGACTACCTCAGTATTTATCTCCATCAGCCTGCACACCCAATCTCGATGCTTCGGTTTTAGATCCATCTGTTGACTTCTCACTGCGGGGGCTGAAGACTGCGCTCCCTCCCTCCCCTGCCCCCACCACACACATACGCTTTCCATCCTCCAGTCTCCCTACAGTCAAATATGATAATTGTGGTTAGGACAACCTTCAGTATTTATATTATGACGATTTGATAAATACTCATTGTAGCTGAGAAATGTGGAAAGTTATGATTACTTTTCCTTTCTTGCATAATTTTTTTTTCCTGGAGCGACTGTCTTGTTTTTTCCTGTTTGCTTAGTTTTATGTGAAATGATGACAACTTGACATCGTGCCCTTTACCACTTCATTTCCCCTGAAGACACAGGCATCAGGTCTTCCCTCAATTTCCTCTTCCTTAAGAAGGTCCAGCACCTCCCGATCCACACCAGTTTGGACAGGCTTTCCTGTGAGCCTGATGTGCACATGCTACTCTGGGATCTCCCTTCCTCAGTGTCCTGGGGAGTCCCTTCATCTTCCTATAGTATCGAACCTCAGTTTTCCTAAGTTCAGCTTCTCCCTTGTTCTCACTTGGTAGAGCACATTCTTCCAGTGGCTTCCTAAGAAGGGGGAAAGGGCAGTGATTTTGAAACCCTGTAGAGCTGATTATTTTCATTCTTCCTCATTTGATACACGGTTGGTTGGTTTTATAGAATTCAAGGCTGGAAATAATTGTAAAGGTGCTATCCCACTGCCTTCTAGATTCCCCTGTGCCTGTTAAGTCCGAAGCCATTCCCATTCCTTATCTTTGTGAAAGGTGAAGTAATTTCTTTCTGGAAGTGTAAAGAACTTTCTCTTTGTTCAGGAAATTTCATATTGGTGTGCCTGGCCCACCGTGTTGACCTTTTGGTGGGCTTTTAAAGTTTGGAAATTCATGTCCTGTTCTAAAATTTTGGGGTGGGGAGGAGGTATTATTGTGGTGATGATTTCCTCCCTTCTGTATTCTGTGCTATCTTTCTGGAGAACAGAAAATAGGACTCAGATGTTGGACTTCTTGGCCCTATAATTTTCTCATCTTTTCTAACTGACTTTCCATCTTGCTATTTTTCTGCTCTACCTTGAGAGATTTCCTCAATTTTACCCAGTTCTTCTTTTAATTATCATTTTCTGCTGTTACAGTTTTTATTTCAAAGTGTCCCTTTAATTTTCTGAATGTTCATTTTTTTTTTCAATATCTTGTTCCATGTTTGCAATCCTTTTCCTCTGACCCTTGAGAACATATGTGATAGTTAAGTTTTCTCCTCCCAGCATATTCTGTTTCTTCCAATTTGCTGCTTCATATTTGTTTTGATCTCTAGCACAGTGATGCTTGGCCATCTGCTAATATTTAAGAGTGGGGAACGAAAGCTGACTGAAGGGTCTGGACTGAGGTTCTTCACTGGAGGGTGTTCTGGCCAAAAGTTTGGTTTGGAAACCTCCAGTGTCAATATCTTTGGGTCTTTCCTCTTGGTCCAGTCAGGTTCCCCAGAGAAGTCTATTCTAATCTCCTGCCAGAATCATATGGTCTTTGCTGCAAGCACCCTAAAACTGAGGAAGAGGAAAAGGCTAGGGCACCCTAAACCAAGCCAGGTCCCCCCAGTTGAGGTACCCTCTATTTTACCATCTCTGGAGGTTATCAAGTCTCTAGTACTTTGCCAGGATGGGGGAAGGAATCTGGGTATCTGACTGCTTTTTAAACAGCTTTCAACCAACCTTTATCTTAGTTGCCACCTTTATTCTTATCTCCAAAAGTACTTGATGTTGCTGATTCTTGAGCTTCTGAGGGATTCTGGGGTATAAACTGCAGTGGTTGTTGGCTTTCCTTGCTGCCACATTAGCAGTCCGTTTTCTTGGGTCCATTAAGTCCTTTATCACTGGTCCATCTGCTTTCCAACTTCCAAAATTTTTTGCTGTGGCCTCCTTTCTTGTTCTCATTTTCAGGGGTTTACACCATTAAACACACACACACACACACACCCTTATCTACTGTCATTTTAGTGACGTGTTAAAGAGTAAAGCAGAGGCCTTTTTCTTAGGGGGAGGTATGAAGGGGGTCCTCCAACCTCATTATCTTTTGAGAGATAAAGAGAGTGAGGCACCGTATACGCAACTCGTACAAGGAGACCTGGCTAGTGCATAACAGAGACCCGACTAAACTCTGGGTTAGTGATCTTTCCATTACACTGCACTATTTTTTCAGAGTATGAAAATCTCTTTCACCAGTCCTTTTGGATTCATGCTGATTCTATGAAAATTAAAACTTCCTATTCACATTCACTTTGCACCCTGGAATTCTAGAATCTTCAACAAGGATATTTTTTAAAAAGCACTATGGAAGGGCTTCCAAGAATCAAATGGCTAATACAGTGAATCCTTTTATACAGACATATGGCTGCCTATTCTACAAGTACTCAGAGGACGAAACTCAATGAGAGGCAACTTGAAGAGAATTTGAAGTCTCTTTTTTTTTATATTATGAGTATTTATTATAAATATGGCTGAATACAAGGATTCATATATATATAATAGGTTTCATATCATCTCATGAATACAGTAATATTTAAGTCTCTTAACAGGGGAGGAAAGGAACAGAATGCTTTCTGTCCTTTTTAGTTGCAGCTTTCCTGAAAAACAATAAGCTTGCATTTATATAAAGACATAAACCAAGTCAGCATGAACACTAAAGGTAAAATTACATTTACACAGAAATTAGCCCAAAGTCCTCAGTTCACACATGCAAATCCATCCTAAATCGAGCCCTTTCTGAAGGTATTAACACTTCAAAAAGCTACGTCAAGAACCTCCAATGCTAATCATTACTCTCGGTGATTCTCATTTTGCTTAATTATATACATATATATATACACACACATTTTTTTGTACATAAAATGATTCTTTTTAAGAAAATAAATTAGCAGTTTTCACGTGTTCTAGAAAACGTGTAGGTCTGTGATGTGCGCATGTGTGGAGGGAGAAATTGGTTAGAAACGGCATCACAAAAATTATAATCATCCTCATCAGTTCACTCAGTCCCATGTAAAATATACAAATCAATTTTCACTGCAAAGTAAAGGAGCTGTTACAGTGGAGGATTACTGGACTGAATGTCAATATTATGACATAGTATGAGTGTGTTTCGTGTTTGGTAATTGCAATCATTGTTGCTTTTGCTTTGGTCATCCATTTACAACGCTTGGTGTCAGTTTATTTATGTCTTGTAAAAATAAAATACAGTGTGTGTGTGTGTGTGTGTGTGTGTGTGTGTGTGAGAAACTAAATAAATAAATAAATACTTTTTAAGGGAAAAAAAAAAAAAAAGAAACGGCATCATAGTAATCTGGCAAAGAGATTTCCAGAAGTATTACAATAGGCATTTTCATAAGCAAATCAACAAAAACAGAATAATAATTCTGGGCAAAGACAGAACCAAGCCTTAGAGCTACAACCTAAGTAGGGAACAAGAAGTTAAAAAAACATGTGGGAGAGGAGACAAGACACGGTCTAACCTTAATGATCCTACTTTGGGGGTCTGTTTGAGGACACAGATAAATTCCTTTCTACTTCCTTCCAACACTGATGTATATAATAGGCCTGGTAGTGAAACTGTACAACCCAGATTGGGACTTGAACCCACTGTCTTTGTTTTTTTTTTTTTTGGCCATGCCCATAGCATGTGGGATCTTAGTTCCCTGACCAGGGATCGAACCCGCACCCCCTGCATTGGAAGTGCAGAGTCTTAACCACTGGACCGCCAGGAAGTCCCATGAACCTACTGTCTTTTAACTGAGATCACGCACCTCGTCTCAGGACTTACTGAAGCTCAGGTTATGTCTCAGCACAGAAATTCAAATTCAGTGACAGACAAAGTGATAGGTAAGAAGTGGATTTGTTTAGAGATACACATTCCATAGGCAGAATGCAGTCCATCGCAAAAGGCGAGAATGGCCTTGGAAGAAACACACACCACAGACAGAGTGTGGACCATCTCAGAAGGTGCGAGGCCTCGAAATATGGGGTTGTTAGTCTTTCTGAGCTGGGTAACTTCATAGGCTAACTAGTGGGAGGATAATTCCAACTTTTTGGCGGAAGGGGCAGAGATTTCCAGGAATTGGGCCACCGCCTACTTTTTGACATTTTATGATCAGCCTCGGAACTGTCACGCGCCTGTGGGTGTGTCATTTAGCTAATGTATTACGGAGAGTATATAATGAGGCTCAAGGTCTACTGGAAGTCGAATCCCGCCACCTTGGACCTAGTTGGTTCTAACCAGTTTATGTCGTATCCCAAGGGCTATGTCATTCTTTTAAGGGTTGTGCCCTGCCCCCTTCCCTCCTGTTTCATTAGCAGCTAGCATGAAACAAAACACCACTTATTCTTTTCTTCTGGTTACTAAATTAATAATGTCATTTTTAAAAAAGAAAACCTGAAACACACAACTCCTAAGTGAAAGTCCTCCATAACCTTGCCCTACACCATGGAAAACACCCACACCCCCAAAACACTAATTTCCTCATTTCTAATTTTAAATTCTTTACATAAAAATTTAAACAAAATCTACCTTTCCACTAGTAGTAGAAGGCTTTTAAACTGGAAGAGGCAGAGGAAATTAATTGCTCACGACCTGGTAAAACTGTGCCTGGTTATTGCGGAGTCCTAGCTCTCCTCCAGCCGCCTAGAAATGGGAGGACTATACTGCATACTCTCCTCAGGGGTTCCAAACACCCATTTCTTCGTCTTCTAAAGCACATGACCCTACTGCATGAGGGAACTGCTGAGAGAAAAAGCCAGCCTGCTGAATTTCTATGGTCACGGTTTTACTTTTTAATTTAAATCTAATCCATTTCGAATCAGGACATGTTCTTCCAGCGAGGGAGGTAGACGGCAAAGAAGGCAGCTGCCTTTACATTTATAACATGGGACCACAAGAGACATCCTTCCTACCTGCAGATTCAAATGGCCTGCTCGGTCAACTTTGCTTTGCATCAGTGGTTCAGCAGCCTTGGCTGCATATTAGAATCATCTAGGAAGCTTTTTAAAAACCCTTATGCCCAGGCTATACCCCAGACTAATTAAATAAGACCCTCTGGGGGTCAGGGGTGGGGGCAGGCATCAGCATCTTGTAAACTTGCCCAGGGGAGTCCAGTGTGCCTCCAGGTTGACATGGCTACCCCAGTACACGGCGGTGGTAAAATTCTGCTTTCTCCCTCAAATTACCAAATCCAGCTGAGCGGGGACTGAAAAGCGCTGACTAACGGATGCCAAGAAGAATCACTACTTTCTCCTCCCATTTGAGAAAAGGCCAAACCCTTGCCTCTCTGACTGAAAAAAAGTGGAAATATATACATATCAGAAAGACGTCATCAGGACAAGCATTTGTAAAATATAAAGAATTTGCATTCTTCGAGAGTTAGCACACTTAAGGCTGACTACCTGCTGGGAGAGGAGACGTAAAGACAACTATGGACTGAGCAGCCAAAAACCAGAGAGAAAGAGCCTAAGAATATCGGCCTCACTGAATAAAGTACGAAACGTACTGGCAGTGACTCTGTTCATTTTATTTGTCTACGACAACAGACCTGTTTTGAAGGATGTGGGCAACAGAATACTTTTCTGAGTATGTGACCAGAAGGGGACTGAGGCCATCAGCGCGGGGAGGTTGGTGTGCATGTGCGCGTGAATACAGAGGGAAGAAATCTCCCTCTGGGTAAAAGTGACTGCGTAGAATGACACCTGGAAATTCGTACTTAAGAATGAGAAACGCCAGGCCACCCAACCACTCACCTCAAATACACAACTAAGTGGCTGGGCTGGATGAACCCGGGAATTCTCTCCTGATGCCAATATTGTCTTGAGCGTCTCCCCCCAGTGCTCTGAGTAAATTTTACAGGACTCACAATCTCGCATACCAGCGGCTTTCAGTGACAAGAAGCTTCTCCAGGTCATTGTCTCAGGCTTAGTTCCAGGTCCCAGTCCTGATCCCTCCAAGTACTTTCTTTTTAGGCAGCAGCCATTTGAGCTTTCAAGCATAAAGCAAGCTAGCATTACTCAAACGACACACTAGCTTTTTAGCCACCCTTGGCCTCCTGAAGGCCTTTGAACATGGGCGTGTGCCACAGCACTTTTTTTCCAGAGCGGGGCAACACAGTTCATGAACTACCTGAGTCCAGGCTACTCTTACCCAACCCACGGCGCTCCTGGCGGGAGTGGCCAGGTCAGCGGTGGTGGTCATCTGGCTGTCTCAGCAGTTTTAGGCCCCAAATGCTCTTTCTGACTGTGCTAGGCAGAAAATTACTTTGAACTGAATAAGAATAGTTGGTTTTTACTGGGTAACTTCCAGTGAAACGATGTTTCCTCTTCCGTGCTTACTCAGCAAAGGATGTGCCAGTAACACAGAAGCCAATCGAGACGGTAATCTCAGAACTAGGTTACAGCGCTTAAAATGTGTTTTCTTGTTAAATCTATCCACTCACACACTCAGAACTCATTTACTCTATGCTTCCTATGTGCCACGCAGTGTACCAGGTACCAGGGGTAGTACAAAGGCAACACGGGCAATGAGGAGCGCTGCTGGGGTTCAGAGGTCAGCAAATCCCAACCCCACTGCTGCACTGAGTCCTGTAACTCCAACCCCTTCATCCCTGAAAGGGGGACACAGTCGTTATCTTACTGAGTTCTTGTGAGGAGCCTGTGAGATAATGCAAGTAAATCATCTACCCCAGGGCGTTTATGCCGACGGAGCGGAGCCAGCAGCGCCAGGATGGTGCCGCTGGAGAGCGAGCAGATGATGGTAGAACTAATAAACCCATTCCAAGGAAGGGTTCTGTGGAGGGATTTGAGCCCTCAGACGACAAGTGTCTGTTAAGAGCTACTGATGGGAAAAGGAAGATCAGCACTGTGGTGAGCTCCGAGGAAGTGATTAAGCTTCAGACGGCTTATTCAAACCTACTGAGAGCTACCATGGATGGGCTGGAGAAGCGGGACAAAAAGAGCAAGAGTAAGAAGAGCAAGGCAGCGCGGTGAAGGGCACCAGATCTCCCGCTTTCACCAGCTAACCACTGAACTGCTATTTTTCCTTTGGTTTTTACTTTGGGCCACAAAGCTGGGTTTCTGATTCCCCTACAATATAACCGTTTTCACGTGAGATTAGGGTCATTTTTGGATGGAAGAAGGGCTGAAGTGTTTACAGGGTAGTTACAAGAAGCCAGTTTATTTTAGATCTGGCTAAGTGGTCTGTGTTGTATGGTTGTAAGTTTCTGGATAAGAGTTTATAGCCTCTGTAGCTGTCTGTGAAGAGCACTGTATCATTAAACCTGTATTTATCAGCACTGACCACCTTTTATTCCTTTTCCCACCCCATAAAAACTTTCTGGCGATAGCTCCTCATTCTGGAATGATGTGACTGTGAATAGGCTTTAGGCCCTGTCTTATGGGTTACTGGAACTGAAACCTGACAATTTTATAAAAAGTTGTGTTATTTCATGGGTATTTTTCCCAACTTGCTGTATAATTTTATCATCATAGTTCCTTTAGCAAATTTGAAAGAGTTCTCATAGCCAAATTAGAGTTTGCTTAACCAAACTAAGGGTAAGCCTATTACAAAATCATCAAGAATAAAGATTCCAAGTTAAAAAAAAAAAAAAATCATCTACCCCATCACAAGCAGGCCTCGACAGCAAGGACTTCCAATTTATGAGGAAAAGAGACACATTAAACACAAAATGGATGATTAACTAGTCCAACCAGAGGGATGCTGGGAAGAATTATTTTAGTGTATGATAATTTGAGGATAAACACATGCAAATTCAAGTAACAATGAGTCCCTGGATAGGCCTTGCAAGGGTGCAACTCACTCTCTGCTCAACTTCCAGGGAAAACAACCCCTCAGGGAATTAGCGTGACCTGTGTTGCAAGACCAGCAGTGGTGCAGAGATGGAGACCTGCTGCGCACCCTCTAACTTTGCGAGAAAACAGACTACCTCACCAGTGGCCCAGAGAGAAGCCCCAGCATCCTCTAACCTTGGAGAGGCATGAACACTTGGACTGGGTAAAGGTCATGACACCACACATGCTCCTTTATCTGGAGTGATACAGGGGAAAGAGCTCTGAATGGCAGTCAAAGGACTCCCGAGTTTTATCACCCAACTAGAAGCAGGTTCAGGCAGGGTTTAGGGAAAGTCACATGACCAAGCCACTCCAACACCCCCAAGATTACTTGTACATGTGAAAAATGGAAGTAACAAATCCTGCCTACCCGATGAAGCCATATCCGAGTCAAGTGAGACAATGTGTGTGGGATCATCGGTTAAAACCGAACACCACACAGGATGAATTAGGAAACAAAAATGTGCTTGGCCTCCTCCCTTGACTTCAGAAGCTGCAGGGACTCCTCTTCCAGGTACGGTACAGAGCTCAGGCAGTTTGTCCCGTGAGGCCACAATTTGACTGAAAAGCTCTGAAAAGTTGATCGTTGGCTCTTTGTGAACAAGAAGAAAGGAAGTGCCGAAGCTTATGGGTTTGCTAACTGTAGCGCTTGGTTGCTGCTAAACTGGCCAGCAGGACAGACTGATAAATTAGGACGTGGTCAGTTCTTCTCAGGATTTAACTTCCCTTTCAGAGGCAATGCTTTCTCTTGAGATCCCAACACCCCAGAATAATTCTCACCTGCAACGGTTGCAAAGCAATTTCACATTCTATGGTGAGCTCTGGACAATCTTAGAACTTACTAGAGAAGAAAAAAGGATTGATTTGGAGGAAAGAATATTTTTAAAAATATACATATTTTATAATACTAGGCTTGAGTGAAATCAGTAAGAAGCCACGGGGAAAGCACATTAGTCCTCAGTTAAAGAAATAAGTGGCAAATCATGAATGCGAAGCAAAATGAAATCTCAGAATCTATTTTCTAAATAAAAACCATCCCTGGCTGGAGACTGGAGAGGCCTCACGACAGACCCATTTAACCATCTGGAAATACTGCCTCTGTTCAATTTTTGGAAGAGTTAAAAAGAGAGACATAAAAAAGACAGCCTCCTCTCAAAGGTGAAGAACTTGCTATGTACAGTCTTTTGTAAAAGTAGTTCAAGTCAAAACCACGATTCAGGAACAAGTTCTTACAATATAATGTTAGGCAAGCCATCTAACCTCGGTGTTCTTTTTCCCTCTTTATATACTTAGTGTTTATAAGACAATAAAAGTTACAGGTAAAAGTTCCAAAGATCGAGGCAGAAATGTTCACTCCTGGGTCCATCATTACCGCTTAGCTGAACTCCTGGGAGGAGGCCCTCTGAGCAGACCACCTCTTTACTAAAAATATACCTGAGTCATTCACGCTGCTGTTCCTCTTGGCATAAGCGCTCCGAACCACCTGCTCGTAAACCTGAGCGCCGATCGTTCTCATGTTGTCCCGGATGAGAATGCCTTGAGCCTGCATCATGAAGAGGTAGGTGTTCACTGCAGGAAACAGACGGGAAGGGAAAAGAGGTTAATTCAAAAGCAATCAGTAACATAAAACACATAGAAGACACCATGTAACTTTGGGTTTCTTTCTTTTTTTTCCCCTTTTCTTTTTGAAACCTCTTTCAGCTCTAAAACCCTACAAATGCCGTAACTTCTATTTTCCATACTGGGTTCTACGTTTTCAGGACACCAATATTCCTTGGGTAGCTAGTAGAACTTAGGGGTATTTCTGTCCATATTCAGCAGTTTTAGAAAAACCATAAATGAAAAAAAAAATTATATTCTACCTGGTCTTCAAATACCCAAGCTGTATTCTAGCACTGTTATGATCAGAGAGACCTTTATGGATCAGTTAAAACATTCTGAAAAAGATCTCTGCTCTCTTTAGGTTCACATTCTCAATACTCAATCGCTATCCTCAGAGAAAGGAAACCACCAACTGCCCTCCCTGCCTTCTGGAAACAGTTAGATGTAGGGTCTGGTCCTGGCTATCTTTTGAAAGTGGGGATGAAGGTTCCAGCTATTTTTCTTTGCGCTATTTGGAGAGAAGAAGAAAATAACGAAAGAATGTTAGCAGTCCTCACTACCCACCCACCTCAGCCCCAAAGTTCAAAGCAATGGGAAAGGAGCAGGGGACTTGGTCCAGGTGTCAGTTAAAACATATTCCCTTCATGATACATACAAATATCCAATCATTATGTTGTGCACCTGAAACTAAAATAATGTTATATGCAAGTTATATTTCAATAAAAACAAAGCAAAACAAAAAAAACCCATATTCTTAACATATTAACTGCCCAATCATTGTCATCTTTGGAAAGTGATCTCAAGGGTGGCCCATTTATAAGTCTAAACTCTGGCGTGTGCTAGGGATCATCTGAACACTTGACTGACCTCTAACCAGGCCCCAGGCAGGTATGCAACAGAGAGGCTGGGCCACTCCTCCAGACTCAATACACACAGCCTTGGGTGGTCCTGGTTCTTCAGCAAGACATATTCTGTGGACACTGTCTCATCATTATTATCACAGTGTCCTGCACATAATGGGCAGTAAATAACGACTAAATGGATGAAGCTTAGAAGTCTATTTACTTTATTTCAAGCTATTGTGTGTGGTGCTTGTACTTGTGATGGGGGTGGGGACAGGGACAAATCAACTGGCACAACTCTCAATGTGGAAAACATCAGGTGGCCCACATTAAACGGGGACATAAACTCTTTCAAAAGATTTCTAATCATCTCTAAGGTAAATCCAGAGCCGTAAAATAATTAACAAAAGAAATCAATGTTCAGAATGCTTTTAGAAATGAGGGAGCAGTTTCAGATTAGGCCTGGTTGTGACTGGAAGACAACTGCATGCTTAACTCCTGGCATTGGCTGAGAATAGATCACATACAGTGTTTACTCTCTGTAGCAAGAAAAAGTTACAGGAAAAAAAATTAGCTTCAAATCCTTAAAGAAAGTATCATGCTGTGAAGCCTCTGAAAAAAACAGTAGCACCTCATTTTCTATTTACAGCAGAGAGCACTGTGCCCGGTCATAGTAGGTAGGTAGGCAGTTAAGCCTAAGATTTAAACTTCTTCCAATATCATATTTCTAATGTGGTTCTGTACCATTTTTTTAATCACTTAGACTTATGTATATTATACATATTATATTAAATCTTCCTTCCATCCCCAACATACTACTAAACCAGTTGTCTTCAATAATATAGAAACAAATATTTATTGAACATTGTGTGTAAAGCTGTCAGTTAGGCACTGCAAAAAATACACTATCTCTTTTCTCCCGAATTTCATCTTCTCTGAGCTTTTTATCTTCTACACTGTAAAGGGCACTGTTGTTAGCCCCTCTTTTAAAAATTCCCTCCCTTTCTTAGTTCTGTAGGATTCCTCTAGGGCAGTTCTCAAATCTTTCCCTGCCTATTGCCTGGAGAGCTTTCTGAAGCCTGCTTCTACGCCTCCCACCCCCAGAGACCCTGATCCAGTAAGTCTGAGTGGGGCCCATGAATCTGCACTTGTAACAAGCTCACAGGTGATACCAGTGTGGCTGGTCAGAGGACCACATTTCCAGAACCAAGGCTCTAGGGAGACTTCACCTACCTAATAAATAATAGTGAGTAACATTTACTGAGCACTTAATTACCTAATTCTTTATCTCATTTAATCCTCATAACCTAAGAGGCAAGTAATACTATCCAACTTAGAGTCAACTTCTAGGCTTCAGTTTCTCCACCTTGCTTCACCAAGGTCACTGAGGGATGGATTTGAACCAGGTGTACCTACGCTCTAACCACTGAGCTTAAGAACTTGCTCATCCATATTCTAGCCACAACCTGTCCCCCAAAGATTTCACACACCCACATGACTTAAATGATTGCTCTTAAGGAGATAGCTCTCAAGTCTTTATCTCCTACACAAAGCTGCCAGGTGGGTCTTTCTTAATTACAGATTTAGCCACATTGCTCCTTCTCAAAAGCCTTCTACGTCTCTTGCCTGCATGCCTGGGCTTCTGCTGATCTGCAATGCTTCTGCTCTCCTTTCTGCCATCCAAATCTCATTAATCCTTCAAACCCCAGTTTATATAATTCTCCAGTCTTCCCCTTCTAGAATTTCTGTGGTACTGTTAAAGACTGTCAAAAATTTGCCTTTTGTTTACATTTTGTCTTAGTTTGCTAACAACTGTCTCGTGTGTTAGTCTTGTCATTCAATTAACAAATTTACACAAACCACGTATTATCAATGCTTTTTCTAATTATCCACAGGAATTAGCACAAGGCTGAAAAAACAAAAGGCTGAAGACACAAATTTTGCCAAACAAAAGAAAACAATCACAAATTCACAGACTCAGGGTTGGATGGGATTTTAAAGAACACTTTTCAATACCTCCTCATACACCACCCAAAAACTATGCCTTCCAAGAACACAGAGTCAGTAAGTAAAATAAAACCATCTTCAAAGAAGATTCTACTTTGGGTTGGGTCCAAAATGTTTTCCAGTCACTTTTACCCACTGGTTCTCATCCTGCCCCTTGACAGAACAGTGAAGTCCCTTCAGATATTGGAAGACAGGCATTTTCAACCTCCCCCCACCCTCACCTCTACCCCACCTGACCTCCTCCTGCAACCCCAGGCTAGACAGCCCCACTCCCTCTGTAAGCCCCCTGCCCTTGCAATCACCACACCTTCCCTCCCCATCCCGGCTGCTCTCCTCTGAATACCCGCCCAGTGGTCTACACTTCGACAAAGAGCGGTGCCCGTGCTGACAGTGGTCCAGGTGCCGTCTGATGAGCCCAGAAAGAAGCAGAACTACCAGCAGCCATATTCCATCTGTTACCAAAGCGCTGTCATCTCAAGCCCCCTCCTGGAGATGCAAATGCACAATAACTCAAGGCCAAAGAAATCCTACAGCGGAGAGGCTGAATAATCTAATCCACCATTTCCCAAACCAGCCCCTTTTCCCCCACATAATATAACTAGTAGCATCAAGTGATTCTCTGCAGAACTCACTTTGTGAAATTGTTTTGGGTGTTTTTATTAATAGAATTTAAAACTTCCATTACATGGTAGATAATCAATCGATAATTGCTGAGTGTTGTTGGTAAATAGCAGTCACACCATATTACTGATTCACATTAAGCTTGCTAGAGGCAAAATACTCAATCCTTTTAGCTGCTAAGCTACACTTCCTCTGTTCTGTGCTCATGCAGTTGGTTATAGAGATCAAACTGTAGGACCTTACAAGTGTCCCTATTAAAAGTCTTGTTACTAAATTTAGCCCATGGTTCTGGCCTAAACTAGGAGGTGTATATGCACGCTGCTTTCAATCTAAATGATCTCATTTAAAATTCACATCTTTGTGAAGTAGATATCATCTTGATTTCCTATTCAAGATAAAGATGTCAAGTCCTCCAGAAGTCATTTACCCAGGGTCACATAGTTAGTGAAGTCAAAAACAGAGAGAGGTGAGGTTAGGCATTCCATACCACTTTGATGGACGTTCTTTGAAAAATGGTACTTTCCAATAATGTGTTCCTGATCAACTGTAGCTGAATCACAGGTAAAAAAAAAAAAATTTAATTGGCACATGGTTCTTAAGTCCTCAATTGTGTCAACAAGTACCTACTGAGCCCCAACTTTCCCGTGAGCTTTTTATTTTTTTACACACAGTACTAGGCCACTGTGGGCCAAGGATGAGCAGGACCACACAGAATAAGGTACAGACACAATTAAATAAGAAGGTATAATGCAGTGTGATAAATGCTAAAATAACATTTACTACAAATCCAGGCTTACTAGTAGCTTTTTTACACTTTCACGAGAAATGGTAATTATCCAGCCCCTGTTTCTAGATTGAGGCATCTCTTATGATCATAACTTAGCTGAGAAAAATAAGCCCCATTCAGGTTTATATAATTGGAAATTTCCGTCCAGATGCCAATGTAAGCAGCCTTGGGCCGTGGCTTTAACTGGAGAGTTTCCGGGAGCAAAGCACCGGCCTCCTAACAGGAAGGCATCCTCTCCTCTCTCCATCAGAATTCCAGTCAGCCTCCATATCCCTATGAATCAACACGATTTTCACTTGAACACACACATTAATAAATGACTCTGACTCATAAAAAATTCCTCACTAGATAATGAAATCTGACTTTCCAGATTAGCAGAATCATTTGACACAACGAACCCAGGAGGAAATGACAATTAGAAGATTCTATAAACTTAACAGTTCACAATTTGTTTTAACCTAAACATGTGTATCCTTAATGTTTGTTACATCTGGCTTGGTAAGCTAAAACAGCATTAAGAAGTAGAAAAAGAAAGCCATTCCTTTCCTGACCACTGTCTAAAATCTGTCTTAACACCAACACCCAGACACGTGTGTGTGTGTGCGCACAGCCCCACCTGCAGCCTCCTTCCCGGCTTTATTTTTCTATTACACATTTTCTCATTTGTCTTGTTACCACCCTCTAGAATGTGAGCTCCGTGAGGGCAAGGATCTATGCCCCTGGTGGCTAGAACAGTGTGTCTGGAACACAGAAGATGCACAATGAACACTTGAATAAATGAGTATCTAAGTCGGGACAATGAACAGTGGAGACTTCTAAACTCAGCTGTGCCCAAGAAGGCGTGGATATGGGATTTCAAGCCTTTCTCTCTCCTTTATGAGAGGAACTCAAAATGTTTTGAGTTAACCAGCTTCATTGCACGAACCTGTTCTTAAGAAAAGTTCAGCAATTCCTTTTCACCAACTGGGCAGAGCTGCCAAATAGATTAGCTTTTCCCTAAAAATGTTCTCTGGTACTCTCACTCCTCATGAAGTTGTTTGGTTTTTTAATGTTCCTTAATATAATGCACAAGTTTATTCAAAACCTTGTGCAGTATTATTTGTAATAGGAAAACACTGGGGAAAAAACCTAAATGTCACCCTAAGGAGACTGGTTGAATAAATTACTGTACATTCACATGGATGGAGTACCGTGAGGCTACACAAAAGAATGAGGAACCATTCAAAATAGCCCCAAACTGGAAAGAACCCAGACGTCCATCTATAGTAGAACAGATTAAAAATGTGTAGCCTATTTGAATCTTGGAAAACTATACAGCAACCAGAAGAGACAAACTGCAACTATATGCAACCACATGGGTGAGTCTCATACATCACATGGAACAAAGACACCAAAGGGCACAGATGGTGTAATTCTATGTACACAGGGCCCCAGAAGAGGCACAACTACTCTGTAGTGTCAGAAGCCAGGGAAGAGTTATCTGTGGGGCAGGGGAGGAGGGTTGGAAAGGGGGCTTCTGGTCATCTTTTATTTCTTGACCTGGATACTGGTTTCATAGGTATATTCATTTTGGAAAAAGTCATCAAGCTGCTCACTTACTTGTGCACATTTTAATATGTAAGCTATACTTCCATAACATTTACCAAAAAAAAAAAAAAAAAAAGGAAAATCTATGAACTAATTTCCAGGATATATTGTTAACTGGAAAAAAGCAAAGAGCAATAGCGTGTGTGTGTGTGTGCACATGTGTGTGTTATGCTGGCTGTTCAAGACATAAGGTGAAACTTTAGACACATATTTTTATAGGAAGAAACAGAGGAAAGGCAAACCAGGTAAACATTCATTATACATCTATTGTGTGCCAGGAACTGCCCTTCACTCTGTGAATAAAATGATAATTATAAATAAGATACAGTCCTTGTCACTATCTTCAGTCAAAGAGCCAGACAAGGAAACTGTAGCCAGTGTTGTCTGTAAGGGGGCACAGGAGAGTGGCTGTAACTCATATAGTGATGCAGGGGATCAGAACATACTCTCAAGAAGAGGTGACTCTAGGATATGGTCCTGAAAGAAGAGCGCTGAAATAGGAAAGGGAAGGGCAAATGAAGGGGCACAAAGGGAGAAAATACATTTGAGGAACTAAAAGCAGTCGGGTATGGCTGGAATGAAGGGTATGTATGGCCAAAATGCGAGGACGAGGACGCGGTGGGGTGGGGATGGAGTTAGAAAAGCAGAGGGGAGCAGAATGACAAAGGGCTTTAGGTGCTATACTTAGGGCCGTGACATGGAAGAAACAGTCCAGGATCACATTTCAGGTGGGCCAACTAGTAGGAATCAATCAAAACAAGTGAATACACCCCTACTCAAATTCACGGCTCCAGATAAAAGACTGAGTTTTTTAGTATCCAGACCTAAGTTCCTTAAAGGGAGAAACTTCTTTGGATGAACTGAATAAGGTGCTGTACGTAGAATCCCATTTGGTTACTACAAGCTGGGTGCCAAATCTTACCAAAGACTGTATTTTCGCTCTACATGAAGCAGCAGCAGGAATACCCTGTCTGCCAAATCTTGGAGCAAGCAGATGGAGTGAAAGACATCACGATATAAAGCCGGTACTACTGATACACAGCCGGGGAGAGCTGGGGCAGGGGCGGGCAAAGGTGGGCCTAGCGTTCAGTGGGCCCATCAGACTAGGTGTTCTTTCCCGGGATTGACTCACATCTGGTATCTTTGTTCTGAACACCCCCTACAGGCCAAACAATGTATGGTTTCTAACAGGGTCAAGTACATTCCAGGAAAACAATGGAACAAATCGATGGACCAAGGATTACACCCCACTCACATTCATATGATTTCAAAATAAAATAAAGGATGGGGAAAGGGAGAGAATATAAAGGGAACAGAAGTAGAAAAGGGATAAATAGAAGAAAACAGGAATGCTGCTCACTCTCTCTTCCTGCCCCCATATATAAAATACACCAATGAGATATAATAAAAATCAAGGGGAAACAAAGAACAGAATATGTCATAGGAATGTTGAAGTTTGATTTCTGCCATGCTAGAATATCTGCAAAACCTGCACAGCTTTTTTGGACCAATATTTTCTGAGAAATACCAGAACCTGAAAAATAACTGATCTCTACTCCCCAAATCAGAGATTATCAGTGTTCACTGCTCTGCACAATAGGTGTTCTGTAAAGAATGAATCCACTTATTCTGCTTATAAAGAGACAGATTCCTGTAAAAAGCAATGCATTTCTTGAGTCCCCTACGTGCCAGTGCCTTTCTAAATACCTTCTGCGTTATCCCATTTCATCCTCACAATAAACTGAGAGGTAGGTTATTACTCTCATTTTATAGATGAGGGGACTGAGGTCTGGATATAAGTAACTTGACTATTTGGAGCCAAGGTTTCCCAACAGGTCTTTGTCTCCAGAGTCCAGGTTTTTAACAAATATGTTCTATCATCTCCCAGGTTCTGGATGCCCAGGAGTCCTGTGAACCCACAGCTGTCATCACCACACTCTGCTCGCTGATTCCTTTCATCTGAATCTTTACCTTGAACTCATACATGATTGGCCTCCAATATTCCACTTCAGTGGTGGTGCCAATGATCATGGTATAGTCTGGTACATCCCTAGAATTTTATTAAGTTTTATTAAAATTTTATCAGTTTGAAGCTTTAGTATGAATCACGAATTTTTGCATTTCAGATCTACTTAAAATGCTGGATACTCATGCTATACAGAGAGATGAAGATCCAAGGTGTGGGTACACAGTGACAAACATTGAAGAAAAAAAGAAAGCTGTTTGGGTTTTTTTTTAAGACGCAAGGAATTTTTTGACAATAAATTTACACCCTTCGGCACATCTATTTTAACGTTCTGGAGCAACTGTGTGACAGTTTTCACACTCCTCTGTACGAATGCTCTCTGGTGACACCTGTTCATACTAAGCTTTAATGGCTCTTTTCATGGCTTTTCCTGATATCATCCCACCCCCAAGATTAGAACTGTCTTGACTCTTTCCCAGCTGATACATAAACTCTTACCATGACCCCTATAAATGTGAGCCTATCTCTTCCAGCAGGCTGTAAACTCCTCAGGAGTACAGACTGTCTTACTCTTTTTTTCATCTACAATATCTGATAAACAGTAGACACTTAGCTACTTATTAAATTACTGAATTACAGCTCAGCACACAGCATGCTGTTATGGCCGTTTGGTGGAGGTGAGCCTTGTTTTCTCATATGAGAAGTAGACTGGTTTTTCTGCAACCATATAAGAAAGATTCTATAAGCCAGAAGACAGCATAGTGAAACTGATACTTGACTAACTTTTCTGGTGTAAGTGTAAAGTATAACCTTTTGGGAAAACTATTTGCAAATTCAACAAAGAGCCATAAAAATACTTGTATCCTCTGATCTAGCAATTTCAAGGAAATTATCCTAAATATGAGGACATTCTATGCACAAAGTTTTAAATTAAATTATTCCTAAAAACAAAAACTTGGAAAACAACTCAAAAGCAACAATTAAAGAACAGATAAGTTAACAGTAATACATATTCCTGGTAGAATCTTATACAACTTTAAAAGCAAAAGCCATGAAACCTTATAAACAGAATAAATGTGGAACACCTAGCATAGACTATCATACTCTTAACAATATGAAAAAAATTTCTGTTATATTATGGTAATTATTGCTAAAGAATAAGCACATGCATAAGGTAAAAAATGACTAGAGGCAAATTTACTAATATGCTTAGATGGTAGGGGGTAACAGTGATATGAATTGACTATTTTCCTTCTGCTGTTTTTCCAATTTTCTCTATAACAGCTTTTTGTTGTTGTTGTTAATATACAGTAGGGAAAAATAAAGGATTCCTCCAGCCAGACTGAATTTATCTAACATGACATTTATAAACAAGATATTCACAGTTCCGTTCTTTGCTTGTCAGGCTAATGGGAGAGGGGGTAGGTGGGTGTATAAAGTGTGCAGCTGCCACACTTGAACTATCTCCACATCCACATTCTGTTCTAGAAAGGTTGCCAATAATGGCTGCCACATTCTCCTTAAGTCCTCCCCACCTTGAAGGCCAGGAGAGCTTCTTAGCCCAGAATTGCCTACAGAAACCAAGAATTTACGCATGGACAAGGTGTTCTAGATTTCTCTCTTGGGAGTAGAGTATATCTACAATGCACAAACAACAGACATGAGGGGAAGGAGAAAAAAACCCTCATATTCTAAGGGAAAAAGGTAGAGGGTAAATTCCTAGACTGAGTAGGCCGACGACATTGGTTCAAGTCCTGTCCCTGGCTGGCTCTGTGGTCCTCTCCGGACCTCGACCACCCCATCTGTACGATGGCATTACTGAACTAGATGCAGTTTCCTTATCCTTTTCTACCAAGCCTGACCCCCATCACTGATATACATAGGAGATCTTCTGCAAATAAAAATGTTTATATTTACACTGAATATCTTCAAGACATAAACTTATATAATATTGAATGTGCTTTTGCAAATCACACAAACCCCTGTAAATTCTGATATTTCTCCCTTCCCTTTGGATCTTGAGAATCACTAGACTGCAAAGTCTCTTTCAGCTCAAAATCCCAGAATTATAAACTCACTGTCTTCTCCTCTCTTCATTTGGGAAAAACTGACTTAGAAACACCTCAGATTTACATTTGTCTACCTTCTCACTCCTTCTTTTCCATAGGGAGTAGGGTTTGGCTGTCCTTACACTGTCGGCCTTCCTTTCCAGAACAACGGCGCTTTAGCCCTCTTCATGATAAAGCTGGGAGTGGAGCCTGAATGAGATGGGAAAGCACATTCCCAGAGCCACCGCCTTCTCCATACACACTGGAGTGATCTAGAAGGAACATGGGTCCACACAGGGCTTCTAATTCCCTATATTTCCTCTCTTCCTCTCTGACCATGTTGAAAAATTGCATTTTCATGATGATTTAAAAGAAAACAATTCTATAGTAAAGAGGTGAATTTCTTTAACTCTGAAATGCTATCTGCCTACAACTCAGTTTCTTCTATCCCTTTGCAAATATGTAACATAAGATTTTAGGATCAGGCTAAAAGTTGCTTGTCTAAATGATTCAAAAGACTGACAGTAATGAATGTTGGTGAGGATGTGGCAGAATAGGCTTCTCCTACCTTGTTGAAGGGAACATAAATTGATATAACCCATAGAGGGCAACCTGGCGATGTACTATGTCAAAGTGAAATGTTCACACTCTTTAAACCCACTTTCAGGTATTCATCCTAAAGAAATAACTTGACAAATACGAAGTATGTCCAAGGATGTTTATCTCAGTATTATTTATAAAAGCAAAACACAAACCTACCTAAATGAGCAACAAAAGGACTAGAGGAAAAAACTGTGGCAGAGTCATACCATGGAAAACTAAGCAATCATTACTTCATGAAAAGAAATCATATTGTGTAACAATGTATACAGGACATCACATTTGTGTTAAAGTAAAAGACACAGAGTTAAATAAATGCATAAAACAATTTTGGAAATTGTACACCAAGAAGTTCACAGTGCCATTTCTGCTCAGTAGAATTATGGGTCTTCTGTACTTCCTTTGCTGTTGTTACAAGGCGGCATTTCCATGACAGTCAGAAAAACCCTGGTATGATAAAGAGAGTGTCTGTTCCTGCAGTGGAAATTCTTGCACTAACCAAATCTATTTGAGTTGATCCAAAATTTCAAAGTTTCCAGAATTACTAAGAATGCCTTTTTCACACAGCACCTATTAAATATCTAGGAACAAACTCTAGGAATGCTGCCTTAGGACATGGTCCTTTTCTTTTCATTTTTTTAAACAATGATGTTTTCATTTTTTTAAACAATGATCGTAATTTTTATATGGGGGGGGGACACAAAAACACAACCAAGCTTTTGCCTTCTTAAGGATTCCCCCCTCTTTACTGCTCCAGACCCAAATAATTACCCCAACCCCAAACCATTATTCTACTTTCGCCTAACCCCAAATGATTCATAATTATCCTAAAACTTCTGGTGCTTCTAGTTATAACTTCATCAAGCAAGTTTTCTCCATCCATCCCACGATCCCAAAGTATTTTTCCATAGACAGCTCTTTGGTCTCCCTCCTGATCCTCTTTTGGAAAGGAGATTATTCTCCATGTCCTATGGGGATAATATATGATAATCGTATTATTTTTAGCCTATTAGATTGTAACAGACTAATAGGGTTATCTACTCTTTGGGAACTTAAGTGTTTCCAGAAGGCATCATTCTAGCTGAAATTAGCAACCCAATTGTCAAACACATGAAATCAGAGCCATGATTTCTACAAAAAGACAAAAATTACTAAAGAAAGCACTTGAAAATGTCTTGACTCTGAGGCATAAACACTCAGCAAAACACGGTCTTCCCTTAACACCCTGTGGGTATGAAACCCTCCCTCCAGACCAGATGGCTTGTCTTTAGCAAACATCAAACTGTAGTCCTAGAAAGGGGTCTTCTGAGCCACTCATTTGCTGTCATCTATGATATCGCTTTGCCTTTCACTTGATCCCGAATGATCAGACGATAACTCTTCTTTCTTCAGCTAAGTGATGCTCACATGTTACAGCAATGCAAGGCCCACCAAGTCCACAGAAACAGAAGGGCCAACCTATTCTACAAGGGAATGCTGTAAAGTGTAAATCGTGTTCAAAACTTGTAAGACTACTCTGGAACATTAAAAACAAATTCTGCCCACAGATTACTTGATTGCAAAGGGCAAAGTACACATTTACAATGGGGAGATCAGACAGACGTCCTTGACCAAGGGATCAAACTGGGCATTGCTAACATTAAAACAAGGTAACATTACCTTCAAGAGAATTCCTGCCAAAAAACTTTTAACCTACATCTAATCAAGATTTTAGATCTTCTGGTTTACAAAAAATACAGGGGATTAAGGAAGACATCAAACTCAAACCAGGCAATTCCAGATTGTAGGACAGTCTATGAAACAATTGGCCTGGACTCTTCAGAAAGTTCCTGGGGGCTTGGAGGACAGGGCAGGCAGCTACAGACTAAGAGACCAAAAAGACATAATCAAATATAATGATATAATAATGTGAGTTGGGGGGAGGAAAGCTATAAGTAACATTTTCAGCACCACTGGGGAAATTTGGATATGGACTGGATATTAGAAGATATTTTGAAAGTACTGTTAATTTTGTTAGTTGCAATAATAGTATTGTGGTTATACAGGAGAACATCCTTATTTTTTAAAGAGATGCCTGCTGAGGTATTTAGAGTTAAATATCTTGGTGCTGGGAATTCCCTGGCAGTCCAATGGTTAGCATGCCACACTTTCACTGCCAAGGGCGTAGGTTCCATCCAGGAACTAAGATCCCAGCAAGCCGCACGGCATGGCAAAACAAACAAACAAACCAAAAAAAAAAACCTTGATGTCTACTTACAATTTAATTGTACATGGCTCAGAGGAAAAAGAAAAAAGAAAGCCAGAGTTAAAATAAATAAAGCGAAGTGGTAATAACTGTTGACTCTAGATGGAGGGTAATATGTTCACTGTGTTATTCCGTTAACTTTTCTGTATGTCTGAATGTTTTCATAATAAAAATTGGGGGGGCGAAGTCTGATTTTGGATGTATCTCAACTGCCAACTAAATCTAAATTAAAGTATACTAATACTATACTAAGAATTCTGTAAATGGGTCAAAAATTATAATACAGGGAGTAAATACCCTTAGTGATGGTCACATAAAAACTTAAAGCATTTAGTGGCTATTCTATGCCCCCTTCCCCAGTTCTTTATTTTCTTTTTGGAAACAAAAGTTGCATTTACTCTTTTCCTCAGGAAAGCTGAAGAGAAATTATAAATAAATCTTCCTGCTCCCTCACTTAATCTTTGAATGGCTTTCTACCACCTTCAAGGTCAAGTTCAAATTCCTCATGCTTAGCATGACTTTTGAGTCCATAAAACCTGTCCCCTGTCTCTGCAATTTCTGATCTTGCCACTCCCCAATTCCAGCCACAATGGACATCAGCAGTTCTCCAGGATCTCAGACAACTCTGCTCCTACTGCCTGGATCTTAAAGGCACGAAAACAAGGAAAGCTTCCCAGGAGAAACCAGCTATCACAGAAAAAGCATGTGCTTGGGATGAAAAGGGAGGGGAGGAGAGAAGATTCCAGTGAAGACCAAACCCAGCTGCGCCTCCCTCTGCCTTCACATATTCCTTAGGTTGGCTTGTTTGCAGCTCTCTTCAATTACAGTTGTAGGTTGGCCAAAAGAAAAATGGCTAATTCCTGAGATTGGATTTATTATCAGACAAAAGACAATTCCTAGGCCTGCACACCCCACAATCAAAAACACTGCAGTACGTCCAAAGACCTTATGACACTGACCCTCTGCCGGCAACCATACAGCACTGAAATGTCAAAAAATTAAATTACGGTCCTTTGTAATAGATTTAGCACTTTATTTTTAAGTATTAACAAGACTGCCAGAGGGAGTAAGTTTATCAAGGGATAAGAATCCTAGCAGAGGCCAATTAACATTTCTCACCACGCCCAACAACTCTGCTCTCCAGGCGTTCAAAGTTGCTTATGACCCTGTGGGTTTGTCAGCAGGTGCCTCTGACCAATAACCTATTACAATGAATGTACTAGGGGCTCAGTGTACAGGGAGGAAAACCTGAATGATAAGAGATAACTACCTGAGCAAATTTAGTATTGCCCGGATTTTGTTTTTTGTCTTTTGCTGACAATCCACAATCTAACACGGCCATTTGATTTTTAGTCTCTCTTCTCACCTTGGTTTTCCCTTCTCACAGTTATTTTTAAAATCAGCAAATGCCGGGACTTCCTGGTGGTCCAGTGGTTAAGAATCCGCCTTCCAATGCAGGGGACATGGGTTCGATCCCTGGTCAGGGAACTAAGATCCCACATGCTGTGAGGCAACTAAGCCCGTGCACCACAACAGAAGATCTCACGTGCTGCAACGAAGATCCCGCGTGCCGCAACCAAGACCCAATGCAGCCAAATAAATAAATATTCAAAAAATAAAATAAAATAAAATCAGCAAACGCATAACATTCATAAACTGTCAGTGGCCATCTGTGCTTTTCACAATTAGATCACTATTAAAGAGGAGCAAAATTTTCAGCTCTAGACTTTACTTCAACGATCGAGCAAATCATTAAAGGGGTGAGTGAGTGACTCATCTTTAGCGTAGGGTCGCTGTACTCTGAGGCCACCCTAAAACAAACCTAATTCTTGAACTCAACTGTAGGCCCTGAGTCTTCTGGCTAGAGTTTTATTACTGCCTCTCCCCCCAACCCCAACTCTAGCTCCCCAAACAAAGCCTGGCACTTTCTGGATCCCTGCTCATAAAATGACTCAGTCTATTGATGGGGTCATTGGCAAATTTTTAAGGAATTGAAATATTATCAGGTTAAAAAGTGAGTTTAAAAAAAAAACTGTTCTAGGAGAGCTGTGAAGTACATAAGAATAATAGAAAAATTCACCTAAAAGAAAAAAAAAAAAGAAAGATCGGGTAGCACCAACTATAACCTTCTACCCACATGACCCCTCTAAGTGGATCCACAGAAGATTTTCTTGAAGTGTCTTTTGCTAATTTGTGGTTAGAGCACAACACAAGAAAATGATGCTCACAGCAGGACACTAATACTAAGTAATTTTATAAGATTATGCCTGCCTTTGTGCTAAATAATTTATGCTGGGAGCAGTAATAAAAGCAGAGATGAAGTTAAGCTATTAATTGAAGACTGTACCAACCTCATTCTTCACCCCAACCAGAAAGAGAGAGGATGAATGAGTCCCTTCAAGACCCAGTACAAATGTACCTGCCAATTGATCTCTTCCTTCTTTAAAAAGCCCTGCTGCTCTTATGGGCACACTTTTTGCACTTGGCAGTTGTGCAGTGGCTGTGAAGTCTGTGAAGGCCTCCTGGTACTAGGACTACAGCTGGCACACATAAAACTAGTAGGAAGCCAGGTGAAGGGAGGGTAGGCACAAGGGACAGAAGACTGTGAACGGCCTGTCCTGGCCCATCTCGAGGGAAGGACAGAGAAAAAACTACACAACAATAGTTTTCACTCTTTAAAAGAATAAGGTTCAATGACATTCGTTCTCTGTGTTTAAGATGACTAGCCGCTGCTGCTTTCTGGTGAGTAAGGAAGGGGAGTCATCCTGAGAAACAGAGAGTTACTTCTGTGTTCCTCTACAACATAAAAGCCATCATCATTCTAATTATGGGACTTGGGTATCCTAAAACCAGCCTATGAGGTGTGTGTGCCTAGCTTTTAAAAGGTGCTACAGTGTTGATGACTTCTTTGTTCCTGGGGGCATTTCTGCAATCTTTTCAGAAGAACCTTAGAGTATTAGCCAGAAAGCGCTACAACTTTCTGATGTCAGTCAGGGAGCGTGGGCTAGACAGGGAACCACAAGGCTTCAAGGATGACCACAGCCTCACCACCTATCATGCAAAGATGATCCACACTCAAGTACAAGTTCACCCTGAGTATGAGAAGTCTTAAAGTAATCTCCCTCCCCAAAGTCTGGCCCTAAGATCACACCTTAGACACTGAATAGGGTAAAATGCTCACAATCTCCTTCTACCCCGCCTCCCCCCTCAGCACCACACCTCCACTCCAGTTTCCCCAAAGCAGCATTTCCAGGACAGCACGATTCTTTAACCCACTGAAACTTCAACACTGGCTAAAGTGTACTATTATTTCTATTTTTTTTTAATTCCCTTTCACACCATTTAGACTGTAAACACACAAATCTCTAATCCCAAATGCTAGGTGCAAACCCTTGGTGATTATGTTAAAGTCAGGCTTTTTAAATTCTATTTGATCTTTATCTGATTTCTGAAGTGGAACTCTCTGCAGAGGAAAAGAGTTGAAACTGCTTTTTTATGATGCAGCTGAACAGATAAAACAAAAATTAAATATAACCAGAACACAATACAAGAGTCATACCCTCCAAAATTACATATGGATTTGGTTAATGTGGTAGGTGAAATATCTTTTAAATCAAATGTTAGCATATGCTCTAAAGACATTTTCCATCTTAGCACTCAGAGTAAACAAATTTTATTTCTTCAGAGCAGAGGAGAATGGCAAGGTAGAGAATCAGATGACATTGGAAGAGAGCCTAGATCTCACCCCTCCTCAGATGCCAATCAGATACAGCCTAGGGCTCCTGGGCTAAATTAGAAGATGAAGGTCAACTTGGTTACTAATTTCCCAGAGACAGCCCAAGGGAAGCAAGACAGAAAAGCAGAACCAACCCTGGGACTCAAATAGGATTGAATGCATATCATAGCATTATTTATATAGCCCAGGACAGGTGGGTAATAATTTGGCTGGACAAGAGTTTAGGCCCTTTCCTGAGTTATTCACCTACTGTTCAAAGAATGCAAATGCCTTCCTATTGTAGCCACAAGCTAGACATCAGCCAGGAGTCCTTAAGTGGATACACCCTCTGGTATAGGCAGGCACTACCTCTGAAGGGCAAGACTTATAATCAGCTGGCCATGAGGTCTTGAAAAATGCCTACCAATGTATACTTGATAAGATACATAATCGCTGAGCCCTGGAAGCCATCCAGGAGCTCACCAGGTCTTTGAAAGGGCAAAGTGAGACAGATATAACAGTGTAACAAGGACACTCCTCTCAAAACTTCGTCCTGAGCACAAGCCTTGATCAAGAAGAAAATTAAGAGACAAGGGGTTTCATTTAATTTTGCTGAAGCAAGTATTATTATTTCCATTTTATAGAAAAACAGGGCTTCCCTAGTGGCGCAGTGGTTAAGAATCTGCCTGCCAATGCAGGGGACACAGGTTCGAGCCCTGGTCCGGGAAGATCCCACATGCCGCAGAGCAACTAAGCTCGTGCGCCACAACTACTGAGCTTGCACTCTAGAGCCCGCGAGCCACGACTACTGAGCCCGCATGCCGCAATTACTGAAGCCTGCATGCCTAGAGCCCGTGCTCCACAACAAGAGAAGCTACTGTAATGAGAAGCCCTCACACCGCAACGAAGAGTGGCCCCTGCTGGCCACAACTAGAGAAAGCCCACGTGCAGCAATGAAGACCCAATGCAGCCAAAAGTAATAAATAAATTAATTAAATAAATATTTATTACAAAAAAAAAGAAAAAGAAAAACCACTTGGGAGTTAATCACTGCTTTGACCTGGCTTAAAAGCTCCCACTAAGCTTGCTACTAAGACCTTGGAAACCCTTGGCCTCCAAAAATACTTTAACACAGACACTGTTACTGCTAACAGGGGCAAAAATGGAAAGTTCTCAGGGTTCCTGGAGCCCAAAGCAGAGTCCCCTCCAACCTCCCAGACACACTAATTTCATCCTTTGCCCACTAGATGATGACATAAAAAAAGAAAAAAGAAAAAATTTAAAACCTAGGGGACTTCCCTGGTGGCGCAGTGGTTAAGAATCTGCCCTGGTCCGGGAAGATCCCACATACCGTGGAGCAACTAAGCCCGTGTGCCACAACTACTGAGCCTGCGCTTTAGAGCCCGCGAGTCACAACTACTGAGCTTGCATGCCACAACTACTGAAGCCCGTGCGCCTAGAACCCGTGCTCCGCAACGAGAAGCCCGCGCACTGCAACAAAGGGTAGCCCCCAGCTCGCCGCAACTAGAGAAAGCCTACGCGCAGCAACGAAGACCCAACACAGCCAAAAATAAATAAATAAATAAATTTATTTTTAAAAAATTAAAAAATAAAACCTAGGGCCAAGATCCAAAGCCAACCACAATTCAAAAGGAGAGAACAATGGATACTTTGATCTTCCTTTTCAACTCTCATCACAGCTGACTGTTTTCAGCACTGCTGGGATGGCTCAGTGAACTATGGGAAATGACCTGAAAGGTCCACTGGTAATGACTAAACGGGGACTGCGTCTTGAAAAAGACTTCTTGCCTCCAATTTTGTTAATTTATTTATTTTTTTAACTAACAAAGGTTTTTCTGCAATTGCCAGTCCCAAAGTGAAGCTGAACATTAATTTTCATTCTATCCTTAGTCATTCTCTCACTCCAGGCAGGAACATCACTGAGCCTTGCCTATGAGACCGAATGTTGGTTAAACAAACGACACCTTGTTCACCTGTCAGCTAAGCTTGCAGCAGACTCAATCCCCAAGCCCAAAGGAGAGCCAGATTTTTCCTCAATGCACTCCCTGCCATAAACACTGCTGCTATCAAGCAGAGTGAAGAGGTTATTTAGGAGATATGGCAAATAACACTGTAATTGCTTTGAAGGGAGAGGCAAACTTACAGGACTTGCCCCTAAGCTCAGCAATTTGTCAAATGAGCCAGCGTAAAATTACCCTCCCCCAAATACCTCTCCGCCTTTTACCAGAAGGAATCTATTCTGACTTGGTTGCTGCCTTTAAGCTGCCACTTTTTCAGGTTTTCTATCTATTCCAAATGAGACAAGCTTATCCTCTGATTAAACATGCCATATAATATCAGAAAATCCATCAAATCATGTAGGCCAGAGAGTAAATCATCCAGCTCCTCAATATAATCGTCACTGTTTTACTAGTAGCACAAATAAGAAAGAAGGCTGCATGGGCTGAAGAGGCACTTCACAAACTCTTAAAGCTTTCCAGACACACAGACCATGAGTATTTTGGGACACGAGGCTGGGTTATTGAGGTTGCTCTGTAGCAAAGAACTCCTCTTAGAAATAAGACCCAGTATAAGAGATATTAATTATTCAAAGAAGTTTTAAAAAGTAATAAAAGCACTGACACATGCTATAACATGGATGAATCTTGAAAACATGCTAAATCAGACACAAAAGCACAAATATTGTATGATTCCACTCACATGCGGTACCTAGAACAGGAAAATTCATAGAAACGGAAAGTAGAATGTGATGACCAAAGGCCAGGAGAAAGGGGAACTGGGGAATTGTTGTTTAAGGAGTGCAGTTTCTGTTTGGGATGATGGAAAGGTTCTGGATATGGACAGTGGTGATGGTTGCACAGTATTGTGAAGGTACTTACTTAATGCCACTAGACTGTATACTTAAAGTGGTTACAATGGGAAATTTTAAGTTTGCTTATGTTACCACAATTTTTTTTAATTCATTTAATTAATTAATTTATTTTTTGGCTGTGCTGGGTCTTCGTTTCTATGAGAGGGCCTTCTCTAGTTGTGGCAAGCGGGGGCCACTCTTCATCGAGGTGCGCGGGCCTTTCACTGTCACGGCCTCTCTTGTTGCAGGGCACAGGCTCCAGACGCGCAGGCTCAGTAATTGTGGCTCACGGGCCCAGTTGCTCCACGGCATGTGGGATCTTCCCAGACCAGGGCTCGAACCCATGTCCCCTGCATTGGCATGCAGATTCTCAACTACTGTGCCACCAGGGAAGCCCCTACCACAATTTTTTAAAAGCTGTATGTAAAAACTAGAATTATAAAAATAAAATTACAGGTGATAAATAATAAACCTAACCAAAGGGGCATAAAAGTTCTGTATTTAAAATCCATTTAAGATAACCAACAAGGACCTACTGTATACCACAGGGAACTATACTCAATATTATATAAGAAAAGAATTTCAAAAAGTATATACACACATGTATAAATGAATCACTGTGCTGTACACCTGATACCTACATGATATTGTAAATCAACTACACCTCAATAAAAAAAAATCTTTTTATTAAAATTAAAATAAATAAATAAAATCCATTTAAGAGTCAAAAGAATCAACACTCCCAAAGTGCCAAAACAGTGCAGACAAAGCTACCGCTGCTCCCCTGCTTCTCTCATCCAGTCTCAGGACTTCACGTACCACATCTATGCTGACAACTCCCAGGTTTGTAAGTCCAGCCTGGACCTCTCCCCAAACACCCTGTCTGTATTCCAACTGCATCCTCCACATCTCCACTTGGATGTCCGACAGTCCTCCCAAACTTACCTGGTCAAAAGCCAAATCACTGTCCTTCCCGCCCACAGACCTGCTCCACCTGTAGTCGTCCTGTCCTGCTTAGTGGTAACTCTACCCTTTCACCCTCACCCCCTTTACAGTCATTCTCAACCAGGCAGCCAGCAGCATCCTTTTAAAACAGAAGTCAAATGGTCTCACTCCTTCCTCTTCAAAACCCTCCAATGAATTCTCATCTCTCTCAGAGTAAACTTAAACTCTGGACAATGGCCTACAAGGCTCTAAATCAGGAGTCAGCAAACGTTGGGGGCCAGATCCTGTCCACTGCCTGTTTTTGTAAACAAAGTATTATTGGAACACTGCCACTCCTACTGGTTTATGTATTGTCTGTGGCTGCTTCAGCGCTACAAGCTACAGGGCGGGCGGAGCTGAGGGGTTGCTATAGAGACTATAAGGCCTAAAACATTTACCGCTGGCCCTTTACGGCGTGGGTCTGTCCTCCCCTGCTCGCAATGATTTGCACCTCTCCTCGACCCTTTGCCGGCTTCTCTTTCCACTGTCTGACTCACTCACTCTGCACCAGCCACCGTGGCTTCCTTGCTGTTCCGCGGGTACCCCAGGCAAGCTAGCACCTCAAGGCCACTGCCCACGCGGCTCGGCGGGGCTGCTCTCCCGCAGACAACGGCACGGCTTTGCTTGTGCAACTAGAGCAAGACCTTCCCTAACCAAACTATATTTCAAACTGCAGCCCTTGCCCCACCCTCCAAAAAACCCACGTAGCCACACCGTTCCCCTCTCTGTTTATCTTTCTCCATAGCACCAATCACCTATGATGGTACGTAATTTTCTTTTTTGTCTGACTTGACCTCAATACATTAGAATATTAGCTCCATGAGGGAAGAGATTTCTGTATGTCTTGTTCATGTATCCCAGTGCCTAGAACAGTGCCTGGCATACTGTAGCAGCCCAATAAATATTTGTTAAATATAGTTGGAAGAGTATGCATGGTATAGTTTGTGAGCCTAAGGCTAAATTCAAGATTTCTATTCTAATCGTAGGGGGTAAAAATCAAATAATTAACAAAAGAGATGGGAAAAACTAGGATCCGTACTTTAAAAGAATCTGAAAACACAATTTTGGCTTCTAACACATCCAAATACAGACAAATACTTCCAAAGTTAAATTTCTCAATTAAAAAATCAAACACCAGTCTAGAGTTGCAATTAAGTAATAAATATCATATGTGCTCACAATGCAAAACCTGTTTTAAGCTGTAATCTCCAATTTATTCATATCCTACTGAACTTTATTTTTAATCTTCAAAAATCGACATTTTAATTAATATTCAATACATTTCCTATACTATTCCAATATCCCGTTAATACTGCTTTTCATATTACCCTCATAGCTGAAAAGACCAGAACTAGTAAAAAAAACTCCTGCTTTGATGAAGTAGGTTAAAGAAATGATATGTTTGCAAAAAAAAAACAACCAACCATGTGCTAACAAAATTGGCAACTCTAGTTTTTCTAAGCAATATTTTAAAGAAGAAAACTGTACCATGCAAGTAAAGTCAAGGATGTTAGAATGATAGTAAATTGTTTGCCCCACTATCAAGAATACCAAGGAAACCTGAAAGGAAATCTGTAAGAACTCCAGGTTTTGAATTTACCAAGTAACAAACCAGCCCTATAGGCAGAGGGTTTAACAAATACAATTTTGATATTTAACAACACTAGTATACCTGAAATGACTCAGAAACTAATAACACATTAGTTTTTGTTTAGAAAAAAGCTTAGAAGAACATGCAGCAGGCTGTTTAAATAGCGGTTACCTGGAGCAACAGGTGGGATTACGCAGAATTTTTTACTTTTTAAGATTATATATTTCTATAATGTTTGCCTTTTATGTAACCTTATATTCCTTTGTAAGAGAAAAATAAAGATATAGAGAAATGATATAGAAATAAGTTTGTATATAGCAGGTAAAAACTCTCAACTGAAAATGATTAATGAAGCAGTTATCTTAGAAATAAATTGTTTCCATCTCACAAATAGCTAATGTTCAGATGAGAAGTTGCAAACTACACACAAATGTGTTTTGTTTGGCCTATCAGGTGTCTTCCGGTTTTCCTTTCACTTTCAAACTGTGAATTAACTTCCAGAGAGTTTAGTGGTTAAAAGTATCAGTTTTGGAGCAGAACTACCTAGGGATAAGTCCTAGTCAGCTGAATGACCTTGGGCAAATTACTTAACCATTCTGTGCCTCAGTTTCTTCATCCATAAAATGGGGATAACAATATCCCTACCTCATTTAGGATTAAATGAGTTAATATTTGTCACATACTGAGAATAAAGCCCAGAACATAATAAGCACTATATTTATTTAAATATTTGCTATTATTATTCACATAAAAGTCCAGATTTCTAGATTTTCTTGAAATATTGGAAGATCTAGCAAAATTGGGCATGCAATTCCCACCTTAATGCAATCATCAGGTGCTGAGTAGCCTAGTGGCTCTCTCCTTTTAACAGAATACACCTTTTTAGTTGACTCTAATCCTCACCAGGGCCTGTCTAGTGCTTACAGACACCAGCATTTGAGTTTATACCCTCTGATCTAAACTGAAAAAGGAAAATACTTTATAAAATCAGAATTTCATTGTTTCCACCCTCCAAGGAGTTGCTTTTATATTCATTAATTTATTAATCTAACCACCCATCAACATTTAAGTGTCTACTACGAAGCAATGGGGATCCAAAGACATTAAGATGGGACTACAGCTTAGTGTTTGAGAGCCTGGCCTCCAGAATAAGACCACCTGGGCTTGAGTGCTGGCTTCATCACATGGTAACTGAAGAACCTTGGTCAGGTTACTTAGACTCTCCGTACCTCAATTTCCTCACCTATAAAATGAGGGAAATAACAACACCTACATCATCGGGTAAGGAAAATGAGTAACAAATGCAAAGCTCTAAGACCAGGACCTTGTGTATGGTTAGCACTCACATGTTAGCTTAGAATTAATTTTAATTAGAAAAGAAAAAAAGAAAAAGTTGGTCCCTGAACTGATGGAGGCCACATACCAAGAACATGAGCACGCAAATCAATTACGTGCCATGCAATATTAATGGCGCTAAAACAGAAAGAAATCAAGGCTTATGTGTAGACTTAAATGACGCACTGAAGAGTCACTTGTTCAAATAATTCTATCCCCATTCCCCTATAAACAGAGAGGAAGCGAAATGGGGTAGGATTAGTCTTTCATTCAGATAAGACCAAGGTCTGAGTCTGGACCCCGCTCAGCAGTGTGGTCTTAAGATCAAGACTGAACGTCTCACAGTCTTGTGAAGGTTGGATATAACAAATGTCAGACCCAAAAGTTAGTGATTAGAACAGAGTGGCCCTTTGCTGAGTCACAGTTATTATTTTCATAAGCCTTTTATTTTAGAATAATTTTACAGAAAAATTGTGATGATATTACAAAGAGTTCCCATACAATTATTCTTTTTTATCCATATTGTTATTCTGATGGTGAAGAGAGGTAAATAACTTCTAGGCTACCTTTAAAACCCATGGCAACAATGAGGACTATCACTCTGGGAAAATCCCGATTTAAGCACTCAAAGCACCACAGCACATCAATAAACTGATTTAACAAGTTTGTTGAGATGTGTCATGGTTTAAAGGCTGACCTGAGTAAGAGGCTAGGACGCTCACCGCAGACCTCGCTACCCCTTCTCCACGTGACCATCTCCAACAGGAGCTTCAGCAGGCGTGCGGGGTATCCCCTCAAGCCGTACCACAAACCCAATGGCTTCAAAAATTCCTTTTTTCTCCAGGGCCCATCCTAACACGGTTACTTCCTAACCAACCAGAAATAAAACTCTGTGGCCCAAACAGACCTGCATTTGAAAACAGCAGGGACAGCAGCATCTGGGCTCTTGAAGGTCAGGCTCTGAGTGGCCATCCAGAAGGCTGTGGGCTGGCAAAGGCAGGGGAGAAAAATGTTGGCTCCAAGCCTGGACCCTAGTGCTCACCGAGCAATTAATTACTTGTTCTATTCTCTTATATCTGACTCCTAGCAGCTGCCTATCATAAAGGTAATGTGAAAAATATCATTTTAAATTGTACAAAATAGAAATTAGGGAACTCAGAAGAGACATATCCAGACAATAGCTAGAAAAGTGGGAAAACAACAGCTATTGTCCCAGAAATCGAATGCAGTTCACACTAACATTCAGACCAATTTTTTTTTTCTTTTTTCAGACCCGCTTTTAAGAGCTCTCAAAAACCTTATGTCATAGACGTTTCTGGATAGTTTTTAAAGCCTTTAAGAATAAGAAAAAAGTATCCTCTGAATTGAAGCTTTAGAGTAATTAAGGTGGAAAAGCTGCTACAAGATATGTGTGCCTGAAAGATGGCAGCATTTGAGCACTGCAGCGGGGTTTCTCCTCTTCACCGGTGCTGAGCTGCTGCTATAACAATCTTCTCTGACTCAGCACCTAAGAGGCACGATGGGAGTACCATCAAAAAGCCATGCATTATTAATAAGAGCCTTGGCATCAAAGCAGAATGATTTGGAAAACAGGGAAATGTCTGCAGAGAAAGAGTAGCAAACAGCTTAAATCATTTTTGCCAGTGTCAGAAATGTCCACTCCAACTCACTTTTCTTCTAAGCTGTCTTTTCCACTTTTAACCCTTAGTTTTAGCCCTAATTCTGATCTCTTTATGCTCTGTGTCCCTTAAATTCCCAATGGTTATTTACATTCTGAGTGGACTTCTCTGTGTTAATTTGCTCCTGTCAAGGTTAGACTGTACATGTGTTAGATCACCGTGAAACCAGAGGGCAACAGTACTGCTCTGCAGAAGCCCAAGGAGACACCACACACGGGCTGGACACTTACTATCACCTGAAAACCAAGTCTGTCTTCTCATGTGACCTAAGCTTCAAATTCACAGCAGGCAAGCTAATGGGGACAAAATCTATTTACTCTTGTAACAGTTTTAGGGCCCCAGTGTCTACCATAAAATAAGCAGGCAAGAATGAAGCTGGAAATTAGTCCAGTGGTGAAAGACAATAACGGGTAACTCAAAATTCAATTCCACTTCTCTGGTAATATATCAAATTAGGAAAACTAATCCCTCCTCTTAGACCAGTGGCTCTCAACCAGGGGTGATCTTGCTCCCCAGGGGACAGCTGGCAGTATCTGGAGACATTTTTGGTCGTCACAGCTGAGGGACGGGGGTGCTATAGGATCTCGTGGGTAAAAGGCCAGGGATACTGCTAAACACTCCACACTGCACAGGACAGCCCCCAGCAACAAAGAACTACCCAACCCAATATGTCACTAGTGCCGTTACTGAGAAAGTCTGCCTTAGACCACTCATTTAACTTGTTTGTGCCTAACACTTACTTTTAAATTAATCATTAATATTTTTAGAGAAAAAGCATAGTAGTAATGTATAAGTATGTTTATTAATGTCTAGTTCGGTCTTAGATTTTTTTTTAAATTAATTAATTAATTTATTTTATATTTGTTTGGCTGCGCTGGGTCTTCATTGCTGTGCACGGGGTTTCTCTAGCTGCGGTGAGTGGGGGCTACTCTTCGTTGCGGTGCGCGGGCTTCTCATTGCAGTGGCTTCTCTTGTTGCGGAGCATGAGCTCTAGGCGCGCAGGCTTCAGTAGTTGTGGCTCATGGGCTCTAGAGCTCCGGCTCAGTAGTTGTGGCGCACGCGCTTAGTTGCTCCGCAGCATGTGGGATCTTCCAGCACCAGAGCTCGAACCCGTGTCCCCTGCACTGGCAGGCGGATTCTTAACCACTGTGCCACCAGGGAAGCCCACACTTTTAGATTAATAAACAGATCATATTTCTTTTCAATTCCCTTTGAACTGAACATGTCTTCCTTTATAAATGAAGCAAAGACTAATACCATCTTTTCTACAACATAAGGAAAAAACACATGAGCAAGATTTATATAAAGTAGTGTCTGCTTCTGACTATTACTGAGTAGCTTACTGTAGACCAGGGATTCCTCAGAGGACAACTAGAAAAGCCAAATAAAATACAAAAAAAAAAAAGTCTGAAGACTTTGGAGAGTTGTTGAGGCAACCAGGACTTGAGGAGACAAAATCCTGGAGAAGGGAGAATCCCTTGGCAGTGAGCCACACACTGCAGTTGGTTTGTTCCTCCAGGTATCTGCCAATTCTGGGTACCAAGAACAAGGCTGAAGAAGCAGGCAAACAGTCCGGGCACGGGACTGAAGCCACTACTAAGAGGCAGAGAAACCAGGAGAGCTTTTGGCAGTTATCTCAGGTCTAAGAAACAAAAATGGAGACTTAAGGGGCCAGGATCCTAATGAAAAGAACTGAGCCAGTTGTCCCTTTATGAGATTTTGTAGAATCCCAACGCTGCATAGGTCAGGGGGCTAAGAAACCAAGCCGAAAGCCTCTGAAGAGCACAGCTGGGGTTTTTTATCCATCCCATGTGCTGAGGAGACAAAGATTAAAGTTCAGGACACACCATGGAGGAAGGGCCATGGTAAACAGCCCAGGTTCTCAGTTGGAACTCCTGCAGGGCTATTCCCTAAGAGCAGGCAAAGCAGAAGTAAATGGAGCCTTACAAAAACCACACCCTAGCTTTGGTCCGCCCAATAGGATAAATGGGATCAGCTCTCATCCTATTTGCGTAGCAAGTGAAGTGAGCCTTCTCTAGAAAAGAATAAAATCATGTAAGGCCAACTACAATTTTTTATACACAACATCCAGTTTTCAATCAAAATTACCAGGCATGCCAAGTGACAGGACACCAGATGACTGAATATCAAAAGAAGAACCAGACAATAGGAAAAGACCCACAGGTGATCCAGGTATTGGAGTTATCACTCATGGGCTTTAAAAATAAGTACAGTCGAGAAAAGAGAGGAAAAAAATTAAGAAAAAAGATGGGGAGAAAAAAGAAGAATTTCACCATAAATGGAATCTATAAAAAAGTATTGGGACTTCCCTGGTGGTGCAGTGGTTAAGAATCTGCCTGCCATCGCAGGGGACATGGGTTCGAGCCCTGGTATGGGAAGATCCCACATGCCGCGGAGCAACTAAGCCCATGCGCCACAACTACTGAAGCCCGCGTGCTGAGAAGCCCGTGCACCGCAACGAAGCGTGGCCCCCGCTCACCGAAGCTAGAGAAAGCCCGCGCACAGCAACGAAGACCCAACGCAGCCAAAAAATTTTTTTAAAAAAGTATCAAATAAAAATTTAAGAACTAAGAAATTAAGAATTTAGTAGACAAGTTTAATACTGGATTAGACATAGCAAAAAAAAAGGAGAATTAGTGAACTAGAAGTCAGGACAATAGAAAACATCCAGATTGAAGTTTGTAGACTAGGGGAGGAGAATAGAAAAATACAGGTTTGTACTGAGCACTAGCCTTAGAAAGTGCCTTGGCAAAGTAGTGTTTATGGACCCACTGGATATTGTATGTAGAAACGAACACAGGTCCTACCTTTGACAATTATACAGGATTTACGTTACTTGCTCACATCCAAGACAGTACAATAATCAGAAAAATAATCTTTGGGCTTAATGAGAAAGACTGTGAGAGCCTTAACACAGTAAAGATGGAGAATCTAACAATTCTTAGCTTGCTCTCTATCAATCTCAAAGTTAAAATGATCAAGTCAGTGGTCAGATTCAAATGGCTCCATTTCTGCCCTATGGTAACTAGAACCTTAAAGATACTAATTTATGGGACTTCCCTGGAGGTCCAGTGGTTAAGACCCTGTCTTCCAATGCAGGGGGCACAGGTTCGATCCCTGGTTGGGGAACTAAGATCCCACATGCAGAGCAGCGCAGCCAAAAAAAAAAAAAAAAAAAAAGATACTAATTTGTAACATTTTTAACCAATATTTTACTATGAAAAGTTTCAAACATACAGCAAAGTTGAAAGAATTTTACAGTGAACACCCATATACTCACCATCTTGATTCTACTAAACTTTTTTTTTTTAATTGAAGTATAGCTGATTTACAATGTTGTGTTAGTTTCTGGTGTACAGCAAAGTGATTCAGTTATACATATATACATATTATTTTTCATATTCTTTTCCATTATGGTTTATTATAGGATACTGAATGTAGTTCTCTATGCTATACAATAGGATCTTGTTGTTTATCCATTCCATATATAATAGTTTGCGTCTGCTAATCCCAAACACCCAATCCAACCCTCTCCTGCCCCCCCTTACTCTTAACTTTCTCATCACAAATACATCCATCTACCTATCCATCAATTCATCTTATTTTTTCATGCATTTCCAAGCAAATTACAGAGATCAGTATATTGCCCTCTAAATACTTCAACATACATATCATTAATAAGATATCGATATCTGCATAAATACTCCCCTTTTGGTGTAAAATTCCATAAAATGAACAAGTATACATTTGCTGAGTTTTGACAAATGCACACACCTGTGTAACCCAAATCCCTATCAAGATATGAAATACAACCATCACCCCGAAAGTTTCTCAAGCCCCCTCCTAGTCAGTCCCCATGATCACTTCCCCCTCCCAGAACAAGTGTTACTTTTAACCCACTATGTTACAGAACTGCATTTTAAACATTTTCAAGTCTCTAGTGTAAAGAGTCAATCTTAGAAAAGTAATGTTTAAAAAGGACAAGCATTTTCATTATAAAATATTAAATGGAAGCACATTCCTGAAGTTAAATTTAATGTATCTATACATGTAAAGTAGGAAGGAGACATCTTTCAATTCCTATAAACCACTTAAAGTGTGGTATTAGTAATAGCTAATTTACTGCCAGTATCTTTCAATGTGATAATATTTAGCTCCAAAGAAGGCACATTGATTGGTATGTCCAACATATGTACCCATTATTTAACAACTGTTCTTGTTTTCTGAAATTCTACTTTTATGAATTCATGGAAGCACAAAATATTCTAGGGAAGAATCCTTACTTTCAGACTTCCAATTTATCTGTAATTTATATTCCTTGAATATTTGCTTTCCTTTCTGCATATGACCAAAGTGAATCTTTCTTGGCAAGAATGGATTGCTTTCTCTGCTGTGAACTGTAGTTACCTGGCGTTATCTAGCAACCAGTTAATTTAACATAAATTAACAGATTATGCCTGTACTCTGGTCCTAGAATATTATTAGACAGATAGCAGATAAGACCTAAGTAAGTAAGCGATCAAATGATGCTAGTTGAACCCAATGATGCTAGTTGAACCCGGCAAAACTTCCTTGAGAATTAATTACTATTCTTTTCATTTCTGAGACTTCCTATAGGTGGGGAAATATGAGTCATTCTGATAAAAGTGAAGGTGCGGCACAATCAGCCCGCTTTAGGCATTACTACTACATGAAACACACACCAAAGAATGTTCTTCTATGGCATAAGGTAAAGTCCAGATTTTCTTACAGGACTGAAAACATGACAGTCACTTTGCCTCTAGATTGTTTTAACACTTTAAGTATATAAAACTGTACATAATGTGAGCTCAATTATGTTTTTGAAAAATTACACACATACCAAAAAAAAAAAAGAAAGAAAGAAAGAGCACCAAAATGTTAACAGCAAATTATCTTTGGGTTGAGATTTTAAGCTATCTTTATTTTCTTTATGCTTTGCTGTACTTTCCAAATTTAAACAGTGAATGTATTCGTTTTATAATCCAAAATAAATACATACTTAAAAAAATAAAAAATAATACAAAACCCCTAGCAGCAACTGACCTGTAATGATCCCCATCTCACTCTGATTACAGACCTACAATGCTCTTTGTACCTGTTTTATCTTTCTGCTCACCCCAAAGATGCACATAACCTGGTTCTCCCAGCAGCAAAGCACCTTGACATCCCACTTACCCCATGTTTGTAAGGACAACAGACGGTAATTCAACTGTTTTAAACCTATGCCCCCTACAATCATGCTTTCTCACTATCTTTGGTGTATTCCCACCTGCCAAGTTTTTTTTTTAAACTTATTCACTGTAGTCTGCATTATAAAAACAATAGGTATGTTGAGTGTGCTTTTTCTATTTATACACAAATGTCTCTCTGCCTTATCCCCAACCAAAAAAAAAATCCTGGTATCATCATACCATCATCATTCAATGCCAACTTTATAAGAACCCCTGATAAGACTGGTGAAAATCCCTGGTATTACAACCAGACTGGGAATCAGCTCTAGGCTTGGTATTGCCTGGGAGACTGAGTAAATCCTGTAACATCTCTCAGATTCCATTTCCCCACCTGTACAATACAGAGTTTGTTCCAGTAACCCTGAATATCCTCTTCCTCTCTTAAGTTGTGATCCTGTATGTGTGACTTAGTCCTGAAAACACATCTAAGATTACAATCTCCCAATAGGCAGACTATCAATCATAATAGCAGCTAACATTTATTGGGCATGCTCACCATTGCCAGGGACCTTGCTAAGCACTTCACTATGAGGTAGGAACTGATATTATCCCATGAGGAAACTGAAGTAAGTACAGAACGGTTCAGTAAACTTGCCTGAAGTCACAAAACCAGCAAACTGCAGAGATGGGACATGAGCTCAGGTGTGACTCCAGAACTCACTGCGGGTTTACATTTCACAGGGGCAGGCGAATTCCCCTTGTCCTAAATAGAGCACAACGGCCTTGTCCTAAATAGAGCACAACGGCGGTACAACATAACTTGTATTTCTAAAAGGCCTGTAAGCCAGATGATTGATTGACGGATAGAGAAAGAGACAGGGAGGCAGGGAGGGAGGAAGGAAAGGGGGAAAGAGAGAGAGATAAAGGAAAGAAAGAATTCTATACCTCTGATTTTTAGGACTCTAGGAATTCTAAGTATAAACATCCTTACTATTCTCATGGTTATACATCATCAAGAAACAAGTTTACTTTCCTCACCAGTTTCAAAAAGCCTGACTGACTTGACTGTGTTTATGCTCAGATATGATTAGCTCAGCTCCATGGTTAGAGAGCAGTGCAAATGCAGTCCTGCAGCTTTGCATAGAGAACAACTCTTCGCATAAGGAGTAGCCTGGGGGGAAGTTCCCCAATTCCTGACAGCTACCTCATAAATACCTAACACCAGTCACAAGGGAGAGCTGCTGTAAAGGGGGACAAAGGCACAAAACAATTCATCTCTGTACCTGGAAAATAACTCAAAACCACATGATGGAAACCCACTTTCAACATAACAATGAGGACTTCCCTGATGGCGCAGTGGTTAAGAATCTGCCTGCCAATGCAGGGGACAGAGGTTTGATCCCTGGTCTGGGAAGATCCCACCTGCCAGGGAGCAACTAAGCCCATGCACCACAATTACTGAGCTTGTGTTCTAGAGCCCGCGAGCCACAGCTACTGAGCCCGCGTGCCTACAGCCCATGCTCCTTCCAACAAGAGAAGCCACGACAATGAGAAGCCCACGCACCTCAACGAAGAGTAGCCCCCCCAACTCCCTGCAACTAGAGAAAGCCCGCGGGCAGCAACGAAGACCCAATGCAGCCAAAAAAAAACTACGGGAAAGCAGGAAAAATGATGTATGAACAAAATGAGAATATCAAAAAAGAGATGGAAAATTTTTAAACAAACCAGGCAGAAATTCTGGAGCTGAAAAAAAAATAAACCAACAAAACATAACAATTAGCCACATCATTCCATTCACCAAAAAATGATGGCACTGAGATGGGCTGATAAATAAGCAGAAGTCTAAACTGCTCTTCCTTAAAAAGCAACAGACAGCTTAAGTATACTTTTTTTTTTTTTTTTTGATGTGGACCATTTTTAAAGTCTCTACTGAATTTGTTACAATATTGCTTCTGCTTTATGTTTTGGTTTTTTTGTGGCATCTTAGCTCCCTGACCAGGGATTGAACCTGCAACCCCTGCATTGGAAGGCGAAGTCTTAACCACTGGACCACCAGGGAAGTCCCTAAGTATACTTTTTAAGAACTTAATTTTCACATTAGTTTCCCAAAAGAAGTTCAAAAAGCTTTGATCCTCATACTTCAAAGTGCCCTTTCTAAGTACAAAGAGATGAACTGTGCCCAGATCGGGGTGGGGGGAGGGAGGAAAAAAAGGGTTTATCTAGGCTTCACACCTACCACTTCTTTGGGCCTATTCCAGTAATACAGTCATTTAAGTGTCAGTATTTCCACACAGCTAATGGCATCTATTTTTCTTCTCCCAACTATAAGTTTAAAGAGTTTACACTTCTTCTTCCTAAATCAAAAGGAATCAAAAACAGTGACTGAAAAAATATAATCAAATTTATCTTCATACTGTAGAGGTAGCATAGGCTTATTCAAGAGCATAGGTTCTAGAGAAAAAGGAAGCTTGGGCTCAAAACAAGCTCTGTGACATTGAACAGTTTAACTTCTCCAAGCCTTGGTCTCCTCATCTATAAAACATCTAGGTCTCACAGAGCTAGGGTGTTAATAGGATAAAATATACAAAACACTTCTAGAAAGGCTCAACAAGTGGAAGCAGCACCTGCTGCCACTGTCTCGTTGGGAGACAGAGGAAGACTGCTGAGCTGGAAGAAGGGGAGATGCAACACAAACTACTCACTGAGATAATCACTTCTGGGAAATAGGGTTTCTCAAATACCAGTCCCTAAATCATAAGAAAGACTCAAGAGGGAAGGAAGAGTCATCATAATTATGTGGGCTAAATGTCACTTTGTCACCCTCTAGTTAGTGAAAAATGTAGAGTCTATAGGAAGAAATCAAGAGTAACCTGTGCATCAGGAGACACAGAAAATAGCCTAAAAAGAATTTCAGACAGCTATGGTGACTCCACTTTCAGAATGCAAAACTAGGTGACATGGTCAGGGCAAATAAATTTTTCCCCCAAAATGTGAACTTACTTATCAAGAAGTTTTATATAATGCCTTCCCCTTTTCCTTTCTTTCTGGAAAAAAAAAAAATTTTTTTTTTTCAGTGCTAAAGGAAGCCATTAGGTGGGACCAAGCTAGGTAGATGTCCGTGCCAGGGGTAGACAGGGGAGACACGGAGGTATGTCTGAGCACAGCAGGATGGGGGCTGGCCTGCGTGCAGTGTCAGAGCCAGAAGCGGTGAGGAAAGCATGCAACAGGGAAGAGGGGATGCCAGGGTGGAGTTCCAGAGTTGAAGCAGGGGTGAGAGGAGGAGCCACACAGGCAGGACGGAGTAGCCTGGTGCAGGCTTGTAGGAACCCAAGTGGGATGAAGAGGGAAGACAGCCCAGCTAAGAGAGCTGAACTATATTTGGGGTGAGAAACATGTCGAAACAGGGACTGGACAAGAGCAGCACGGTTACGTATGGGGAGATTAATCAAATAAGTAAATACAGTAAGGAAAATGGGAGTTAGGATTCTCACTGTCAGAGAAAGGAGTTACAAATATGGAAAGGGAAAAAACTAGAATGAACCCCTTAGCTGTCAGATTTAAATTGTGGGTACTGGTGTGAACTCACCATTTTCTATATACATAAATGGAGAAATAAATATAGATGTAATGTGTGGGTGTGTAAGAGTGTGTGTATACATACATATATTCCAGAGCTCTATACATTGATGAGAAAGCCTAGAGGTCACAACACTCCAAAAGCAATGAGTACATCCAGAACCAGGATCTTGGCTTCTAATTAGCCATTCTCCACCAAAAAGGATCAGAGTTTTTTGGAGAAATAGCTGATTCCAGGTCCGGGATTAAAAAAAAAAGCATAAAATGTGCCTAGAACACCTTGTTATTCCAGAAAGTAAGGAAGCGTTCAAGAATGAGAGGGACAGGGACTTCCCTGGTGGTGCAGTGGTTAAGAATCCGCCTGCCAATGCAGGGGACATGGGTTCGAGCCCTGGTCTGAGAAGATCCCACATGCCGCGGAGCAACTAAGCCCATGCGCCACAACTACTGAGCCTGTGCTCTAGAGCCCGCAAGCCACAACTACTGAAGCCCGTGCACCTAGAGCCCGTGCTCCGCAACAAGAGAAGCCACCGCAATGAGAAGCCCGCGCACCGCAACGAAGAATAGCTCCCGCTCCTGCAACTAGAGAAAGCCCGCGTGTAGCAACAAAGACCCAACGCAGCCAAAAATAAATAAATAAATAATTTTAAAAAAGAAAAAAAAAAGAATGAGAGGGACAAAAGGACAGATGCCAGGGCAAAGGGGTTCCCATTGGCCTAATGAGGACAGTTGAGCATGAAGATAATGATAGTAAACAGATTAAAACCACAAGCCCATGCTGGTAATAATAAACTCTTTAAACTAAAAAGCATGGGTATAAATAAATAAATACACTGAAAAGTCTGATGAAGAAAAAGATATTTGTATAGTTTTAAAGTACCTCTCCACAAAATACATACTGATTACAGAAGGGAAAAGAGTCACTTTATGGTGGAAACACTAGGCAGATACCTCCTCAGTCAAGTGATCAGAGCAAACATCATCAGCAATGGGACAAACCACAATCCTGTCACCTGACATGCATTGGAAGGATGTAATACCACTTCTGTGATTTTGCTGCCAAAGATGCATAACCTAATCGAACTATAAGGAAACATCAGACAAACCCAAAGTAAGGGACATGCTACAAAAGAGATAGCCTGTCATCCTCAAAAGTGTCAAGGTCATGAAATTCAAAGAGAGACTGAGGAACTTTTCCAAATTTTCCTGAAGGAGACTAAAGAAACATTACAACAAACACAATGGGCGATTCTGAACTGGATCCTTTTGACATAAAGGACATTACTGGGGCAACTGGCAAAACTTGAATGGAGGTCAGAGGATTAGATGGCCATAAAGGTGAAGCATCAATGTTAACATTAATGGTTGTATTGTCCTTGGTTGGAATATCCTTCTTTGTTGAAAAACACACTCTAATATTTGGGGGTGAGGGGCATAATGTCACCAAATGGTTCAAGAAAAAGTCATGGTACTACATGTGCAACTTTTCTGTAAGCTTGAGATTTCAAAACTTTTTTTAATCATTTTTTTTAAGTTTCACATATTTATACAAATTACATCATATTTTGTCTCACAGTCAGTTCCGCTATAACGCTTATTTTGAAAGTACACATTTGTTCCAACACAACTGACATATTTGGGAACAATCTGAGCGTAACTGGATTTGCATCTGCTTATGTGCAATTCCACCCATGAGTGACACCCAGAAAACTACAACTCGCTAAACCGACACACATCTATGCACACACTTCAAACATCTACCAGCGACCTCAGTTCACCAAGTGAGTATCCCATACACATCTGGATGTTACAACATCCAGTACTATTTTAGCACAACTCTCCTTCCTCCACTTCACAATAACTCACAAGTTGCAATCCTTCTGATGCCCACTTCCACAAGTAAACTTCAGGTCTTTATCAACATAGAGTGCCCTACTTATGGTGTTTCTTAACCATTTAACATGTGTAAAACTGTACTGGTTTCACTAGGTTCCTTTTTTTTCTTTTTTAATATGACACTAATTTAGTTTTTAAGTGTTATGTGCTTCACCCCATTTTTCCCATAAGTTCTAGGTTTTTATTCAACAATTTTGTACAGCACAGTGATTTTTAGAAACACTTAAGTCATGTCAGAGCAGAGCTAATTGCATTTGATATAATCACCTTTACAGAAAAAAATGAATTGCATGACATCAATGGTGTCCCCCTTCTGTACATATAGGTATGGGGATCTCCCAGGTGGGATCTTCCAAAGGGCTAAAGGAAGCCCAGGTCAACCTAGAGAAGGCCACACAAATTAACTTTACATATTAAGTTCCTTTAACTACAGATTTAGAGGGCAAGCTGTGTCACACAGCTTACACTTGAAAAACAAAGAAAATAATGGCAATAATGTATATGATTATAGTGTGGCCAGGGCAGTCCAACCTACCCACTTTGGTTTCTGCTCAGTTGATCTGATCTGTCTTTGAACAGTTTCTTACTCATTCAAAGTTTAGTTACTCTTGACAAACTGGAGAAAAAAATACTAGACTGGAGAAAAATAACCACTAAGTACAAATAGGTTTCTGAGAAAGACTTTATTTCTACTTTGTGGAATCCAATCAAGGGAGGAGACAGATCAAATACTACACTCTCACATTAGATTAGCCACACTGCTATAACATTTAATAAAAATTAAGGTTCTTCTATTTAACTTTATTAATAGTATTTAAGAATGAGATTAAATTGACTTGATGCCACAAGGGCTAGAATTTCCCATCAAGTTTTCCACATATTGGTAAAGAAAGCAAGTAGGTTTTCTTTAGAGCTTTCATTTCAAGAGTCCCTTGCCAGAAACAATCTTATATCAAGACACTACGTTTAGACTCCCTCTTGCGAGAACACAAGAATCATAACTAACTGCTGAACAATCATCGAAAGGAAAACACTGGAACTCACCAAAAAACATACCCCACATCCAAAGACAAAGGAGAAGCCACAATGAGGTGGTAGGAGGGGTGAAATCACAATAAAATCAAATCCCAGAACCTCTGGGTGGGTGACTCACAAACTGGAGAACATTAATACCACAGAAGTCCACCCACTGGAGTGAAGGTTCTGAGCCCCACATCAGGCTTCCCAACCTGGGGTGCCGGCAACAGGAGGAGGAATTCCTACAGAATCAGACTTTGAAGGCTAGCGGGATTTGATTGCAGGACGTCGATAGGACTAGGGGAAACAGAGACTCCACTCTTGGAGGGCACACACAAAGTAGTGTGCACATCGGGACCCAGGGGAAGGAGCAGTGACCCCATAGGTGACTGAACCAGACCTACCTTCTAGTGTTGGAGGGTCTCCTGCAGAGGTGCCATTAGCCCCACCAAAGAGCCAAGTAGGCTCTAGTGCGGGGTCGCCTCAGGCCAAACAACCAACAGGGAGGGAACCCAGTCCCACCCATCAGCAGACAAGCAGATTAAAGTTTTACTAAGCTCTGCCCACCAGAGCAACACCCAACTCTACCCACCACCAGTCCCTCCAATCAGGAAGCTTGCACAAGCCTCTTAGATAGCCTCATCCACCAGAGGGCAGACAGCAGAAGCAATTCTGCAGCCTGTGTAACGAAAACCACGTTCACAGAAAGACATACAAAATGAAAAGGCAGAGGACTATGCTCCAGATGAAGGAACAACATAAAACCCCAGAAAAACAACTAAATGAAGTGGAGTTAGGCAACCTTCCAGAAAAAGAATTCAGAATAATGATAATGAAGATGATCCAGGACCTCGGAAAAAGAATGGAGGTAAAGATCGAGAAGATGCAAGAAACGTTTAACAAACACCTAGAAAAGTTAAAGAACAAACAGAGATGAACAATACAATAACTGAAATGAAAAATACACTAGAAGGAGTCAATAGCAGAATAACTGAGGCAGAAGAATGGATAAGTGACCTGGAAGACAGAATGGTGGAATTCACTGCCGCAGAACAGAATAAAGAAAAAAGAATGAAAAGAAATGAAGACAGCCTAAGAGACCTCTGGGACAACATTAAACACAACAACATTCTTATCATAGGTGTCCCAGAAGAAGAAGAGAGAGAGAAAGGACCCGAGAAAATATTTGAAGAGATTATAGTCGAAAACTTCCCTAACATGGGGAAGGAAATAGCCACCCAAGTCCAGGAAGTGCAGAGAGTCCCAGGCAGGATAAACCCAAGGAGAAACACCCCATAGTAATCAAATTGACAAAAATTAAAGGCAAAGAAAAATTATTGAAAGCAACAAGGGAAAAATGACAAATAACATACAAGGGAACTCCCATTAGGTTAACAGCTGATTTCTCAGCAGAAACGCTACAAGCCAGAAGGGAGTGGCATGATATATTTAAAGTGATGAAAGGGAAGAACCTACAACCAAGATTCCTCTATCTGGCAAGGATCTCATTCAGATTCAACAGAGAAATCAAAAGCTTTACAGACAAGCAAAAGCTAAGAGAATTCAGCACCACAAAACCAGCTCTACAACAAATGCTAAAGGAACTTCTCTAAGTGGGAAACACAAGAAAAGGACCTACGAAAACAAACCCATAACAATTAAGAAAATGGTAATAGGAACATACATATCGATAATTACCTTAAACGTGAATGGATTAAATGCTCCAACCAAAAGACACAGGCTCGCTGAATGGATACAAAAACAAGACCCATATATACACTGTCTACAAGAGACCCCCTTCAGACCTAGGGACACATACAGACTGAAAGTGAGGGAATGGAAAAAGCTATTCCATGCAAATGGAAATCAAAAGAAAGCTAGAGTAGCAATACTCATGTCAGATAAAATAGACTTTAAAATAATGTTACAAGAGACAAGGACACTACATAACCATCAAGGAATCAATCCAAGAAGAAGACATAACAATTATAAATAGATATGCACCCAACATAGGAGCACCTCAATACATAAGGCAACTGCTAACAGCTATAAAAGAGAAAATCAACAGTGACACAATAATAGTGGGGGACTTTAACACCTCACACCAACGGACAGATCATCCAGACAGATAATTAATAAGAAAACACAAGCTTTAAATGACACAATAGACCAGATAGATTTGATATTTATAGGACATTCCATCCAAAAACAGCAGATTACACTTTCTTCTCAAGTGCACACGGAACATTTTCCAGGATAGATCGCATCTTGAGTCACAAATCAAGCCTCGGTAAATTTAAGAAAACTGAAATCATATCAAGCATCTTTTCTGACCACAACACTATGAGATTAGAAATCAATTACAAAGAAAAAAACATAAAAAACACAAACACATGAAGCTAAACAATACATTACTAAATAACCAAGAGATACCTGAAGAAATCAAAGAGGAAATCAAAACATACCTAGAGACAAATGACAATGAAAACACGACGATCCAATACCTATGGGGTGCAGCAAAAGCAGTTCTAAGAGGGAAGTTTATAGCAATACAATCCTACCTCAAGAAACAAGAAAAATCTCAAATAAATAATCTAAACTTACACCTAAAGGAAGCAGAGAAAGAAGAACAAAACAAAACCCAAAGTTAGTAGAAGGAAAGAAATCATAAAGATCAGAGCAGAAATAAATGAAATAGAAACTAAGAAAACAATAGCAAAGATCAATAAAACTAGAAGCTGGTTCTTTGAAAAGGTAAACAAAATTGATAAACCTTTAGCCAGACTCATCAAGAAAAAGAGGGAGAGGACTCAAATCAATAAAATTAGAAGTGAAAAAGGAGAAGTTACAACGGACACCACAGAAATACAAAGCATCCTAAGAGACTACTACAAGCAACTCTGCCAATAAAATGGACAACCTGGAAGAAATGGACAAATTCTTAGAAAGGTATAACCTTCCAAGACTGAACCAGGAAGAAATAGAAAATATGAACAGACCAATCACAAGTAATGAAACTGAAACTGTGATTAAAAATCTTCCAACAAACCAAAGTCCAGGACCAGATGGCTTCACAGGTGAATTCTATCAAACATTTAGAGAAGAGCTAACACCCATCCTTCTCAAACTCTTCCAAAAAATTGCAGAGGAAAGGAACACTCCCAAACTCATTCTATGAGGCCACCATCACCCTGATACCAAAACCAGACAGAGATACTACAAAAAGAGAAAATTACACACCAATTATCACAGATGAATATAGATGCAAAAATCCTGAACAAAATACTAGCAAACAGAATCCAACAACACGTTAAAAGGATCACACACCATGATCCAGTGGGATTTATCCCAGGGATGCAAGGATTCTTCAATATACACAAATCAATGTGATACACCATATTAACAAATTGAAAAAGAAAAACCATACAGTCATCTCAATAGATGCAGAAAAAGCTTCTGACAAAATTCAACACCCATTTATGATAAAAACTCTCCAGAAAGTGGGCATAGAGGGGAACTACCTCAACATAATAAAGGCCATATATGACAAACCCACAGCAAACATCATTCTCAATGGTGAAAAACTGAAAGCATTTCCCCTAAGATCAGGAACAAGACAAGGATGTCCACTCTCGCCACTATTATTCAACATAGTTTTGGAAGTTCTAGCCATGGCAATCAGAGAAGAAAAAGAAATAAAAGGAATACAAATTGGAAAAGAAGTACAACTGTCACTGTTTGCAGATGACATGATACTATACATAGAGAATCCTAAAGATGCCACCAGAAAACTACTAGGGCTAATCAATGAATCTGGTAAAGTTGTAGGATACAAAATTAATGCACAGAAATCTCTTACATTCCTATACACTAACAACAAAAGATCAGATAGAGAAATTAAGGAAACAATCCCATTCACCATTGCAACAAAAAGAATAAAATACCTAGGAATAAACCTACCTAAGGAGGTAAAAGACCTGTACTCAGAAAACTATAAGGCACTGATGAAAGACATCAAAGATGACACAAACAGATGGAGAGATATACCATGTTCTTGGATTGGAAGAATCAATATTGTGAAAATGACTATACCACCCAAAGCAATCTACAGATTCAATGCAATCCCTATCAAACTACCAATGGCATTTTTTACAGAACTAGAACAAACAACCCAATCCAAAAATGGGCAGAAGACCTAAATAGACATTTCTCCAAAGAAGACATATAGATGGCCAAGAAGCACATGAAAAGCTGCTCAACATCACTAATTACTAGAGAAATGCAAATCAAAACTACAATGAGGTATCACCTCATACGGGTTAGAATGGGCATCATCAGAAAATCTACAAACAACAAATGCTGGAGAGGGTGTGGAGAAAAGGGAACCCTCTTGTACTGTTGCTGGGAATGTAAATTGATACAGCAACTATGGAGAACAGTATGGAGGTTCCTTAAAAAACTAAAAATAGAATTACCATATGACCCAGCAATCCCACTACTGGGCATATACCCAGAGAAAACCATAATACAAAAAGACACATGCACCCCAATGTTCACTGCAGCACTATTTACAATAGCCAGGTCATGGAAGCAACCTAAATGCCCACTGGCAGACGAATGGATAAAGAAGATGTGGTACATATATACAATGGAATATTACTCAGCCATAAAAAGGAACGAAATTGATGGATCTAGAGACTGTCATACAGAATGAAGTAAGTCAGAAAGAGAAAAACAAATATCGTATATTAACATATATGTGGAATCTAGAAAAATGGTACAGATGAACCGGTTTGCAAGGCAGAAATAGAGACACAGATGTAGAGAACAAACGTATGGACACCAAGGGGGGAAGGTGGCGTTGGGGGTGGCGGTGGGATGAATTGGGAGATTGGGACTGACATGTATACACTAATGTGTATAAAATAGATAACTAATAAGAACCTTCTGTATAAAAATAAATAAAATTAAATTAAAAAAAAAAAAGACACTACGTTTAGTTATAGTGAGGAGAACAGAACTAACCAGGAAAAGATGTTACAGCAAAGAGACTGTACAAGATTATTCTAAATCAAACACTCATAGCGTTTACTAAATTGCTGCCACCCTTATAACGTCAATTCTCTCAGCCTAGCAATTCCTAAGGTACAAAATTTTCAAATTTCTGTGTGTGTATACAAAGATGAGAAGGAAACAATGAAATAAAAACACCTGTGATGAAAAGATGATTATGAATAAATTACTGTAATTTCCTTTATTATCCTTAAAGTTGATTTAATAGTTTAAAAATATTGCTTAACAGAACAAGGGTGGTAACATTTGTTAGATCCTAACTAAACATGATTCATTCTGGAATGCTTCTGATGACACAAGCTTACATAAATAATCTACTGGTAAGTTTGTTCAAAATTCACAATGAAGAGAGTCAGTTTTTCACACATACAACCCAAAACTATAGCTTCAATCTATGCAGACTGTTTTACTGTTTTAATTATAGAACTAATAAATTAATATAACTAATAATACTAAAATTAAATCGGTGGTGTTGTTCACTTGTTACTAAACACAAAGCACAAAATTTGTGCCAACACAGATCCTAAAAGAGGTATTTTTGCCATTCTTTCCCTTGCAAGCTTGGCACTTGGCTTTGGTCAAAGCTGATGTAAATCGTGACAGAATTCAGCAATATATTCTCAGAAAAATAGGCCAAGAGAAGCAAAAGAACACAGGTGTTACACACTCGAGCAGTAATCATCTGCTCCCAGGGCACCTCCGAGACTTCAGCATCCTCAGCCAGAGCACCTGCTCCTCAAGCTAAGGAGTGCCTTAGAGGTACCACCACAGTACAGAAAGGTTTATTCTTGGCAAACATCTGACCCTTGTTTTTCCAGCTCTAAACTTCAAGGGTTCAAAGGAAGGATGGGGTAATAGAAAAAAGAAATAAATCCTCTAGAAACTTCGCTGTAATCAACTCTCTACCGTGTACCAGTTCATCCAAGTGTCCCTTCCCCTCTCTACTCCAATTGAGCACTGTGATTGAGGAACTGTGAAAGGGCAAGGGGACATTTACCTGTTGAGCATCTAACTGGTACCAAGCCATGCAAACATCTGACAAATACTCTCTCCTTTAATCCTCACAATAAGCCTATGTTTATATACTTTTAGTCTTCCCTTTTTACATATTAAGAAACTCTCATTGAGGTAAATGGATCAGCAAAACATCTGAACAAAAATGAAATCCAATTATCCAAAGGTTTTAAAAATACAGGTTATTAATTAGCCTAAGCTTGTACTTTTGTTTTGTTTTGTTGGGGGAATGGGGGCTGTCTTTGGGCCCTTTCACATTTATATTTTTCACAAATATAAAGGTCACATCAAAATACCTTTGTTCATGGGAGTCCAGTATACTATTCACTCTACTTTTGTATATGTTTGAAATTTTCTATAATAAAATAAAATAATTAAGGGAAAAAATTATCTTTAACATAAAGCCAACCCAAAAAGTAGCTCTTACCTAAAGTTAATTTCCCATAGTGCCAAATGAAATTCAAATAAATCCAAATCTTCTAACTCACACATATCTTAAGATTTCTGAATACTTAAAAGCAGAATGAAAAAGCCAGGCATGCCAAGTCAACAATGAAACAGAAAAATCAAGCCAATACCAAAAAACCAAACATTTCACTTCCTCCCACTCACATTCACACACACACAGACACAAAATGAAGGATTCCAGTTGTCCCTTCCAGACAAAGCAACTGATGGGTGCCAGCCTGGCACGAGTCAGCTCAAAAATAATCTCAGCAACAGAGGCAAGGTTATTTCCACCTTCCATCCAACAGCGTAGAGCACAAGAGACTAGCTGTTTATGAATAACAGACTTAATTTCCATACCATCCATATGGGCTTCCAATTCCAGAAATTGTTTCTTCCTCATTGCTCCTTGGAAGAAGTAAAATATACAACAATTTCTCATTTCCTAGGCAAAGACTACCTCTCAAATTAAAGACTGACAAGCATGTTCAAGACATAAAAGTATAGCTTTTATCATAAATTTGAAAACACCAAAACCATTAACCTAAATATCTGTCTAATTAAAAATTAGACACAATGTTCCTAGCAATATATAAGAATTATTGTACCTACTTCTTCCTAAATCAGGACTGAGTGTTTTCTTGTTTATTAATTTTTATTTTATTTTTATTTATTTTTTTTGGCCACCCCACGCAGCTTGCAGGATCTTAGTTCCCCAACCAGGTATTGAACCTGGGCCCACAGCAGTGAAAGCCCCGAGCCCTAACCACTGAACTGCCAGGGAATTCCCTGTTTATCAATTTTTTCATCTAGATTTCAAGTTGAGGAACAAGACTAACCATTAATACATTCATTTGTGATCTGCAATTTCAAAACATTACCATACACATACTATGTAAGATACAAAAAGCACTTAAAAGGGTTAAAATCCATGTTGAATCTTAAATGGGTAAAAAAAAAACTTTAAAATTCCTACTTGTCATCTGCCCACCAAACCAGGCCCCCACAAAACCAAACATCTGACTGGATTGGACATAATTAATCTGAGACTGAGCTAGGAATCATACTTTCAATTACAATTAATATTTTTACAAATCCATTGTGTTTTTATTTGATCCTTTTTAGTTCTTCACCTTGAAGTCCTAGTAGTTAGCACAGCAACCTTCAACATACCCAAATGAGCAGGGAATTGGCTAGTTGTACTTTTCAGGACCTCAGATCTGTCCACCTCCACCTTACTTCCCTGATTTAACAAATAAGTATTCATTGAGCACCTACAGTGTGCCAGACCAGCGTTCCAGGCAGGGATACAACAATGAACAAGAAATGAGGCCCATGCATTTGCCACTGGTTTAGAGGTCTGAGGATGGGCAGGAATACTTGAGTTAGCTAGTGAAAAGCTTAAGGAAAGAGCCGAGTCTACGCTGGAAACCAGGTGGGGAGGCCCTTGTGTCTGGAGGGAGAGAAGTGGCATAAATGAAGCTGGAGAGGGAGGTAGAGGTCAGATCACAAAAATTCTTATAAACTACAATAAGGAATCTGAACTTTATCCTAAAAGCAATGAAAGCCACAGAAGGGTAGAAGACAGACTGATCCTGTCTGACAAATGCTCTCTGAGCACCTGCTCAGTGCCAGACCTCTATTCTACGACTGACACTCTTCCAGGTGGAAGGGAAGAGGCCTCAGCATATAAATGCATCCTTCTGCCACTGGTCCAGAGAGCATCTATGTTACTAAGAAACCTCAGGTCACTGTTCACCACCATTGCCATGACTCTGTTCAGGAGATAAACAGCAAAAACATTCATGTAAATATGAATACCAACAAGAACATGTACAGCCAATGGGCCCAGTGGGGTAAAAAATTAAACTAAATGCCTCTTCAAGAATTTCTTTAAAATTTTTTTGCTGTCTTAAATGTCTACTATTAAAATACATTCACTGTTATTCCTGGCAATTAAGGTACGTTAACATCAACTGAACTGACCCTCAATTAAACACATCTTCTGGGAATATAAAATCACTCAAAATTCTGAAAATTTTTTCCTAAAATGAAGCCATGCTCCCTTGCTGAAGACTTAAAAAATTAACAGAGGTACGGTGTCCACATCATTAATCACTGTACCCCCAAACCTAGCACACTCTAAGGGTTTAACACATAGAGATTAAGTTAGCTCTAAGAAAACAGCCAAATCAGGCAAATGCAAAGGCACGTTTGTAAATTTTTTCTTTTATCACAGGCCCCAAAACACAAAAACTTTCTAAGCACCCACCTGTCTTTAATCACTACCATTATCACTCACATTTAGATAAATACATTTGAAATTCAGCTGATACCAGGAAAAAAAAAATCAAAGTGCCAAATTTTACCATGTCACAGTTGCAGAAGTCCAGCAGGTTTTTTACACGTTAGACTTTTCTGTTTCCTCATTCTTTAACAGTCTCTTCACTTTCTGATAATGTTATAAAGGGAAAATGTTATAAAATAATTTTAAAAATTAAAAAGATGTGATAAAGGGAAAAAACAAATCCTGTGTTCACATCACACACCTCCTAGCCAGCCAGGCAGCATCTCAGCGGGCTCCTCCTCATCACTACCTGCCGTCCTGTGCCTGTGCGGGGGCCTGGGGAGGTATGGGGAAACAGTGCTCTGTTTCAAACATTCAGAAGGGAAGGGAAAAAATCATACTTAACACCGAACTCAAAGTCATGCATCCGGGTCTACATTCCAAGTATCACCACTTATTAAACAGCAAAACATAAAAGGTGCTGGTTAATGGAGATTGGAGGCTAACAAAATGCCAAGTGATATTTACTTTACTTGATATTTACTTTTTCCTATCTTCAAAATCATCATATATTTTCATTTCTGTATGAAAAAAAAAATGAGCCCAGTGTTTCATGGACTATATTCATCAATCTATAATATTTTCTAAATTTCTCTTCTATATCATATGTTTAATCAGTAAACTGTATTGTCCCCAACACCAAAAATGTGGTGTGCCAACTTCTGGCCCTGTCTTACATGGACTTTCAGAGAACTGCAATTAGAAACAGAAAACATCTAAATTTAAGTTACATTTCAGTCCTACTGAACAAAATAATCAACAAAGACATCAATAAGATATGGATCCCTCCCTTCATCAGAAGAGTCACAGGACTCTTCAAACACTTGAAATATTCAATGGAATCTGCAGAGCATGTCAAGTTTGGCAAAGAGAGTAACCATTTTAAAGACCAAGAATCAGGGCTTCACCGGTGGCTCAGTGGTTAAGAATCCACCTGCCAATGCAGGGGACACGGGTTCGAGCTCTGGTCCAGGAAGATCCCACATGCTGCGGAGCAACTAAGCCCATGCACCACAACTACTGAGCCTGAGCTCTAGAGCCCGCGAGCACAACTACTGAGCTCACGAGCCACAACTACTGAAGCCCGCAAGCCACAACTACTGAAGCCCGCGCACCTAGAACCCATGCTCCGCAACAAGAGAATCCACCGCAATGAGAAGCCCGCGCACCGCAACGAAGAGTAGTCCCCACTCCCCACAACTAGAGAAAGCCCGTGCGCAGCAATGAAGACCCAATGCAGCCAAAAATAAATTAATTAATTAAAAAAAAGAAATCAAGAAACCAGCATCAAACTTAAACAAGTAAGAGAAAGATAAACCAAAAAACATTGCCTCCTGCTTTCTCAGAAATCAGCTCAATAATAGCTTGTGTAAGATATGCCTATCAGTAACTTAGGGAAAACTTTCACGGGCAGAAAAAGTAAACGACTACAATGCAGGGAGCAAAAGTTCAGTCATAAAACTTACCAAGTAGTATATTTTTTAAAGTACAAACAAAAGAAAAATATAAATAAATTGAACCTCGTTAAAGTCAAAAGCTTTTGCACATCAAAGGACCCCACCAAGAGAGTGAAAAGACAACCCATAGGATGGGAGAAAATACTTGCAAATCATATATCTGGTAATGGTATAATATTCAAAAATATAAAGATCTCTTAACAACGGACAATCCAATTTAAAAAGGGCAAAGGAACCTGAATAGACAGTTCTCTAAACAAGATACACAAATAGCCAATAAACATATGAAAATATGCTCAACCTCATTAGTCATCAAGGAAATGAAAACCAAAACCACGATGAGCTACCATTTCACACCTATGAGGATGCCTACACTTAAAAAAAAAAAATACACACTCAGAAAATAAGTGTTGGCTGCAAGGATGTGGAATATATTGCTGGTGGGAATGTAAAATGGTGCAGCCACTGTAGAAAGTCTGGCAATTCCTCAAAAAATTAAATAGAATTACCATATGACCTAGCAATTCCACTCCCAGGTAAATACCCAAAGAATTGAAAGCAGGGACTCAAACAGATACTTGTATGCCAACATTCACAGCAGCACTATTTACAACAGCCAAAAGGTAGAAGCAACTCAAGTGTTCATCAACAGATGAGAAAAAATGTGATATATACAAGATAGAATATTATTCATCCATAAAAAGAATACAGTTCTGACACATGCTATGACATGAATGAACCCAGCAAACATTTTGCTAAGTGAAATAGAGCAGACACAAAAGGACAAACATTGTATGATTACACTTATATGAGGTACCTAGAGCAGTCAAACTTACAGGATGGAAAGTAGATTAGCAGCTGGGAGGGGGGGCGGTGGATGGGGAGTTATTGCTTAATGGGAAGAGAGTTTCTGTTTGGGGGCAATAGAAATTTTTGGAAATAGTTGTAATGGTTGCAAAACATTGTGAATGTAATTAATGCCACTGAATTGCACATTTAAATTACCAAAATACATGGCAAAGTTCATGCTATATTTTACCACGAAGAAATAGAAAGGGAAAAAAAAGACAAAGTAGTTTTGGGCAAAATGAATTCAAAATCACTTCAAAATCAGGATTAACAGAAGAAGCAATCCTTCCCCCAGATTAAATGCAATCCAACAATAAAGAGGCTAGCTTGACCAGGCAATAGTTTCTTCATTCATTTCAATAAATATTTAAGGGCATATAATGTGCTAGGCACAAGGACATTACAACCCAGAGAACTTCCCTATCATTACTCTATAGATTATGATGATATGGATAAAACGAGTTTTTCTTTAAAAGTTAAACGATTAAATGGTTTTATTTAAAATATAAAGATTTATAATAAGTACATCAAGAATGCTAAAGTCAGTCTACTATCATCTCTGATCCATCTGGTTTAACTTCCCTAAGTTGGCAATGTTTTCATTTTTCTGCAATGGAATAAAGGATTTTTTTTTTTTAACTATACAAACATGACCCCAACACAGCATTTAGGAAAATACTATTTTCTGACCTTCAAAAGTCAATGGTCTACCAATCTGAAAACGCATACATTACAATCATGAGTATAATTTAGGCTTAGTGCCTAAAAGCACAACTCCTCAAAATGGGGTAACTAGTTCTATGAGTAAAAAAAATACTCCTGCTTTTCCATTTTTCCAAGCATACAGTTGTTCAACACATGAGAATTAAGCAAAAAGTTTAAATGACTATTAATCATACTTTTAGAGGGTGAAAAAAGTTCCCTCTTTACTGGTATTTAAATGTTTTACAGCTCTTTAATAAAAATAATAAACAGTTGTGCTCACTAGCACACCTCTAATTTAAGTTTTAAAACACAACACTGAGCTTTCCTACAATCTGCATTTCCCTGTACGTGACACTCCACAACATTTTTCATAATCATAATTATGCCACTAATAACCCTCAGAGAACTGTTCATAATTGATGATGGTAACTAAGGTACCTCAGAAACAATGCCCAGCTTCCCTTCTAGTCATTGCAAAGTACCTGGCTATCTTTGTAACCTGGGAAGGAGGCGGAACAATACTTATAGTCTAATAATTACTCAAACTAACAAAAGGGGTGGGGGGAGGGAATCTAAGAAGAGATAGCACTTTAAATTATTCAATGTGATTCCCAGGCTTGGGAAAACACTGGATTCATGGGATCAGTAGAGGAGGTATGAATGCTCTTCTATATAAGCCACAATATTAAAAAGAATTACTGTACCGTGAGAAAACCATAATTCAAAAAGAGTCATGTACCACAATGTTCACTGCAGCTCTATTTACAATAGCCAGGACATGCAAGCAACCTAAGTGTCCACTGACAGATGAACGGATAAAGAAGATGTGGCACATATATACAATGGAATATTACTCAGCCATAAAAAGAAATGAAATTGAGTTATTTATAGTGAGGTGGATGGACCTAGAGACTGTCATACAGAGTGAAGTAAGTCAGAAAGAGAAAAATAAATACTGTATGCTAACACATATATATGGAATCTAAAAAAAAAAAAAAAAGTGGTTCTGAAGAACCTAGGGGAGGGACAGGAATAAAGATGCAGACGTAGAGAATGGACTTGAGGACACGGGGAGGGGGAAGGGTGGGTAAGCTGCGATGAAGTGAGATAGTGGCATGGACATATATACACTACCAAATGTAAAATAGCTAGTGAGAAGCAGCCGCATAGCACAGGGAGATCAGCTTGGTGTTTCGTGACCACCTAGATGGGTGGGTTAGGGAGGGTGGGAGGGAGAGGCAAGAGGGAGGAGATATGGGGATATGTGTATATGTATAGCTGATTCATTTTGTTATAAACCAGAAACTAACACACCATTGTAAAGCAATTATATTCCTATAAAGATGTTAAAAAAAAAAAAAAAGAATTACTGGGTCAAAATGTAATATTCATTTCTCATTTAACATCCAATTACCTAGAGGAATGAAGATGGGGCAGGAGCTAATGAGTCCAGGGCTCTATTTCATGCTTAAAAGCAAAAGTGTGAGGCTAGAGGAAAAGACTGATTTAGCAGATTAAAACTTAAAAGGATTACCCAGGGGACAAAAAGCAGAGAAAAAAAGAGGAAAAAAAAAAGTCTTAACATCCCAAAGATATTTCCATAAAATTCTTTTAGTTTTTTTCCTTTGACCAAGACAACACAAATTTCTTTTTTGTTGTTGTTGTTTCTTTGCCACAATGATTTCAGAGACAGACTTCAGTGCAGACATTCTACGTCTGTCTCATTTTTAGGGCAAATGTCCTCAAACAATAGCATTGCACAGTCTGAATTTCTCCATTCACCCTACAGAGTGAAACTGTTAAGTCTGATGGTTATACACCGACACTTCACAGAATCCATGGCTCAGTATTTCACTAAAGGTAGGAAACTAAGTGAATGGGAGATCTGAATTTTTTTAAATGGGGTGTCTTTACTTGACAGAACTCATTATTCCTTCTTCTCCTTCAAGGTTCAACTCACACTTGCTCAGAATCGTGGAACTTCAGATCTGAGAGGGACCCTAGAATCTGTACTTTAGTCCATTGCTTCATTTTACAGATGAGAAAACTGAAGTAAAGGTTTCCATCTAGCTACTGGTAAAGCTGGACTGGAGCTCAATCCTCCTCTCAGTTTAGCACTAGCATTAGGCCAAGAGGACATCTCCTATGGTTATAAATAATAATTATTAACATATGGAGCTTTGTGTCAAGCTCTGTGCTAAGCCCTCTTACATGCATATCCCACTCAATTCTCACAACAACCCTGAGAAAGATGGTATCCTCCACTGGGCAGATAAGAAAATTGAAAATAGTGTGCCCACTCAGTCAGAGTTGATTCAAACCCAGATCTGGCTGATTTCTAAGTTAATGCTCACTCCTATCCTACAGCCCTTACCATGGCCTATAGGGTCCTACATGGCCTGACCCCTACCATCTTTCTAAGCTCATTTCCTACCATTTCTCACTTACAAAAATCCAGTCAACCTTCCCTCAAGTGCATTTCTGCCTCAAGACCTTTACATATGCTTGACACCCCCATCACCATCCCAATCCCCCGACCTGTGACCTGTTCTACCCCTTCAAGCCAAATAGCACCTCATTAATGAAGCTTTCCCTAACTACCCTATCTAAAACAGACCCTCAGGGACTACCCTGGTGGCGCAGTGGTTGAGAATCTGTCTGCCAATGCAGGGGACACGGGTTCGAGCCCTGGTCTGGGAAGGTCCCACATGCTGTGGAACAACTAAGCCCGTGAGAGCCACAACTACTGAGCCTGCACACCATAACTACTGAAGCCCACGTGCTCTAGGACCTGCATGCCGCAACTACTGAGCCCATGCACCACAACTACTGAAGCCCGCGCGCCTAGAGCCTGTGCTCTGCAACAAGAGAAGCCACCGCAATGAGGAGCCCACGTCCCACAACGAAGAGTAGGCCCCGCTCGCCAGAACTAGAGAAAGCCAGTGCGCGGCCACAAAGACCCAACGCAGCCAAAAATAAATAAATAAAATAATATAAATAAATAAATAAATAATAAAATAGACCCTCAGTCACTCCTACCACTATCCGAAATTATATTGTATATTGGCTGTCTCCCCATCAGAATAAAATCACCACTAAGGGCAAAAACGTCCCACTAGAATGAAATCACCAGGATGGAAGAAACGTTCTGCCTTACTCATTTCTAGACTGCCCGATACCCAAAAGAGTATCTGACAAGAGGAGGCACTCCAAAAAAACTACCTATTGAATAAAGGAATGAGTGCCTGTGTCTCAATCTCCCACCTCATTAAGGATCAGTATCATACAAGTCAGCAATTGATTACATACTATTTTCTATTTTCTCTAGTTATTTCTTATGATTAATCTTGTATTTTCAACCATATAGTATGTGCTGCAGAGGTATTTATTTATTTATTTATTTATTTTTACAGCTATTTTATAATTCTCAACTTTGGGCAAGTTAATGACTCAACCTGCGCTTATACAATCATCTGTAAAATGAAAGAAGCAGTCAAAAGTCTAGAATCCAAATATCTCCCATAGCTGGTAACATGATAGGAAGATGCTCAAATACTGGATTATTATTGACCCACAGATCTTAAATTCCTTTAATTTTCTCACAGCTTTCTACAAAAATACACACAGTGTGCAAAGGAAGGCATACTCTTATTTAGCTAGTATTAGAAACTAAAGAATAACTGCCCTTTCACTAATAGTACACACAGGCCTGCCTCTTCTCACGATAACTCCTTTAACTTCTTTTAAGCCAACACCCAATCTGTTTGCTTATGATTAACCTTTATCTTGACCAATGTTAACCACTAGTTTTCTCTAGTTCTTTGACAGGCCTTTGCAGCATCACATTGCCTACTTCTTGCTTACTAAAGTTCTGTTTGCTTATATAGTTGGATGTGTACAACGTATCTTCCATGATCTAAAACGCTGCAAAATTAGGGAAGCAAGTAAGTCAGTAGCACTTCGGCTTCTACGGCTTTCTACTCTCTTGAAGAGCTCTAAAGAGTCATGGCAACACAAGAAGACCCTCCTCCTGGCGATGTTATACGCTGCTCTCACTGGCCTGTCACGCTCTGGGGGGAAATGTCAGGGTTGGAGCAGAATTATCTACTGGCTAGAGTAGCGATGCCCTGGAACGGCAACTGATACTGGCCAAACGGCTGCTTCCAAAGACTGTCCAAGACTAGCATATTTTCACTGTTCAAGAGACTTCAACTCCAAACCCAAGACTTTGTTTCCGACATAGCAAACTGCTGCAGAAAGGACCTAAAACATCACCAAAATCCTGGTCAAATGTGGTGCTGTTCAGTTTTATAACTTCAATCTGTTCTCCAAATACGGTTTCCTTCTAAGACTGACACGATGCAATACTCAAAGGAAACATCTGAGTGAGTGAGTGAGTCCGTACAGGCACGCGTGGGGAGAAGGGGGTCCTTAAACAGGGTGAGGCTTTTTAATTTTCTAAAATAAAATAACCCACATTCACAATACGACGTATTTCACTCCAGAAAAGCTCAGAAGCTAAGCGCACTGAAGCATTTAGAGGACACTGTCATGTGAGGAACAACAACAACAAAAAGGCTATTTTCATACTACACTTAACGAGGTGGGGGATGGGACTTCCCTGGTGGCGCAGTGGTTAAGAATCCGCCTGCCAAATGCAGGGGACACGGGTTTGAGCCCTGGTCTGGGAAGATCCCACATGCAGCGAAGCAACTAAGCCCATGCGCCACAGCTACCGAGCCTGCGCGCCTTAGAGCCCGTGCTCCGCAACAAGAGAAGCTACCACAAGGAGAAGCCCGCGCACCGCAACGAAGAGTAGCCCCCGCTCACTGCAACTAGAGAAAGCCCAGGCGCAACAACAAAGACCCAACGCAGCCAAAAAATATATATATTTATTTATTTATTTAAAAAAAAATATATATATAAATATATATTTATTTATTTAAATATATATATAAATATATATATATATATTTAAAACAAGGGGGGAATCTGAAATTTTCCTGGGGTTATTAGAAAAAGTTGCATTCAGTTATATAAAACATGTATCTTACCTAAAATCTTAGGTCCAAAATTTGCATAGAATGTGAATGAATTATCAACTTTCTATACGTAAAAACTTCTCACTACAAGTTTGGCTAAGATGCAGTTCTAGTTTTTCAAACAGCTTTGTTTTCTGGCCAAGTATAAGATCAGAGAATCAAGTGACTTGCTCAAGGTCATTTGGTCAAATTAGAATTACTGATTCCTATCTTCCAAAAGCCAGCCATGAATCAAACTTTTCTTGGAACCAAGCAGGCCAAAAGGGAAAAATCATTCCCCATTTCCTTTCCTCAATAATCAAGACAAAAGAAAAATTAATTTAAATAGTGGAACTTTAATAAAATTTCCTCAGTATATAGACTACTGCCTCTAACCATGCACAGGCATCTCTCTCAAAATCAGTAACTAAACAATTTGCAAAGGTCAGTAACCTCTATACAACCTTGCCATGTGACAGCACCATAAAGTTAAGAAGATTTTAAAAATCAGCCCTTCAAATGTACGTCCATCCGTAAATAGTTCACTTCTCTTATCTTCTAAAAGACCTGGTCAGACTGGAATATGGAGGTACTCCGAGCTCTTAGATTTTTTAAGTTAAAGGATCATAAATAAGTTCAAAGTTCTCTTCGGAACCCTGAAAGGAATAGGGATATTTCAACAGTGCAGGTAAAACAAGTGATGAAATAAATGATAATCACTCAGGCTGTGGAGGGCAGGGGGCTACAGAGAAGAGGCACGTATGCATTTTTATAACCATATTCCCTTCCTCTTCCTTTTTCAAATCCACCACCTCCCTCACACTTTCTGCCCCATCCTTTTCATTTCTACTTTTAAAATGCTGATATAAAACACTACTTTTGATTTAATAACAAAAACATAATGGCCAATGAAGTCATATTTTTAAATTACTTAACTGGATTGGCAGGGGATTATTAAAGTAGCTAAGCGCACTTTGTATTTGTTACAAACACATTATAGTCATAGTTAGTAATATTCCTCACATCCAATTTTCTAAGTCAAATGGTACCACTACCTCCATTTCAGATGACCCTCAAGTCCAGGAAAATTTCCCTTTGCTGTTAGACTATGGGACACTAACATTAAGAGCTGGCATTAGATCTCAAAAATACCAACAATAGTTAGGCTGAAATTGTAGCTAGGCTATATTACACATGAGCAACTTGAAAACATTTATAACTAACATGGTTTTTCTCATATCTCAAATTCAAGTCTACCTAATTCCGAATATAGCTGTTAACACACCCTCGGGTTGATTTCTCTTTAGCCCTAGAGCACAGCGTGGCCACAGGGTATACAAAGTAAATCAAAAGCAGGACTGGAAAAATATTAAACCTGGAAGGAAATACAAGTCTGACACTTCCCGTTATGCCAGAAAACAGGATTGTCATTATTTGGAAATGTATTAGGTTGAGCTATATCAAACTGCCAATATACAACTGGTTTTGACCTGCAAAAAATGTAAATTTCATGTGGTTCAACCCAGTATTATTTTCTAAGCTCATTTTAACAATTGTCTCAAATAACGTCTTCATAATCCAAGGCATATAAAACCTTCTATTTCTCTAGACTGCCTTAACCTTTTGAAAAGATTTGCCACCCCTTGTCCAAAGCTGATTATTTAAAAAATTAAGCTGGTAAACAGGAAAGCCAAGATAAATAAAATCGCCAAACTGCTCAATGTACCCATTCTAAAACCACTTCACATCCTTCCCACCACTCCCCTTTCCAACTAACAGAACATGAATCTTAAGTAGATCTGCCCTTTAGAAGACCCACATTTAAGAAGAAATTAGTGAATATTTAAGTGCTTTGCATCTTTCTCAGTTATCAGTGATGTAGGAATCTAAGTGTGGTAGAAGCCCATTGCTTTATTTATTTTATTTTTAATTTACTTATTTTATTTATTTATTTTTGGCTGTGTTGGGTCTTCGTTGCTGCGCGCGGGCTTTCTCTAGTTGCAGGGAGCGGGGACTGCTCTTCGTTGCCACACACGGACTTGCCATTGCGGTGGCTTCTCTTGTTGCAGAGCACAGGCTCTAGGCGTGCAGGCTTCAGTAGTTGTGGCTTGTGGGCTCTACAGTGCAGGCTCAGTAGCTGTGGCACACGGGCTTAGCTGCTCTGCGGCATGTGGGATCTTCCCAGACCAGGGATCAAACCCGTGTCCCCTGCATTGGCAGGTGGATTCTTAACCACTGCGCCACCAGGGAAGCCCCAAGCCCATTGCCTTACACTGGGGTTCCACTGACCTAAAAATCTACTGCTGAAGAATTTTAATTAAGTTGTACGTTCCATTTGTTTTAGAATCTGGCTTCTAATCTTTCTAATCAAGAGGGTGATTACTATCCCAGTGGGATATATTTTTCCATTTAGACATAGCTGATTTATGCACCGGCACCAGAAAAAACCCATCACTTTCACAAAAGGGGTTATGGCTTCAAGACTGCCTCTAGGTTCAAATCCATCATTTCACACCCATTTTTATTAGAGTCTAATATCCAATATGCTAATGAACTCTTTTCTCAATTAATTCCACTAATTACTCACCTGTTCTTATTCTGCCCAGACTCCTATCCCCTCATCCGATCCATCAGGCCACATACAACACCTTCCCAGAGGGATGCTTTTCCTAAGACATTTCATAAAATGTTACGGCAGTAGGATGTTACCTGTTCTATCTTTGTAGTACAAACTAGATCTAGTTTGTACTACAAATCATCAATATTAACCATCAAATGAAATATGCTCTTAAAAAAAAACAATCAGGAGAGGACTTCCCTGGTGGTGCAGTGGTTAAGAATTCGCCTGCCAATGCAGAGGCCACGGGTTCAAGCCCTGGTCTGGGAAGATCCCACATGCCACAGAGCAACTAAGCCTGTGTGCCACAACTACTGAGCCTGCGCTCGTGGGCCCGCGAGACACAACTACTGAGCCTGCGTGCCACAACTACTGAAGCCCGCACGCCAAGAGCCCGTGCTCTGCAGCAAGAGAAGCCACAGCAATGAGAAGCCCACGCACCGCAAAAGTAGCCCCCGCTCGCCCCAACTACAGAAAGCCCGAGCGCAACAATGAAGACCCAACGCAGCCAAAAATAAATAAACAAAATTAATTTATTTTTTAAAAAAATCAGGAGACAATCTCCGGCTCTATCTGGAAATTTCTCTATTCAGCTAGTTCAGTGTTGACAGGTCAACAGAGAATGGCACTAATCATTACTACAATCCTAAAGGGTATTTCCCTAGAGTTAAACCATCAACCCTTTCCTAACATCCAAATGATCCAGACTTTTTACAGCAAAATTTACTCTCCTTGCCCCACCCCCAACAGCATTTTCTGATCATTTTTCACCTTAAACTGAGGTTTTCTCTAGGGCCTCATGGTGATGCCAAGTCAGGCAAATACATACCTTAAACCTTCCATCTACTCCCTTCTTTCTTGAAAGCTACATATAATAGCTTTTTTTTTTTTTTGAAAACTCTCTAAGCATCAGGTACAATGATAAGTGCTTTAAAAGGGAATTTATCTACTTCCATCCTTAAAAACCTATGAGGTTAGGATGAGTACCCCCATTTTACAGAGGAGAAAAGGTGAGGCTTAGTAACTTGCTCAAGGTCATGAAGGGCAGGGATTAGAATCCAAGTCTGACTTCCATGTCCTCTGACCTTAACCCTCATGCTGTTATTTCCTTCTAATCTTTCTTCACGTCCTAAATGTCTGCTCTGTGCTCTTAGACAGCCTATGCTTGGGCAGGGTTCAGTTTCTCCAGGGCTGTCTTTCCTTTAAAGGACATGCCTTTGAGAAGAATGAGTACCCATTCCACCTTTTCTCCATGCTCTTCCTTCCCACCTGCACCATTTCCCCAAGGCCTTTGTCATATCTCCTCCTCTAGGACCAATTTAAATCCCCCCCCCCCGCCCTGGCCCCGTAGGATACTGAAGGGCCACCTTCTACCCTCAAGGCTAGGAGAGGGCAGAAGTAAAAGAAAGGGGAGAAAGGAAGAGCCTAGACAGCACCCCTTCCCCAAGTCTTCAATCAGAAAGAAACTGTGGCTGATGACCAGAGCGGGGTGTTGAGGATTCGGGGGAAGGATAGGAGATAAGGGAGCGGAGATGACAGGGAGTGCCCTTGGGGGTAGGCGGGGCAGGGGGAGGGGATGGAGAGGAGGCGTGGGACGCTCAGGGGTTCGTAGACTGAATGGGGGGGGTGGACCTCCCTGGGGGGTGGGGGATGCCACCCTGCTAGGAAAGGGATCTGGCCACTTGGAAGAGGAGAATGTGTGTGTTGGGGAGGAGGACCTGAAGGTGGATGTAACAAGGGAAAGTCGAGGGAAGAAAGGGTAGGAGGGAGAGCAGGAAAAGGTGGAGTCACCGGGGAGGAGAGAGGGGAAGGATGGATGGGAACCGGGAAGGTGGGACTCCTGGAGACCCCAGCACAGGGGCTCCGCGAGGAGGGGCGGGCGGGCCGCGGAGGTTCGGGGGCCGCGGAATGCCCGGAACCGGGGCTGGAGGAGACCCCGGAGGAGGGGGAGCGGGAGTTCTCGAGCCGAGGAGCGGAAAGTGGGGGTTCTAGGGAGGCCAGGGCAAGAAAGGGGGCGTCCCAGCACACGTGTGTGTGTGTGTGTGTGTGTGTGTGTGTGTGAAGGCATGGTCGGGTTCCCGCGGGGAAGGGGTTAAAGGAGAGCAGGGGGTGGGCGGGAGGCTGGCGGGGGGAGGGGGGTTCTGGAGCCCGTCGGGGTGCAGGGCACTGGAATGTCCTGGAGCCCCCCGAGGGCCAGACGTGGGGTCTCCCGAGGGTCGGGCCAGAGTCCCCGTAGTCTTCTGAGGGCCAGGCTCGGGGTCGCCTCCCAGCCGGGTGTCTTCTGAAAGCCGGGGTCCCCTCAGGGCGGGGCGGGGGTTCCCGGGGTCCCCTCGAGGCCAGAGCGGCACCCCCGGGGTCCCAGGCCCCCTTCCTACCTATGCCGGGCGCCACATAGACGAAGTAGAGCAGCGAGGACGAGAGCGAGAAGAAGAAGAGCGCGGCGAGCAGCGAGCGGCGCGGCAGCCGCAGCAGCCCCCGCCGGACGCGCATGCTGCAGCCAGGCGGCCGCTCGAGGGCCGGGCCAGGCCTGCTCCCGCCGCTCTCCGTGCGCCGCCTCCCGGGCCGCCGCCTGGGCCTCGGCCACCTCCCGGGCCTCGCCGGCCGCCGCCCGCCGCCGCCTCGCCGCTCCCAGCCGCCGGCCGCCGCGGGCCGGGCCACATGAAGCGGGCGGGGGCCTGAGCGGCCCGGTAGAGAGCGCAGCGGCGGGGGCGGGGCGGGGCGGGCCGGGCCGGGCCGGGCCGCGGGGGCGGGGCGGGGGCGGGGCTAGCGCCGCCGGGCACCGTCGCAAAAGACCCGCGCGCGCGCGCGCGCTCACAGAGCGATCCCCTGTTTGGCCCCCGCGGCGGTGCAGTGGCCCGCAGGGAAAGTCGCCAAATGGCGACAGCCCCTCCAGCGGCGCGGCCACCGCCCTGGCTTTTGGGGAGCGTCGCTCAAGTGCCCGTCGGTCCGCTCTTGGACGCCCCCAACCTGGGAGCCAAGGGACCGTATGCGATGTCTGACTCGGCTGGCCACCCACTGCGACAGAAAAGCAGGGATTGTAGGCAGGAGGGCTCGGTATACACCTCCATTCATTCATTCATTCAGTTCACCATTTATTGAAAGCCAGACATATGCCAGACACCGTTCTTGGCGCTGGGGATGCTACATAGAACAAAACAGACAAAATCTCTGTCTTCTTGAACCTAACACTCAAATGGGAGGAGAAAAACGAATCATAATGTCAGGTACTGGTAAGTGATATGAATACAATAAAACAGGAGAATATGTTTGAGGCAGACTAATGTGGTCAGGGAAGGCCTCACTGAGGGGTGACATAAAACGGTGAACAGCAGATGCAAAGGTCCTGAGGTTAAAAAGCCTGATCTGACCCCAGCTTAACTCAAGGCCAGCATGGATACAATCCAGTGGGGCAGGGAGAGCGACTGGGATGAGGTTGTAGCTCTGGGCAGGTTCCATATCCCAAAGACTCCTAAGGAGCTTAATGATAACAGTTATCAATATGAAGACTTGCCCTTGAGAGACACTGGGCTTTACCTACCTCATTAAATCACCCCAACAGGCCTGAGATGTGTGCTCTTATTATTCCTATTGTACAGATGAGGAAACTGAGGCTCCTAGATGGAGAAGTAATCCACCCAAGCCTTGCAATAAGGGCTTAAATAAAAAATGAACTGTCTCCCAAGGCACCCTTGACCACTAGGTTGTAAGTGCTTCAGCATTCCATCTGAACCCTAATATCCATCCTGCAGACAAATCAGTACCCTGCTCTGTAGGATAGTGTGCGGCCATATCCAAAACAATGCTTTAAGATCAGCCCCAGGCCAAGAAGACCTCTGATGGCATTAGGCAGTAACTAGAGACTCAGGTGAGGGCCAATAGAACCTGCCTCAGCCTCAACTCAAGAAGTTACCAGCTGAACTGGGGAGGCAAGTGTCCCCTTGGAATGCCATAGCAGTCAGGAGAAGAAAGGACTTTGCAGGGATTCTGTGAGAGCCAGCAATAATCCTGCTTTGTGTTTCTGAAGTGATTTATACTTTTTATGGTGTTTCTTTGACTCTTTAAATTAGGGCTCTAGAGCCAGACTATCCTGGTTCCTTGACTCCTGTCTCTTCCATTCTTAGCTGAGTGACCTTAAGCAAGTTACTTAACCTCTCGGCCTCTCAGTAAAATGGCATGTATTATTAGTAATGACTGCATCGGGTTGTTGTGAGAATTTGAGTAATACACGCACACAGGCTCTCAGCTGACCGACACCCCTGGAAATGGAATGGGAGAGAAGAGGCTTAAACAACAAAAAAGAAAAGCAAATAATTTTGACTCAGACAGATGTGAGTTCAAATCTTAGCTTGGTCTCAACTGGCTGTGTGACCTTGGGCAAGTCACTTCACCCTCTGAGCTTCTATTCATTACCTGCGAAATGGGCCCAGTGTTGCCTACCCCATAGGGATGTGATGCAGAGTACGTGAGATAGCAGAGGTGAGGCCTTAGACCAGAAATCTCAAACTAGCTGGAATAATCTGACCTGCCACTACTTTTGTTTGGACCATACAATGGCCCCCACCTCCCACCCAGCTCTGTCTTTAACAAATATTTTCAAACATACAGAAAAGTTCAAAGACAAGTACAAGGAGCACCTGTACACTCTCCACTTGGATTGTTATTTTTCCAGATTTTTAAATTTTTTATACAATTTTTAAATGTTACTCTCCATTTACAGTTATTACAAAATATAGGCTATATTCCCTGTGTCATACAATACATCCTTGAGCCTATCTTAACATCTAATAGGTTGTACCTCTCACTCCCTCATCCCTATATTGCCCCTCCCCCTATTTTTTCAGATTTATCTATCTATATTCATATGTACAGTTTTTTTCTGAATTATTTAAATTAGTTGCTGCCTTATTGGTACTTCATGCTTCAATACTTCCACAGAAATCCTAAGAAAAAGTACATTCTCCTACATAACCACAATAACATTATCACACCTAAGAAAATGAACAGTCACACCACAATGACCTGTAATATCCAGTCCATTCCCAAATTTACCCTTTGCTTTAAAAAATGCCTTTTATAGCTTTTTTTTTAACAGTATCAAATCAGGGTTTACACATTGCATTTGAAATTATTTCCATAGTATTTGTTTATCTACCGTAGTCCCTCTACCTTTTTTTTCATCATCCCTCCCCCAACATGTTATTTAAAACACTTTTAAACCCATTGGGAAGTTGAAAGAACGGTACCGTAAACACCCATACACCACCATTCAATGTTTTGTTTAATTGAAACAAAACAATTGGTGCTGGGTCAATTGGACTTCCATATGGGGAAAAAAAAAAAAAAAAGACATCACTCCTACCTCACACTATCCACGAAATCAGTTTAAGATGGATTGTAAATCTAAATACGAACGATAAAACGAAAAAACAAAAGCTTTTAGACGAAAACATAGAAGAATATCTTCCTGTCCTTGGGGTAGGCAAAGATTCATCAGACACCAGTCAAAAAGGAAAATTTTGATAAGTTGGACTACATTAAAATAAGAATTTCTCTTCATCCAAAGACACCTTTAAGGGAAAGCATAGGCTGCACAGTAGAAGAAATAGAAATATGTAGCTGATAAAGAATTCATATCCAGAATATTGTTTAAAACACACACAGATTTATAAAGACCAACAAACCAATAAGGAAAAAAAAGGAAAGACTTGAACAGACATTTCATAGAAGAAGATATGCAAGTGGTCAATAAGCACACGTAAAGGTGCTTGCGTTCATTTGTCTTCTGAAAAATGCAAATTAAAACCACACCTCAATACCATCTGTGGGCTGCTGATTCAGAGGATAACAGGGAGTGCCTAGAGCCGAGCCTGGAGGAAGTCCACCTTGAATGGCAGAGCTAAAAATTATGACTCTGCCAAGGAAACAGAGGGCTCTGGAAGCTGAGGGAAGAGGCGCCTCTGCCTTTTTGAACAAGACCAAGGTCACTTTTCATCCCTGACATCGTATTATACATGTATGTGTTTATTTGTTCCTTTTCTGTCTCCTGTATCGAAAATAAGCTCCATGCAGTCAGGGATTTTGTTTTATTCTCTGCTGAATCCTTGCATCTAGCACAGTGCCTGGCATACAGCAGGTGCTCCATAATTATTGAAGGAATGCTGAATGAATAACAGATGTGCATTGAGCACATCTGGGCATGACAAATGCAGAGGTGACTAAGAGGAGGTGCCTGCAGCCCGCTGGCAGGACTGACAGGAAAGTGAGTAACTGTGGTACAATGCGATGAGGGCAAGACTCATATGACCAGCAGTCTGGGGAAGTGTCCTGTGAGATTCTAGATGGCCTTTTTTTTTTTTTTATAAATTTATTTATTTTATTTAATTACTTTATTTTTTGGCTGTGTTGGGTCTTCGTTGCTGCATGTGGGCTTTCTCTAGTTGCGGTGAGCAGGGGCTACTCTTTGTTGTGGTGAGCAGGCTTGTCACTGCGGTGGGTTCTCATTGCGGAGCACGGGCTCTAGGCGCGTGGGCTCAGTAGTTGTGGCACGAGGGCTCAGCAGTTGCGGCTCGTGGGCTCTAGAGCGCAGGCTCAGTAGTTGTGGCGCACAGGCTTAGTTGCTCCGTGGCACGTGGGATCTTCCCGCACCAGGGCTCGAACCCGTGTCCCCTGCATTGGCAGGCGGATTCTTAACCTCTGCGCCACCAGGGAAGCCCTCTAGATGGCCTTTGAAAGGCAGTTGAGACATGCTTGCTCAAGGGGCAGTGAGAGGAGGCCAGCCTGCCTGGAGCAGCTGGTGCCTCCAAGGAAAAGGAAAAGAGATGGGGTGAGATCAGAGGGGCCTTAACCCTATAGCTCAGTAGGGGCCCCAGAGTCAGAAAGATCTCATGACCAACCAGTCCTGCCTCTTCCTCACTCTCGCTCTGTGACCTTGGCAAGTCATTTCACCTCTCTGAGCCTCCATTTCCACATCTGTAAAATGGGGATCATAGTTTTTCCTCCTGGGGTTGCTATGAGGACTAGAGATAGTACCTATAAAATGTCTGGCATGTAGCAGGCGCTCAATCAATGGGAGCTGTCCTATTCTTACACTTTCTCCTGTGGGCCATAGGGAGCCCTTGAAGGCTTTAGAGGAGAAGAGTGGCCTAAAGAAAGGTCGGGGTGGGGGTGGTCCCTTGAGAAATTCCAGGAGAGCATGAATTGGGCCTCACATGCTTGTCAACATTCAGTTACAGACTAGCCCAAGTAAAACACAAGAAAAGGATCCAGAGCCTGAAGTAAGTCAGAAATAACACTATGCCCTCCCCAACCCCTCAAACTCTCCTGTTCCAGGCACCTGCCCTGAGGAAGCCATTGCACAATCCATAAATGCCCATCACCAGTATTGTGATAATATTACAAAGCAGTGACTATCTGAGTTCAAACTCCCAGAGGCAGTGAGTAGATAAAGGTCGTTGACATGTCATAACTGCTTTCCAGGCCCCAGGAGACTTGGCATTGATTACTTCTGGTGCCAGAAACTCCTGTTGACTGAGTATTGACTGTGAGGTTCTCCCTGGTAAACTCCAGCCAGGCAGTCCTTAATCAACCCTTTCAGAGGAAACTGAGGCTCAGAGCAGAAGTGACAGACACCATTTCCTGCCAGCAGCTTTAAGAGCCAGTGTGTCTTCTTATCCCTCTATCACAGTGACCATCAATGTTCCACAGACCAGCTGCCCCACCAGCTGAGTCCCAAAGAGAGGAGAAAATTCCCCCGAGCCCATCAGGCCAGTGATGAACATATTGCATGAGCAAGAAATAAAACTTGGTTTTAAGCATCTGAGTTACAGGGGCTGTTTATTTTACTACAACATAACCTGGCTTATCCTAACTGATCACAAATATACTCTTGTGCGTCATACTTTCTCTCAACATATTTTTATAAGGTATAGCCACAATGAAACATGTAACTGAGGTTTATTCATTTCTTGATGATGTTAATTTAAGTTGTTTCCTTTTTTTTTTGCTATTACTGGTCCATAGATCCTTAGCCACAATTCAAAATCTAAAAAATCTGAAACCTAAACGTTTTTTCATAATTTATTTGGCAGTAAGACCTGACCTGACCTGAACTTCTTTGGTGGCAAAACTTGACCTCAATAGACAGAAAGCTATCTATAATCTTTATCACACTTAATATGAATAATCATATGTTCCACTGAGTAAATATTTAGATTTTTACTCACAGAGTGACCCATTCCTCTCAAGGGGTGTTATATAAATATTCAGTGTATGTACCATGTTACCTTTCAAAATTCTGAGATTTTTTTTTTAAATTTCAAAACATATCCGGCCCCAAAGGGGTTTGGATGAGGGATGGTGGCCCAGTACAAACGTTGCTGCATTGAATATCTCTTGAAGAATGTCATTTACAAAGATGGCCTCAACAATATTTCCCATTCCCATGTTCTTCTGGAACTGACTTTAATTCTTCTCCCTTTGAACCTGGGTGGGATTGTGAATCACTTATAGCCAATAAAAAGTAGTGGAAATGCCAATGCACAACTTGTGAGGAAATGCAGCTTCTGACTTGTTGGTTGGACCATCCACCTTAAGAGCCTTTAGCCACCACACTGTGAGGAAGCCCAGGCCACGTCCATGGAGAGGCTACGTCCAGGTGCTCTGGTCAAGGCCCAGCTGACAGCCAGCATCAATCACCAGACACGTGAGACAGCAAAGCTTTAGACAGTCTAGACCGCAGCTGTCAAGTCATCCTCCACCTTCAAGCTTTCCTAGCTGAAGCCCCAGGCAAGCAGTCCTCACTGTGCCCTTTCCAAATCCATGAGCGTAATAAAATGGTTCTTGTTTACACCACTAAGTCTGGGGTGGTTTGCTATGCAGCAATAGTACCTACAAGAGTGCTCTTTTGTATGTATCCTGCGCACCAGGGCAAAAGTTTCTCCAGAGCACAAACATACAAGAGGGCATTTGCTGAGCAGTAGGAGATGCACATCTTCTGTTTAACTGACTGTTTCCCAATTGTTCTCTGAAATGGGTGTGCCAATTTACACTCTCTGCAGCAGTGAACAAGGACTTCCTGCCTCAACCATGGCTGCTATGATGAGACTTTTCCAGGGCTCTGTCCCTCTGCCACGAAGCCCCTCTGAAGAAAGAGAGTAAGATATGAGGAACTGGCATAAAAAGTTAGCAAAAGTCCTTCAAGAGCATTGATTCTATAGAGAGCTATGGCTTTGCAGTCAAAAGACTGATTTATATCCCTTTTCTAAATTCTGACACTATCTTTTCTGTCCTGGACAGGAAGGCCTAGGGCATGACCAGGTGGCTCCTAGGGAATCTCAACTGATGGAAGTGATTCTCTCATTCAGCAAGTATTTATATCTACGAAAGTGGGTGCCGGGCATTTTCCCAAATATTAAGAAAAGAAAGAAGAGGAGGAGGAGAAGAAGTATAGGTACCAGATATTTACTGAACTTTTTTAGATATTTAACTTCCATTCACTTCTGCAATAGTTCCAATTTCCTCCTCCTCTGCTTTCAGTCTGTGGGGTTCTCTGAGGTTGTTGACTCCACTTCTGCCTCCAGACTTGTTAGGTGAGGCAGCCTGGCGAGTCAGAACATTGTATTCCTCTGGTAATAGTAATTGGTTCAGGGTTGGGTAGACCAGTCAGAGCCAACGAGACTAAATTCCCAAACATTTAAATTTGTTCTTTTGAAGAAGCCAACTTTCTCTTTCATGCTAGATATAACTATGAAAGGTTGTGAGGCTGACGCAATGGCAGCCATTTTATCCACATGTGGAGCCTGGGGATGAAGCCGGCATATGGAGAGAAACTGATGCAAAAAACAAAGAGAAATCGAGTCCCGATGACATAATTTGAGTCCTGAATCCATCTAGTCCTAGCCTGCCATTCTTTCCGCCCCACCACACACACACCAAGTTTTCTACCTGCTGAACTTTTTCTGTTTTGTTTTGTTTCATTTTTAATTGAAGTATAACATACATACAGAAACATACACATATCACAAGTGTATAGCTCACTGAATATTTAAAACTGAATATACCCATTTAACAAGCACTCACATCAAGAAGAAGAACATCACTGGCACTCACTTTGTACAAATAGAATCAATCATAGGGTATATTCTTTTATGTCTGACTTCTTTTCTTCAGCATTATGTTTGTGAGATTCAATCATATTGAGGAGTGAAGTTGTAAGTCACTCATTTTAATTGGTGAATAGTATTCCATTGTGTGACTATACCACATTTTATTTTCCAGTCAACTGTTATCAGGCATTTGTGCAGTTTTTAGCTGGAGGCTGCTATGAATAATGCTGCTGTAAAGTCTTTAGTGTAGTGGCTCTCCTACTAGTAAACTACTCTCTTGACATAATGTATTAGTCAGGACTTTCAACTCAAACTGGCTTAAACAAAAAAGAAATTTATTGCCTTAAATGACTATAATGGCCTGAAGCAAGGTTACATGGCTTCAGGCATAGCTGAATCCAAGGGCTCATGTAATATCATCAGCACACAATTTCTCTCCATATCTTAGCTCTGCTTTCCTTTGGGTTGGCTTCATCAGATTCACCTGCTCCCCCTGAGGAGGTGGTCCCCACAGCTAAGGAATCCCTGCCAAAAAAAGTGTTTATGATCAAGTCTCATTGGCTTGGTTTCGGTCACATGGCCATCCCTGAACCAATCAGGGACTAAGGGAATGGAGTGTGCTGATTGGCTGGACCTGGTCACATGCCTACCCCCAGAGCCAGGGGGCAAGAGGAACTTCATATGAACTCCCTGACTGATAGTGGAAAGGGTGACTCCCCAAAGGGAGACCAAGGCGCAGTTACTCCAGTGGAATAGATGCTGGGTAGGCAAAAACAATAGACGTTAGTGGACCATACCAAGCTTTTTTTATGCTTTCATGACTTTACATACTCTGTTTCTGCTACCTGAAAACCCTGGGTTCTCATTTCTCTTCATCCTTTAAGACCCAGCTCAAATATTTTTCCCCAGTGCGATATCTCCCAGAATTCTTGGTCTGGATACTCAGATGGGTGCTCTTGACCTCCATTTCACTCTCCTTCTACTGGAAGAGGCTCAAAAGCTTAAAATGACATTCCCCAGGCTCCCTTGCAGCAAGGAGGCCAGTGGTAAATTAAGTTCTGTCAACTAGATGCATTTGCATGAGATCTGAAGGGTGGGAGGGAGGCAGTGGTCCTCTTCCTGTGGCTGTGGCCCCTGACTAGCCAGTCCTGGAAGATGGGAGGAGCATGGGTAGTGGAGCCCTCCATCTAGTCCCCAGTTTGAAGGGTGTGAGGCAGGAGGATGTGGCAGTGGTGATGGCAGGAGCAGCAGCAGTTTGGTGACTTCTGAAGCATGGCCAGAAGGAACCTTAAAGTGGAGGAACCTTAAAATCAAAAGTCCAAAATGGGGACTTTCCTGGCAGTCCAGTGGTTAGGACTCTGCAGTTCCACTGCAGGGAGCTCAGTTTTGATCCCTGATCAGGGAACTAAGATCCCACATGCCGTGCAGCGTGGCCAAAAAAAAAAAAAAAGAGAGAAGTCCAGAATGGTCACCCTGATCAATCTTCCACCCCTTCCGGTGACTTTGCAAGCACCTAAATCCTGTATCAAATCCTGATTTGACTAAAGTACCTGGAGTGGTTTCTATTTCCTGAACTACATCCTAACATAAAATTCTCTGATGTAGAATGATCATAGACACCTCTGTGAGAGCACCAATTACACTGCTTTATGCGTACATACATACATGTGGGTGTATTTTCACGTGTGTACATAATAAAACAAGCAATTAAATAGCACTTACGCTGCATCAGGCACTGTTCTAAGCGCTTTACTTAAGCCTTACAGCAACATCTTGAGGGAGGTATTATCACCACCCTCATTCACAGATGAAGAAACTGAAGTGTAGAAGGATTAAGGAACTTGCCCAAAGTCACACAGCTGGGTTTTTTTAATATATATAAATTATGCGACAGTTATGGCTAGATTATACATTTCCTTGAGGGTAAGAAAATGTCTCTTTTTCATCTTTGCACCCTTTGTGTCTAAATCAAGACCTGGCACATGGTAGATATCTGGCAAATATTGGTTTAACGAATGCATGAATAAAATGTTTATGGATTCATCTGAGTCTGCTGTAAAAAAACAAAAAAATTCCCCCTCAAAATCCAATCATTAAAAAATGTTTCAAGGTATTTCTTTTTTTTTTTTAATTTTTAATTAATTAATTAATTAATTAATTTATGGCTGTGTTGGGTCTTCGTTTCTGTGCGAGGGCTTTCTCTAGTTGCGGCAAGCGGGGGCCTCTCTTCATCGCAGTGCGCGGGCCTCTCACTATCGCGGCCTCTCTTGTTGTGGAGCACAGGCTCCAGACACGCAGGCTCAGTAATTGTGGCTCACGGGCCCAGCTGCTCCGTGGCATGTGGGATCTTCCCAGACCAGGGCTCGAACCCGTGTCCCCTGCATTGGCAGGCAGATTCTCAACCACTGCGCCACCAGGGAAGCCCCTCAAGGTATTTCTTTTCCCACTAGAGCATGGGTAAGTAAACTTCTTTTCTAAAGGGCCAGATAGCAACTACTTTTAGTTTTGCAGGCCATACAATCTCTGTCACAACCACCTAATTCTGCTAGTGTAGCACAAAAACAGCCATAGACATGCAGCTGTGTTCCAGTAAAATTTTATTTTCAAAGATAGGCAGTAGGCCAGATTTGGCCCATGAGTTGTAGTTTGCTAACCCCTGCACTAGAGAATGAGTCTCTATTATATCAAAGTATTTACTACAGATTACTGCACTTAGTAAAATCCATCAGTACCTTAATTTTTACTTTGTTTTGAAAAATTATTTTTTAAGCTACCACCCTTCAGCTTATCCCATTTACTTCCTTCAGTATATTAAACTTCCTGGCACATAATTTTCATCATGTCACTCTTCTTATCAAAAACTTTGGTGGCTCTCTATAGCTTACAGAAGAAAGCATAATCTTCATTTGACCTTCAAGACCCTCCATGACCTGGCCGTGACCCTTTGTATCTCTTACTTCTCTCCAACATGTAAGTGGGGATGGAGAATAAGTATTTCAGGTTCTATACTGAGGAGTGTGCTTAGTAACATTCCATGATCCTACACCATACAGGCCTCAGTCAGCATTCCATGACTCTACACAGAAGAAGGGGGTTCAGGGCTTCCCTGGTGGCACAGTGGTTAAGAATCCTGACAATGCACGGGACACGGGTTCAATCCCTGGTCCAGGAAGATCCCACATGCCACCAAGCAACTAAGCCCGTGCACCACAACTACTGAGCCTGCACTCTAGAGGCCATGAGCCACAACTACTAAAGACCGTGCGCCGCAACTACTGAGCCCACGTGCCGCAACTACTGAAGCCCGCATGCCTAGAGCCCGTGCTCCGCAACAAGAGAAGCCTCCGCAATGAGAAGCCCGCGCACCGCAACAAAGAGTAGCCCCCACTCGCCACAACTAGAGAAAGCCCGCACACAGCAACAAAGACGCAACACAGCCAAAAAAAAAAAAAGAAGAAGAAGTGGGTTCAGCTAACATTCCTTGGGTCTATACAGACGAGGAAGCTCTGTAGACATTCCATAATGATAAGCAAAGAGGTTCTGCAAACATTCAATGATTTTATAGAAGCAAGTGTTCTGCAAACAGTACAAGATTTAAGCCACAAAAAGGGTTCTGCAAACATTCCATGATTCTGTATATATGAGAGTGTTCCGGGCTTCCCTGGTGGCGCAGTGGTTGAGAATCTGCCTGCTAATGCAGGGGACACAGGTTCGAGCCCTGGTCTGGGAAGATCCCGCATGCCGCGGAGCAACTAGGCCCGTGAGCCACAAATACTGAGCCTGTGCGTCTGGAGCCTGTGCTCCTCAACAGGAGAGGCCGCGATAGTGAGAGGCCCACGCACCGCAATGAAGGGCGGCCCCCACTCGCCACAACTAGAGAAAGCCCTCGCACAGAAACGAAGACCCAACACAGCCAAAAATAAATAAATAATAAAAAGAAGTAAATTTAAAAAAAAAAAAAGAGCGTTCCTCAAAAATAGTTCATAATTCTATATACAGGAAGGAAAAGTTGATCAAACACCCTAAAATTCTATACTCAGGGAGTGCTCTGTAAACATTTTATGATTTTATACCTAGGAAGAGACTTACAAATATTACATAATTCTTTAGATAGAAAAGGGCTGTGTGAGTCTTCCTTGATTTTCCAAGGTGTTTTGCAAACAGCTGGTGATCCTGGAGAGGGATCTGCAAATAATTAATGATTCTACTCGGAAGAGGGTGTTCATTTCCCTGATTCTACCGAGAACAGGGATGCTCTGTAAAGATTCCATGGTACCAAACATAGGAAACTCTGTGTGCAGTTAATGATACTACAGATAGGAGGGTATTCTGTAAATATTCCTTGATTTCACACAGAGGGGAGGGCAGTCTGCAAATATCTCATGATTTTATATGTAGGAGAGGGTTCAGAACACATTCCAAGATTTTACGCAGATAAAGGGATTCCCCAAACACTCCTTGATTCTGCTGAGAAGACAAAGAATCTCTATAAATGTCCCTCGATGTTACATACAGGAAGAGGATTTGGAAGCAGTTCATTATTTAACACGCAGGAGAGTGCTTGGCAAGTGCTTGGGAATTCTGTGGGCTGTAGCGGGCTTGGCAAATCTGATCTTACGAAGGAAAGCTGGGGGATGGGCAGTTTTATCAATGGACCCCAAAGGCCAGAGCCCAGAGTCTCTAAATGTTTCAAGTGCACATAAAGATGTTTGAGACCAATACTGACTCCAAAATATAAAAAGGAAACTGCAAAAATTGAAATTAGTCTAGGTTTAATAAAAATGTCTACAAACTATAATGTTAGGTCAACTAGTCATCTACCTCTGAACTCACACGATTGCATGTAATTGTATCTACTGAGCCATGGGGATGCATTTTGTTATGCTTAATATGATGTGGATGCGGCCTTACAAAGTAACAGTGCCAGAGGCCCAGGAATATCCTAAAATGACCCTAGATGGGAAAGTTGCTGGAAAGTTCCCGTGGGAAGGTCAGAGGACTCTCATCTCCAAGCCACTTGCTGCCCCTGCCAGCCCAGCTCCTGAACAGAACACTGACATTCCAGAGCTGGGCTCAGTTCATTCTCTGCTGGGGTGAGAAAATATCCCAACTCCCAAGAGACGGACAGGGCTCCAAATACCACTCACTGATTGCAGGAAAGGCTGCCCATGTCCGCAACAGGGAAAGCCAGTGAGCCAAGGACATTATGTTGTGGCAGGTGTCTGGAGCAATCAGATATTGTCATGGTATCAGGAAGGAAAAACAGCTGTGTCTGCTTCTCCCCCTCCCATCCTCTGAGCCAGCAGCATGACTCTGAGCAGAGTAATGGGGGTCAGAGGGAGGAGCTGTGGTGGCAGCTAAGCTCCAGGGTCACAGGCAGGAATGAGGAGTGTTGACCAAAGGCAGTGAGTGAACATCTGAGTCTAGGGTCTAAACATCCCAGAGCCCGGCCATAATCAATCAGCCCATATGACAGCAAATGTAATATTGCCCTGAGCTAGAGGCCACAGGATGGGCAGAGGTTAGAGTTCTCTTCTTCCATTTTCTTAACCCATACCCCTCTTTCAATGAACATAAAAGCACCTCAGTCTCCTTTGGCATCATTTCGATTTCAAAAGAAATTTTTTCCCTCTAACTCTAAAATGATTCAAGAACATACAGAAGAATATCTTTATGACCTTCGAGAGAAAAGGATTTCCTAAACCAAGCATGAAAAGCACGAAGTATAAAGGAAAAGATTAACCAATTAGACTACATCAAAATTGAATATCCCTCAATGACAAAAGACCTCTCAAAGGGAAAAGACAAGCGACAAGCCAGAGAAGATATTCACAACCAATATAACAAGGAGATTATATCCAGAATTTATAAAGAACTCTTACAGATCAATAAGAAAAAAGACAATCACCCCAATGAAAAAGGACTAGAGAGTTTTAAAAGGCATTTCTGTGAGAAGAGGTAACCCAAGGGACCAGTAAACATATGAAAAGGTGCTCAGTGTCAGGATCAATCAGGGAAATACAAACTAAAACCAGAATCAGATACTGTTTTACATCCAGAGATTGACAGAAATTCTACTTCTAGATATGTACTCCAAAGAAATTCTGGCAAGTGAGCATAAGGGGATATATACAAGGGTGTTCATTGCAGCATAGAGTGTAACAGTGAAAAATTACAGGCAACCTAAAGCTGTTATTAGGGGAACGGGGGAAAAAGTGGTTTTTTTAGTCACATGATAGCATACCATGCAACAGTTAAAATGAATGAACTAAAGCTTCTCTACATATCAATAATGTGAGAGAACAGCAAGCTACAAAATGAGACATACAGGGGGATAACATTTGGCTGAATTTAAAACATATAAACAATGAAACTATAAATACTAAAAGAAAATATGAAAGAGGGTTTCTAATTATGATTCAACGACCAGAAGCCATAAAAGACTGATAAATCTGATTATGTTAAAAAAAAACTTATGGCAAAAAAAGAGAGAGAGAGATAGAAAACCCACAAATGATGGGACATCCCTGGTGGCGCAGTGGTTAAGAATCCCCCTGCCAATGCAGGGGACACGGGTTCGATCCCTGGTCCGGGAAGATCCCACATGCCACAGAGCAACTAAGCCCGTGCACCACAACTACTGAGCCTGCCCTCTAGAGCCCGCAAGCCACAACTATTGAGCCCACGTGCCACAACTACTGAAGCCCACACACCTAGAACCCGTGCTCCAAAACAAGAGAAGCCACCGCGATGAGAGGTCTGTGCACCACAATGAAGAGTAGCCCCCCGCTCGCCTCAACTAGAGAAAGCCCCTGCGCAACAATGAAGACCCAAAGTGGCCAACAAAAAACAAACAAACAAAAAAAAACACACAAATGACAAGTCAGAGAAAAATTCTTGCGACTCATCCCACAAAGAGCTACTCTCCCTCATGTAAGAAGAGCTCATAGAGACAGACAAGAAAAATAGACAAAACCCAATAGAAAAACGAACAAAGGATATAAACATACAGTTCATAGAAAAGGAAATTCGAATGGCTGTTAAACATATGAAAAGCTGCTTAGCCTCTCTCATTCTAAGAAATGCAAATTAAAACTATAGGAATCACCACGTTCTATCTATCACTTTGGCAAAGTTCCAGAAGCTTGATAACATGCTGAGTGATAAGAGTTTGAGGTAACAGGAACCTTCAATTCCTGGTGGGGTATAATTTGGCCCAACCTCTCTGAAGGGCAATTTGGCAAAATCTATCAAAATGATAAATGCATATACATTTTGATCCAGCAAGTTCACTTCTAGGAATTTGTCCTACAAATAACCCCGCATATGTGTCAGATGACATTTGTATGAAATTATTTAACAAAACATGGGCCATAATAGCAAAAAAAAAAGAAAGAAAACAAAAACCGATTGTCCATTGAGAGGAGACTGGTAAAGTAAACTGTGATCCATCAAATAACAGAATACGACGCAGCAGCTAAAAAAAAAAAAGAATGATGAAGCTCTCTATGTACTGATATGGAAAAGTCTCTAAAACACATTGTCATGGGAAAAAATAAGTGTGATGATACCTACCTTGTATAAAAACTGTAGGAAAACAAGACTGTATGTTTGTATTTGCGCATGTATTCAAAAAGATACTCTAAATGAACACATACAAAAATAAAACAGTAATTACCTGTTGCAGGGGGAGGGAACCATATGAATCATTCATTACCCATTTAGGGATTAAATGTTGAAACAATGAAAGTGCACATATATATACACACACATACAAATCAGTTTATGCTTCTTCCCTGCTTAAAAACTTCCAAGAGCCATGCCCTGAAATAATAATAAAAGTCAACACCTCACTGAGGCCTACGGATCCAGAAGGATCAGGTACCCACCAGCCATCCTCTCTAACCCCCTCTGGTCACCCTATCCTCACCTTTCTTCGCCTCTTTCTCTATATGTTCATATGGTTGTGTGACTGAAAAAAAAAGTATAAAAAGGTATCAAAAAACTGGAACCCTCATACACTGCTGGTGGGAATGCAGAATGGCGCAGCCACTTTGGAAAACAATCTGGTAGTTCCTCAAGCAGTTAAACATAGAGTTACCACATAACCCAGAAGTTTTACTCTGAGGTATACACAAAAAATGTATGAAAATATGTGTCCACACAAAAATTTGTACATGAGTGGTCATAGCAGCATTAGTCATAAAAGCCCCAAAGCGGAAACCTTAAATGCATATTACTAAGTGAAAGAAACAAATTTGAAAGGACTGCATACTGTATGATCCCAGTTATATGACATTCTGGAAAAGGCAAAACTATGGAGACAAGATAAGGATCAGTAGTTTCCAGGGATGGGGGCAGGGGGAAAGATGAATAGGCGGAGTGCAGAGGAGTTTTAGAGCAGTGAAAATAATCTTTATGATATTATAATGGTGTATATACATCATTACACATTTCTCCAAAGTCATGGAATGTACAAGAGTGAACATACAAGCCTAAGTTAAACTGTAGACTTTGGGTGATTATGATGTGTCCATGTAGGTTCATCTTTGATTTTAAAAAAATGTACCATTCTGGTGAGTGATATTGACAATGAGCAAGGTTATGCACAGTGGAGGGGGGAATTTATGTGGAAATCTCTGTACCTCCCTTTCAATTTAGTTGTAAACCTAAAACTGCACTAAAAAAATAAAATAAAACAAACAATTAACACGCACACAAACACATTCCTCAAGGGGGAAAAAGACATAATTTTAAAATATATATATTGTTTGAGTTACTGATGGAGGTGAAACTGAGGGTCACCTGTAGCCAACCATGAGCAGCAACGTGCCCCCAGGAAGGACTGAGTGAACTGGGGAAAAGCAAATTCAAATGTGTCCTTCCTCTGCTCAAACCCTTTTCCATAGCTCCCCATTGCCCTCAAGAGAGAATCCAAATACTCTTACATTTGCCAAGACCTGCATGAACTGATCTCTGGGCACCCGTCACTCCTCCACCACCTTTTCCGCTCAGTCTCTTTTCTCAGGAACATGGACCTCACTGGTTTTCTTTATGTCCCTTGCATGAGCCCTGCCCCCCTTCTCCCCCACCACACACCCCTTTTCCCTGAAAACCTCCCCTCCCTTTCCCCTCTCTGAGGCTAAATACACCTAACACACCCTGCCAGGCGGAACAGCAGGGAGACAGCGGGTGTGGCTGGAGTGGGCTGGGGGGAGCAGGAGGGCCGAGGTCAGAGGTAGCATGGGTGGGGGCCATCACAGAAGGCCTTGCTGATCAAAGAAAGGCTTTTACTCTGAATGAGTTGGGAGCCGTGGGAGATTTTGTGCAGAGGGACAGGATTTGACTTAAGATTCCTTTAGCTTTTGGGGAGTGGCTGGCAAGGGCAAAAGCAAGAAGACCCAACATCCTCAATCAGAATTAATCCCCACTTGGTCTATGCCCCCAGAACACATGCACGGACTGCTTTCAACAAGCAAAAGCCTTTACTTCTCTTTCACGTTCTAGTTGACTCTAAGCCACAGGCGCTGGAGCACGGTGGATAAGACCTCTGGGTTGAAGTCCATCCCTCTCCACCTAACTATCGGGTGTTATTTAGTTTGTTGGAACCTCAGGTTTTTCATCTGTAAAATGCAGTTGATAAATTGTACTGACCTCCATAGAGCTGTAGTGAGGCTTAAAGGAGTTAATCCACGTAAAATGTGCCTGCAGCATGATCAATCTCAATAAACATTAGCTATGATTATAAAGTGTCTGTCTGCACTACTATAAGAAGAACTCTGTGTTAATTTAACCTGGCCATGCAGAAGCAGCTCTCAGGCTGAGTTTGCTGGAAATCCAAGCCTCTGCTGATGGCAGGAGGTCTCCCCGCTTTCCTGTCTCTCCCCCCACCCCTCCCATCCTCCTCCTCTTCTCTGTCCTTTTCCTCCTTGGTTTGTTATGATTCTTGCAACAGGTTCCCGCAGAGTCTTTACATGTTAACACTTCCAAAGGACTCCAATGATCCAGGGGCTTCCTGGACAGAGGAAGAGACTTGTGCAAACATCCAACCACAGGATGGAGGGGCTGGTGGGGCCTCAAAGCCCTCGTCTAATGCACATCGAGATACAGAACTGGGGGACCAGAAAGCTGAAGCCACTAGGCACAGGGCGCAAGGGTTAGGGACAGAACTGGGGCAGGAATCCAGGTTTCCTCTCTCCAGGGCTGAGGTACTTTTGTTTCCTTTTATCAGTTTTTAACTACACAAGTAAGGCAGTCTCCTCCTTTTTAAAAAATGCAGGTGAATGTAAAACATGTCTTTTTTTTTTTAATTTTATTTATTTATTTATTTATTTATTTATGGCTGTGTTGGGTCTTCGTTTCTGTGTGAGGGCTTTCTCTAGTTGTGGCAAGTGGGGGCCACTCTTCATCGCGGTGCGCGCGCCTCTCACTATCGCGGTCTCTCTTGTTGCGGAGCACAGGCTCCAGACGCGCAGGCTCAGCAATTGTGGCTCACGGGCCTAGTCGCTCCGCGGCATGTGGGATCTTCCCAGACCAGGGCTCGAACCCGTGTCCCCTGCATTGGCAGGCAGATTCTCAACCACTGCGCCACCAGGGAAGCCCTAAAACATGTCTTTAATGACCACCCTGTGCCATCTGCCAACATTCTTTATCCACGAGCCTGCTCTATTTTTCACCAAAGCACCAGTTTCCACTTGACATACCACCCACTGGAACGAAAACGCCAAGAGGGCAGGGAGTTCAGTGATATACTCATAGCTGTGGTCCCTGTGTAAGGACAGTGCCTTGCACAGAGTTAGTGCTCAGTAAATACCTGTTAAAAGAATAAATGATACCCTGCCATCCTTGCCCCCTCCATGCCAAGTTAACCATTATTATCAGTTTGGCTTTTTCAACCATTTAGACCAGTACCATCCCATAGAACGTTCTACAGTAATGGAGGTAGGCTGTATCTGCACTGTCCAATACGCTAGCCGCTAGCCACTAGCCACATGTGGCTACTGAGCACTTGAAGTATGGCTGATGCCACTGAGAAACTGAATTGTTTATTTAATTTTAAATAAACTTTTACATTTAAATAAATAAGGAAAATAAAATTCAAAAATAAATAAATAAGTAAACTTTTACCTTTAAACGTAAATAGCTATGTGTGGCTAGCGACGACCATATCAGACGGTGCTGTCCCAGGCATTGTTCCCTGTGCATTTACATATATATATTACTCACACACTGTTTTGCATTTTTGTGTTTTACATCAGTGTTCAAGTCTGTAAATCCTTCAGCTTCTTGCTTTTTGTCACTGAATGCTATATTTTGGAAGTGAAAACACCTCAGGCCATATTAATTTGCCCCTTTCTCTTTAACTGCTGCACAGAAATCCATAGTGTGGGTGTACCATAGTTTGTTTAGCCATTCCCTACTGAGAGGTATTTAGATGACTTTCAATTTACCATTATTAAAAACAGTGCTTCAATAAATGTTACTTTTCATATCTCCTTGGGCACAAATATGACCTTTTCTCTCTGGTGAATAGCAATAATAATTATTATTATTGTAATTATAGTAAAATCACTTACATTTATTGAGCCTTTATTATGTGCAAGGCATAGTACTAAGTCCTTTACATGTATTAACTGATTCAATTCTTATTACAGTCTAATAAGGGAGGTTTTATTATTATCTCCATAGTACAGATACAGCAACTGAGGCACAGAGAAGCTCAGTAATTTGCCCAAAGTCACACAGCCAATGAGTGGCAGAGCTAGAATCTGTACTTGGGCAGTTGCCTCTGGGGTTGCGTGTTCAACCTGGAGTTTTCTAAGCTCCTGCCACACTACCATGCAGAGGGTAGAGGGGCTATATCAGTGTACACACAGAAATGGGTTCTTCACCTGCAGGGCTGAGCTGCCACCTCAGGGATCTCTTCTCAGCGCTGAGAGCCTGGGCTCCTCTGTCTAGGATAAGACATGCATCCCTGGAAATGTTGGGGCTCGGCCAAGCTGCCATTTGGGTCTATCTGGGCAGCAATAAACTCCTGCTGAGGCACCCTGCATCTTGTCCCCTCCCCTTATAGGCCCCAGGTCTTCCTCCCTGACCGGCAGTGAGCTCAGAGTGGCATAAATAAAGATGACAGCGAGAGAGAGAGTGAGAGCGGCAGGCGGACATACGCAACCCAGTGGAAAGTGATACAGGCCGACTTGCTGATTGGAAACAAACAGAAAAGGAGTCGGGCAGAACTTCCTGGAATCCAGGTCTAGGAGCTGCCAAAAATGGGCCTCCTCCCCTAGGAACAATTGAATGTCACTGGGGTAACTGCACACAGCTGGCAAGAGAGGTCTCCTGCCCACAGCCTCACAGAGCAGCCTGTGTGAGTTAGGCCGGGCTCCAGAGGGAAAAAGGGCCTGGCGAGGTGCCCCGTGAGGCCATCTGAGGAGACACTGCAGTCTCTCATGCTGGACCAGCCTCTGCTGCAACCAGGATGATGGGCCACAGGCTGGGGGTTCCCCAGGGTGAGTCTCAGGCACAGCTAATGAGGAGGATTCTAGGCTAGTGGGCAGGCCCAGAACTCAGAAGCCAGCATACCTGGGTTCCAAGACGAGCTTTTCCTGCTGCATAACCCTGGGCATGGCATAACCTCTCATTCTTCTCCTTAATAGAAAGGGAATAAAAATGGGATAGTAGATTAAAATGGGATTAGTACAAAGGGGATAAAAACATTATAAGACTCAAATAAGACAGAGGTCCACAAAACTTTTAGGTAAAAGTCACTTAGTAAATATCTTAAGCTCTGAGGGCCATACAGTCTCTGCTACAACTGCTCAACTCTGCCATCAGAGGCCAAAGCATCCATAGACAACAAGAAAACAAATGGGTACGGCTGTGTGCCAACAAAACTTTATTTTTGTACACTGAAATTTGAATTTCATATAATTTTCATGTGGCACCAAATATTGTTCAGCTTTTGATTGTTTTTTTGGCCTCATGTAGTGGCTTGCAGGATCTCAGTTAACCAACCAGGGATTGAACCTGGGCCACAGCAGTGAAAGTCTGGAATCCTAACCACTAGGGCACCAGGGAACTCCCAGTTTTTGATTTTTAAAAACCATTAAAAAATGTAAAAAACAAATCTGAGCTCTATGGGTGCACAAAAACAGGTGAGGTCCACCCAAAGGACCTGGCTTTGGTGTGCAAGGAGGCCTTTAATTTATATTCAACTATAAATATGTCACTGGAGAAACAAAATATGAATTGCCCATCTAGGAAAACAAACAAACAAACAGGCAGTGGGCTTAGGACAGAGCTTAACATAGTATCTGGCACATATAAGTGCTCCAGAACATTAGCAATTATCATATTGAGAGTAACACATAGAATTTGTAAAAAGTAGATACAGGTGACTCTATAAGACTTTAACAGGTAAAATAATAATAGTTAACATTTATTTTAAAAAAAAATTTTTTTTGGAGCAGAGAAAGGTTTATTGCAAGGGCCATGCAAGGAGTACAGGTGGCTTGTGCTCAAAAGACCTGAACTCCCCGATGGTTTCTCAGGGAAGAGTGTTTATAGGCAAAATGTGAGGGGAGGTCTGCAGGGTGTGTGACCTTCCTCTGATTGGTTGGTGGTGAAGTAACAGGGCGGTGTTCCAGGAATCTGAATCATCAGCCTTCTGGTTCCAACCAGTCTGGGGTCCAGTGCTTGTGCTCAGCCTGAAGCTACCATCCTCCACCTGGATGGGGGCCTTAGCTCCTGTAGAACTCAGAGATATGTACCAGATTGTTATGTATATCCCTTGAGGAGGAGCCAGGACCCTGCCCCACCAGACAGCTAACATTTATTAAGTCCTTGCTATATGCCAGGCCTTGTCCAAAGCACTTCACTTGTATGTATGTGTTCACTTTTCACAATAATCCTATTCTTAGGCCCATTTTACAGATGGGGAAAGAAGAGAGGTTAAGTAAACAGCAGGGCTAGAACCCTCACCCAGAGAGTCTAGTTCCAGAACCCACATTTACTTACACTCAGTGATATTTCTAGGCAGTCTCTGTTTTAACTTATTTAATCTTTCCTGAGAATGCTCTGTGGTGGGGACTATTATTATACTCATTTTATAGAAGAGGAAAGTGAAGCTCATAGTGATCAAGTAAATTAACTAAGAGTGTATGGTTAGTAAACAGCAGAGTTCCTGAACTCAAGGAAGTCTGATTCCAGAGCCTATGACCTTAACCATAACCCTGTAATATATGTAAATATAGCTTTTCCTAGCATAATTTATTATATCATACTTGATGGAATCCCCACTCGGGGACATTTAGGTTGTCTTCAGTTTTGACTCACAACTCTCAGTTGTGCAGCACATCTTCAGTTTTTAAAATAAAACTTTGACATGGGATTTGCAGGTCAAAGAGCATAAACTTGGAGACTTTCCATGCATATAATGTTGGCAGGTGGTGGTATATGGGCGTGTTCTTGTTGCTGAGCAGCAACAGGTGGTGGTTAAAGGCCAGGCTTTGAAGTCATATAGATCAGGGTTCAAATCCCAGATCAGCTACTTACTACGTGGCTAATTTGGGGCAAGTCACTTCACCTGTTTGAGCTTCGGTTTCCTCATCTGTACAGCCCTGCCTTCATTGATCCTCAGCTCACTTCTGGCTGATTACAATCCCTTCTTCAGAGTTACCATTAAAATTGTAATCATTTGATGAATGGGCGTTCCCACTTCTCTTTTTCCCAGGCAGGTTCTCAAAAGAGAAAGGAAAAAGAACCAACAGAGTCATTGGGAAAGGAGTAGAAGCATGGTCATCAGAATAGAAACTCAATCCTAATCCTAGTCCAAAATCTTTAGATCGTAAGTAACAGAACCCACTCAAACTAGCTCAAGTGAAAAGGAGGAGCTTACTGTGTGGAGTATTAGTGAGGAGCATTTCCTTTGTAAGTGACAGAAGAAACCAACTAAAATTGGGTTAAGCAAAAAGAGAAGTCATTTGGCTCACTTAATTTAAAAGACCAGGATGAGTGCCAGCTTCAGGCACAGCTGGATCTAAGGCTTAAATGATGCTCCGGGTACATTCTCTCCATCTCAGCAGTGAGCCTCTCCTCCCGGGAACAATATGGCACCAGTGGCTCCAGCCCTCTCAGCAACTACAGGGCCAGGAGAGTCTGTCTTCTCACTGTCTTCTCACTCCCAGAATGGAGTCCTCATCAGTTCTAACTGGGTCATGTGTCCATTTCTGAACCACTTATCACCCTCAGGGGATAAAATGCTATGACTGGGCCAGCTTAGAGTCAGGTGAAGATGGAATCAGCTTTGCTGAACACCATGGACAGGAAGTAAAAGGGGGGTAGTTCCCCTGGGAAAATCAATGTGCTATTTCTGGAAGAAGGGGGAATATCAAGACCTGAAAAGCTAAGACAATAGGTGTCCACTACATCACCCAGCTATCCTTATGTGAGAACCACTGTTATCATATCGAACACGAGGGCAGGAAGAGCAGTGGCTTCAGACATTTCTGGAAATAGCGTCTGAAAAACCACCAGGAATTGTGGGAGCAATATTCTGCATCCCTTTATCACCCTGCCCACACATTCCTTGACCTCTGTTTCCCTTTTCCCCCTCTCTCTCTCCTCCTCTTCCCCAAACCCATGACCAAACATGGCTGCCTCACAGCACCTGAGTGCATGACCCCTTCCTTTAAACAACTACCCACAAAAATCACTAGGTCATAATCCCAGATTCACAGGAGAGAGGATCTGATTGACTCATGTAATCAGGCGCCCATCTTTATCCAGTCAACTCTGGCTGGAGGACAGGGTCATGTAGTTGTAAGCATGGCTTCCTGGGGTGCCCACACCTGTTTCAAAGAGAGAGGTCACCAATGGACTGGGCAGGTACCACATAATGTGTCCATGACACTCTGTATCCAGATGAGGTGATCTACAAAGAGATTGAAGCCAAGTTGCAGAAGCAGTGAGGAAACCAAGAATGTGTTTCCTTAGGACAGGACAAATTCTTGCCTCTGGGGAATGGATGAAGCTGCCTGGATGGACAAGTGGACCCAGGTGTTGGGGTGGAGCTCCGCAGGATCCCCAGAGGAGCATCCAATCAGAACAGGACCAAGAGAGCCTGATCCCACCAGGAAGTCACAAGAACACCTGCAGGAAATAATAATCATGACAACAACACAAAATAGTGCTACTAGTAATCCATCTTCAGCACCACTACCAGGCATCACTCTAGGTACTTTAAATGCCTAACTATTTTTTTTAAAGATTTTTTTGATGTGGACCATTTTTTAAGTCTTTATTGAATTTGTTACAATATTGCTTCTATTTTATGTTTTGGTTTTTTGGCCACGAGGCATGTGGGATCTTAGCTCCCCAACCAGGGATCGAACCCGCACCCCCTGCATTAGAAGGCGAAGTCTTACCCACTGAACCAGTAGGGAAGTCCCATGCAAAATGTTGTTAATCCTCACAGTGATACAATGAGGTAGGTACTTATTTTCCTCATTTACAGAACATTTGTTGACTGAATTAGCATTAACAGATCATTTGCCTCATTTATTCGTTTAGTCATTCACTCAGTCTCTGAACAAATATTTAATGAATGCCAACTATATGCCAAATACGTGTGTCCTGAGTGTTGGGACCACAGTGGAGGGCAAAAATTATCCTGCCCTCAAGAAGGTTATGGTCAAATGTTGGAGGATCTGAAGGACAAATAGCCATTAATTAGGCAAAGAGGAAAGGGAAAAGCATTCCAGGCAGAGGGAACAGCATGTGCTAAGGCCCTGTAGGGGAAGGGAGTAGGTGAGGCAGGAGTGATGTAGGTGGACTAATGGTGACCCAGGCAGGCGGAGAACCATTCAATTTATAATACATCTGCTGACTCAGTGAACCCTTACAACGATTCTATGAGGTAGTTACTATTTTCAGTATCATTTTGCAGATGAGGAAACTGAGGCACAGAGAAGATAAGTAACTTGCCCAAGGACACACAGCTCCACCAGCAGTGGTAGAACTGATGTTAGACCTCTCCAACCAGAATCCCAAGCAGCTCTAATCCTTAAGTAAAGGAAGGCAGGAGAAATTCATCCATTTGGGGAAGGTGTGTAGTCTGGGGGCCTTCCAGGATTATTTTCACTTGCATCTGTAGCCACAGGCTTTGTGGTTTCCATAAAAGAGGGGAGAAGAGAGCACAAAGCCTTTCCTGGTCACAGACAGGAATCCTTTCAGGCAGTCAGTTACTGATGTTCAACCACAGGAGATGCCATAGTGAGACATACAAAGGAGTCAGCCCTGGGAGAGGCAGGTGAGAAGACCAGCGTGTGTCCTGAAGTAACTCACTTCCCTTTCCATTAAGAGTGAGTCTGGACTTCCCTGGCGGTCCAGAGGTTAAGACTCCACGCTTCCACTGCAGGGGACGCAGGTTCGATCCCTGGTAATGGAACTAAGATCCCACATGCCACGAGGCATGGCCAAAAAAAAAAGAGTGAGTCTGTCAGCATAGAAAGAGCTTAGACTCCAGGGACAGGCCAAGCTCATTTCAAATGGCAGCTCTGTCACTCACTTGCTGTGGGACCTCAGGCAAGTTACATCTGAGCCTCCATTACCTTGTTCAGTCAGGAGAAGTAAGTCTCTCAGGCTCTCTCCCATGCCCATCCTGCTGCCCTCAGTCTCCCCATCCCCAGAATGCATGCACTGTTACTAGGTTCATCTATCACCTTCCAGGTAAATTTGAGAGAGAGAGAAAGAAATAGATTGATGTATATATATTTAGATGTATATATGTATACCTATACCTAATATACATACACACACACATATATATGCATATATTGTATCTGTTGGGATGCTTTTGGCTGCAAGTACAAAATAATAACCTACAAATGTATGATTTACTTATCAAGAAGTCTGGAGATAATAAAGGCCTGTCACATGTGTGCAATTGTTACTTATTGATGTCTAATAGAAATTTCAAGCATTATATGGTCAAAATTGAACTTTTGATTTCTGATCCTCCAAAACCTACTTCTCCCTTACTGAACATCTGGTTGCTCAAGCTAAGAAGCTCATTAGAATCACTCTCAACTTTTGCCTTTCATTCACTTTTTACATCCAATCCATCACTCAGTCCTGTCTGGCTTTCCTGTAAATCTAGAGGTAGCTCTACCATGAAGAGAATGAAGGAAAAGTTCAGGGTCCCTCAGCTGCACAGCCCTTTCAATGTGTCCACAGGGTCATGTGGTTCTGTAACATCTGCAAAGTAAGGAATTTTAACTGTAATCATCAAGACTGCTGTCTCTCCACCTCCCCCCATTTCCTGCCCTGGCATCAGGTGGCACTGGGGAAGCAGAGGCACTGGGGGGACCAGCTAAAGAGAAGCTGAACTGGGGATACATTCAGTCTGTGTTCAGTGGATGTGATCACAGAGCTCACATGCTCTTCCATGCATTGTGAAAGTACTGCCTGCTGTCCTGGCATAGGAGTAGCTTCCAGAATATTCTGGCTGCCCACACTCTGACTCACCCAGTATCAAGACTCAGAGGTGCAGGGCCAGAGGTCATACTGCCGAGGCCCGAGCAGTAAGAAGGAAAGAACCTGGACCCTTGATGATATCATTGGTCCCTTAAATGAACCAACTTTAAAACGTTTCTATATCCAGACGTCTTATAAGTAAATCATATGTTTGCAGGTTGGGTGTTTTGCAGCCCAAAGCATCTCAATAGATACAACAATATATGCTTGTGTATGTCTCCAGTTTACCTGGAAGGAGATACGTAAAAGTGGTGACAGTGAATGGCTCTGGGGAAGGGGGCAGGAGGCAGTGGGAAGAGGTTGAGAGGAAGACTTACTTTTTCTGGATATTTTCATTCTGCTTAAATTTTGTTTATCTCGGGTCAGCTTTTTACCATTTCAAAAACTAGAAAATAAAACTTCAAAAGCCAGTGGAACAATTGAGTTTTACATTTCTTTTAAAGGCATGAAATAAATAAATTTAATCTGGCAAGCCTGGTCCTTACCGATATAATCTGAGAGAGGCTGGTAGGACAGCCAAAACAGAAATGTTGACAAATTCAGTTGTTAAGGGCTTCCCTGGTGGCGCAGTGGTTAAGAATCCGCCTGTCAACGCAGGTGACACGGGTTCTAGCCCTGATCCGGGAAGATCCCACATGCCGCGGAGCAACTATGCCCATGCGCCACAACTACTGAGTCTGCGCTCTAGAGCCCGTGCTCTGCAACAAGAGAAGCCACCGCAATGAGAAGCCCGCGCACCGCAACGCAGAGTGGCCCCCACTCGCCGCAACTAGAGAAAGCCCGCAAGCAGCAACGAAGACCCAAGGCAGCCAAAAATAAACAAAACAAAACAAAAAAATTCAGTTGTTAAGGGGTTGGAAGGTGATCTGGGACTCAGCACTGCAGAGCTCGAGGGACGTTCGGAATTTCTCCTGCCTGCTTTCCTGCCAATGAGCAGCTCAACCAGCCCAGCCTAGTGTTTCAGAGGATTTCCAGGAGGCTGGCATGAGCTGCACCTCCTTGAAGTTCTTTTTGAAGGTATACTTCAAACGCATTAGTCCGCCTCCTCTCCTTCAAAGACTGGACAAAACCCTCATCTGTTTTACAAGTCAGGAAGTAGGATTTTTTTTCAAGGTCACACACAGTCAATTGGTGACAGGGTGGGAGTTGCCAAGGATTCCCCTGCTTGCCCATGTTCACTTGCTTTGGCCCCTTGATGATCCTGGTCAGCCCAGGCTCCTTATCTGCTCCGAGGGGACTCCCTCGTTCTCAGTGTTAGCACTGGGAAATCCCCTGTGAAAAAGTGACCTTGACATCCACAGTCTATGAGTTTGGGGATTCCCACTTTCTGTAGGCCCCTCCTGGAGATTTATAGAGCATGTTAGCAGATTAAAGCCTCTGGAAAGTCTTGCAGTAAAGGAAACTATAAAAAAAAATTTCCCCCAAACAGAAGCTCTGGAGTCAGTCTGTCTGTGTTCAAATCTCACCGTTTCACCTACTAGCCAGGTGGGTTGAGCAACGCACATAATGACCCTGACCCTCAGCTTCCTCGTCTGTAAAATGAGGATATTGGAACTTCCCTGGTGGTCCAGTGGTTAGGACTCCACGCTTCCACTGTAGGGGGCACGGGTTCGATCCCTGGTCAGGGAACTAAGATCCCGCAAGCCATGCTGCGCACACCCCCCCCCAAAAAAATAAATAAATAAAAATAAAATGAGGATATTACTAGTACCCACCTCACAGAGTTGTCACGAGGATTGATAGCACAAGTCTACAATCCATTATCAGAAATCAGTGCTTCAAAATTTAGAAATTTTTACATTTCAGAAAAGTAATCAAACTCATTGATATGAAACACATGAAAACTCACACTAAGTGGGTTCAACAAGCCTATACATAACCTCAGATCAGGTCAGGGTTTGTTCCCAGATGAGCTTTGGCACCAGACTTTTGGGAAACTGTTGGTTTTCATAACTTAAAAAAATTCAGAATTGTGGATAAAAGAATGAGGACTTGTAATGAAAATAATAGCTAATATTTATTGAGCATTTTTTGAGCCGGGCCATGTTCCAAGCACTTCACATGGATTAACTTCGTTGAATCCACAGAACAACCCCATGTGGTTGATATTATCATATATCCCCATTAGGCAGATGAGCACACTGAGGCATAGAGGGGCTAAGCAACTCACTCAAGCAGCAGAGTTGGAATTAAATTAAGTAATGAATATGAATTGTTTATCATAGCGCCTGGCACATAATCCTCACTCCATAAATGTTACCTATTATTATCTTATTAATATTATCCTCATCAATGGTGCAAGAATTATGACTGATTTTTGTCTTCTTCTTTGTGCATATGTGCAATTTCTAATTTTACTATAATGAAAATAGCCTATGTGTGGGAAAAAATGTTTTTCTAAAAATGAAACTCAATTTCTGAATTGAGCCTAATCTCTCAATTGTTCTCACTTCTTCTGTAAAGGCTGATGCTGGTCTGGGCAGAAATAGATTTGTCACCTCAAAGTTGACTTCCTTGGACACAGCCAGGCCAGATGCTGGGCGCCCTACAACAGTCCTGGAGGGGCACAGCTTCAAGAAAGAACTTGCTATTCTCCTGTGAAGAGCGCAGTTAGCTGACAGCCTCCAGCTGCAGCATCTTTGGGATCTGTCTAAACTTCAAGCCAAGGCCAGCCTCTTCCTTAGTAGCCCCCAGGCAATGACTGAGTATAGTGGGGAACTTGGGCCAGCCATTTCCGCCCAACATGGGGCTCCTCTAACCAATGGCCTTTGCTCTGGAGCTCCCCACATTGTTGATGAAGACTTTATCAGATCTGTATTGAAGTCTGAAGCTCCCTTGATCAATTCTGCTTTCTCCCATATTTTATATTTCATAAGTATAACACTCCTCCCACCCACTATAAACCTCTTGCATTCCTAACTCCACTTTAGCATCTGCTTCACAGAGCACCCGAACTGACACACCACCCTTTGCTACACCACAGGCATTCCCATTCCACTTCCACATCTTCCCTCACCAAAGAGCCTTGATTTGAGGCTCAGCTAAGAGGCAGAAATCCCTTGATCTTTGAAAGATAGGTTGCTCTCCAGCCCCAGCTGATAAATCATGATCCATCTTAAGTAAGAGCAGTAATCCTATTCCCCTTCAGCAATGATTGGTCCAGGATGGGCACATGATCCAGCTCTTCGCCCCAATGGAAGGTCAGGGGAAATCTGGGGATTAACTTCATTAATAACATAGAACTTCAGGAGGTGAGAGCCTTTTGCCCCTGCCCCTTCCTTCCTGCTTTGATCAGTGTCTTGTGATCACATGATGTGGGGCACTGGAAGCAGCTGTCGTGGGTGATGAGTCTGAGAACTAAAGCCAACTGCTGGAGATGACAGAGAAGAAAGATGAGAAGAGCCTGGGTCCTTGAGAACACCATCAAGCCACTGCAACATCTTTGGAGCTGCCAACCTCCAGACATTTTGTTATAAAAGGTAACAACATTTTTTTCTTTGCTTAAGCCACTACGAGTCAGGCATGCTGTCACTTGCAGTTGAAAATATCATAACCAATGCAGTCACCTTCCCAATGCCCTATTGCAGCGGTCCTCAACCTTTTTGGCGCCAGGGACCGGTTTGGTGGAAGACAATTGCTCCACGGACCAGGGAGGGGCGGGGTGGGGAGATGGTTTCGGGATGATTCAAGCTCATTACATTTAATATGCACTTACATTTAAATGCCCATTACATTTATTGTGTATTTCTATTATTATTACATTGTAATATATAGTGAATAATTATACAACTCACCATTATGCAGAATCAGTGGGAGCCCTGAGCTTGTTTTCCTTGCCACTCACTGATAGGTTTTTATTTATTTTTTCTTTATTTTCTTTATTTATTTTTGGCTATGTTGGGTCTTCGTTGCCGTGCGTGGGCTTTCTCTAGTTGTGGTGAGCAGGGGCTACTGTTCGTTGCAGTGCGCGGGCTTCTCATTGCGCTGGCTTCTCTCGTTGTGGAGCATGGGCTCTAGGCGCACGGGCTTTAGTAGTTGCGGCACACAGACTCAGTAGTTGTGGCTCACGGACTCTAGAGCACAGGCTCAGTAGTTGTGGCGCACGGGCTTAGTTGCTCCGTGGCATGTGGGATCTTCCCGGACCAGAGATTGAACCCATGTCGCCTGCATTAGCAGGCGGATTCTCAACCACTGCGCCACCAGGGAAGTCCCGCTGATAGGGTTTTGATGGGTCTGCAAGCAGTTGATTTATTATGGTCTCGGTGCAGTCAAACCTCTCTGCTAATGACAATCTGTATTTGCAGCCACTCCCCAGCACTAGCATCACTGCCTCAGCTCCACCTCAGATCATCAGGCATTAGATTCTCATAAAGAGCACGTAACCTAGATCCCTCGCACGCACAGTTCACAGTAGGGTTCGTGCTCCTATGAGAATCTAATGCCGCCACTGATCTGACTGGAGGCAGAGCTCAGGCGGTAATGCGAGTGATGGGGAGTGGCTGTAAATACAGATGAAGCTTCACTCGCCAGCCGCTCACCTCCTGCTGTGCGGCCCTGTTCCTAACAAGTCACCAACCGGTACTGGTCTATGGCCTGGTGGTTGGGGACCCCTGCCCTATTGCCCAAATTGCAAGGAAGGAAACCAAAGCTAGCAAACCCTTGAAGGTACAGAGCTCAGAGTTCCAGCTGAGGTATTTGGACTTTTCCTGGAAAGATGTTTAGAAAATCCTCCCATCGCCAAATGCCAACGCCTAAATATGACACTTACTTCTCCCTTGCTTCAAATCCTCCCATGACTCACCATTGCTCTTAGGAGTTACAATCAAAAGGTTCAAAAAATTATGTAAACATAGAGACAGAAAGAGAGAGAACACAAATGATAAAGAAATTATAGAAATATTAACAATAAGTGCATTGGGGTAAAGGGTATATAGATATACTTTGTTCTATTTTTATTCATTTAACTTTCCTGTAGGTTTGATATTATTAACAAATTTAAAAATTAGAAACAAAAATTAAAATGTTAGAGACCAGACTCCTAGGCCAGCCCACTCTTACTCTCTGTGTTGTGAATGCTTGTAAAGAGCTTCAGGCAACTTTGAGACTTACAAGGAAGGTACAAAACTCAGTCCATGGCGGTAGGGTCCTGATGAATTATTAATGTTTTTTTTAAATAAATTTATTTATTCATTTACTTCTGGCTGCGTTGGGTCTTCGTTGCTGTGCGTGGGCTTTCTCTAGTTGCAGCAAGCGGGGGCTACTCCTCATTGTGGTATGCAGGCTTCTCATTGTGGTGGCTTCTCTTGTTGCGAAGCACGGGCTCTAGGCCCGTGGGCTTCAGTAGTTGTGGCACATGGGCTCAGTAGTTGTGGCTCACAGGCTGTAGAGTGCAGGCTCAGTAGTTGTGGCGCATGGGCTTTGTTGCTCCGCAGCATGTAGGATCTTCCCGGACCAGGGCTTGAACCCATGTCCCCTGCATTGGCAGGCAGATTCTTAACCACTGAGCCACCAGGGAAGCCTGAATAATTAATGTTTATCACATGCAAGAGCTTCATAATAGAACATTCAGAGAGCAAAGTAGGAGAGGCCTGACCAGCTTTAGAACCAAATAATCTCTGAGAAGTGGCAGCCTCCTTGCCTTAAAATTTATAGGCTGGAGGTAAATCCACTGGGGTGCTTTGGGCTGAAGATAACTGTATACTCAGTTAAGAGGGCCTTAAATGATGAGGACATTTTTAATCTCAGGTAACAATAAACCAACAGGTGGAATGTTTCAGGGTTGGATAGTTCAGCATCTCAGTATTAGGGCAGTGAGTCAGCTTCTGGAGGATTCCCTTGGTCTTTCCCTCATGGTCTCAGAATGACTGCTACAGCTCCAAATGTCACAACAACATCCAAAGGCTATAAGAAGACATCTGTGAAAGAAAAGGGGTTGGGGGAGAAAACTTCTCTTTCTTTTAACAAGAAGGAAAATCCTTCCCAGAAGCCCCTGGCAGACTTTCCCTGCTGCTTCATTGGCCAGGACTGGGTCCCAAGTTTACCCCAAGACTAAGACAAAGGGAGACAGGATTGCTATGGCTGGCTTAGACCAATCAGAATTCATTCTCTGGACCTGGCATGTTGCTCTTCAACAACAAAATTAGGTTCTGTTGGCAAGGAAGAAGGGGAATAAAGCAATCCACAAAGTCTGCTTCTTGGTTTTGATGGTCTCCTAAGTCAGTGCCTTAGTTCTCCTTTTGTTATCTGGACAAAAAGGCAGCTTGGACCCACAAGAGTGCCAAGAAGTCCAGAGCCCCTGAGCACGTAGGGGAGATATATGGCCTAGAACAGGAATTCTACACAGAAAACAATTCCTCTTGCCTGTCCAGCATTCATCCCCCTATCGTTTGCTCACAGCACCCAGTATTTCTTTGGGGAACTTCCCCTCCCCCATGTCTAGTCCCTGAGGTTCAGGTGAGACTGTCCCTACCCCAACAGACAAGTGACCAGACCTGGACAATCAAAGCATTGCCTCCCTTGAGTGACAGTGATTGGTTCTGAGATAGGCCATGACCTAAATTAGTCCAATCAGAGTGAATGCTGGAACTTCAGCAGAGTTTGTGCGTGTCACTTTTGTTCACATCCCATTGGCCAGGACATAGTCACACAGACATTCCTATCTGCAAGGAGTTCTGGGAAATGCAGTCTTTGGCCACCCAGCTAAAATTCAGGGATTTTGCTACTAAAAGAAACAGAAAGTCCAAACGTCCTGTCCTGGCAAGGCTTTGTCTTTATTTTCCAGAAGGAAAGCCTTCCCAGTGGACTTCAGCTTACTTCTGCTTGGCCTGAACTGTGTCTCATGGTCTCCGCTGGCCAGAAGGTGGCTAGGAAAATGAAATATTTAGCTTCCTGGCTTCTCTAGTAGAGGAAGGCAAGAGGAAGGAGGAGTGGGAATGGGTAGTTTGAGCAGGGTGCCCAACTGTCCCAGTTTGCCTAGGACTAAGGGGGTTCTGGGGACACAGTGTTAAAAGCCACTTCAGGAACTGCAGCCACCCCTATGTGACTTGAGACCCTAACTCCAGTTCAAGAGGTGTATCCTCTGCACTGTCTCCTCCCCCTGACAACCTTCTCTTTCCCTTCATCACTTCCTCTCTGGCTAAAAGGTGGCCAGGCCTCTGCCCTGCCCTGCATCTGCTTACACTTAGTCCTTACTATTGGACCTCCTTGGCCCTCAGCTGTGTCCTGTCTCCTGGGAACCCCAGGGGTGCCAGTCCTGCTCCCAAGTTCCCCGTGTCCCCGCCATCCTGTTTCCCTATCATCTCAGCCCCTGAGAGTCCAGGGCTTGCAGAGCTCGACAGGAGAGAGGCTCTTGCTGGTCTCACTGAAACAAAGTCAGGACTTGAACTCCCAGCCCAGGGCTCTTCCTTCTGTACCCTCAAAATCCTTAGTGCCTGTCATTCAACTGACCAGACATTTCTCCAGAGCCGAGATGAACTCTCTCTAAGATGTCCTTGTGGTCAGCAGAGGGCAGAGGACACGGCATGTAAAAGAAACACTCAAGAAGCGCTCTGTGAAATACTCTCTAGGGTCCCCCTCTGGCTCCCAAATGATCTCAGGAACTACCTGACCTGTCCAAACAGAATTTATCATTTCCACTCCATCAAACCTGCCCCTCCCCCATCCTCTGACAGCTGGGGTGGCTTTTAGACCCCAGTACACAATAACAACAACATCCTGATATAACCCAGCGTTTCTCAATATCCACCCTATTGACATTTGGGGCCAAATAATTCTTTGCAGGGAGGAAGGGACTGTCCTCTGTGCTGCAGGATGTTTAGCAGCACCCCTGGCTTCTGCCCACTACATGCCAGCAGCCTCCTCCACTGTTGTGACGATCAGAATTGTCTCCAGACATTGCCAAAGGCCCCCGGGAGACAAAAGTCACTCCTGGTTGAGAACCACTGATATGGACCACTGATATTTTCTTAATATTATATAAAATGTAACAACAAGCAACTTTAGAAAACAGAGTCACATTCATTGAGCTGTAGATACCATCTATGTAAAAACCTCCAACTTGTCACACAATGCAGCTTGGAGTAAAGGCCCTGGCAACCCCTGGCAGCCAGTTGGCTTCTCCCAGTGGGTCACACACAGAGATTCTGGCACTGCTGCCACTCTCCCCACCACAGCTCACACGGAACAGTGGCGCTCTCTCTGGCTCTCCAACCTTATCTACACCCCGCACTTAACTCTGCTTTACCGGACTGGGGGAAGGCCTTTATGTTATGGGCAGCTTTGTTTGTTCTAAGGCAATTAAAAAAGTCTTCTTGGCCTACACCCTCTGTAGGCCCATTAACACACTTAACCTGGAGCTTCTCAGCCTCAGCACTGTTGACATTTGGGACCAGATAATTATCTGTAGCGGAGGCTATACTGTGCACTGTAGGATGTTTAGCAGCACCCCTGGCCTCTACCCACTAGATGCCAGTGGCACCCTCCTTTCACCAATCCAGTTATGACAACCAAAAGTGTCTCTAGACAGCCACATGTCCTCTGGGGGACAAAATCACCCCCAGCTGGGAACCACTGTTAACTCTTACTACAAACCACTGAGGTTGGTTATATCATTACCATTTTACAGATGAGGAATCCAGGGCTTATGGAAATAGGATGACTTGCCCAGATGGTAAAGGGCAAAATCAGGGATTAGAATGAATCTCTAAAACCACGGTTTCCCAAATTCTTCAACTGATAAAATTCTTGTTAACAGAGGCCCCACTGCATCTGGACCTGTAGAGAAGGGGCCAGCGTTCCGTATTTCCCACAGGATGGCTTTCCAGACATCAGCAATTTCCAGACACAAGTAAATCTCCATATTTCACCGCCTACATCCTCTGTCCTTAGAGATTTCTCCTCATATGCACCGCCAATGTTATGAGATCACCTTGCTCATTGAACAAAATGCGCCTTTAACATAATAATTCATACATATTCCAAGTAGGACTAGCAAATGGAGTTAATAAAGTCATTGTCACTAGCTGTCACCTACGAAAAGAACAAAAAGTCCTCAAACGGGGAATTAAGCCAACAGTGTTTGTCTAAGAACTGTTACTCTAACTCCTGCTGGACGTTGGGTCCTTTAGCTGGCTTAATTTTAAGGCCCACAACAAACATTGGAAAGTAAGAACTCTTCCCATTTTAAAGAAGAAACTGAGGCACAAAGAGAATAAGTGACTTGTCCAAAACCACACCGAAGGTGTTATGACACGCTAAACCCATTACTAGCAAGTGGATGTTACGGCCTTAAAATGATTCTCTTGGACTATTTAAGATTCGTGTGTGTGCGTGTGTGTGTGTGTGTACACGAAGATACACGTGTGTGTGCACACTCACTTGGACACAGAAACATTGGGGATTGGGGATGGGGAGAGGCCCAACCTTCCCCTTAAACACATGGCAATCCAGTCCCTTCCCCCACCGCCCGCACTGAGGGTCTGCGAGCAGGAAAGAAGGCGCAGGACTGTTATTAGCTGGGCACCACCAGTGTCCACCGCATACCTCCCTCACTTCATGGACGGGAAAGGGCCCACCACAAGTCAACTGGCAGGACTGGACCTCGGGCCCACTGCCTAGGCCGTCAGTCTCTCCACACAGCCTGTTACAACTGGGGACTGTCTACTGGGGGCTGTTTCCTAGGGAACAGCATTCAGCCACTGGTCACACAGTTGCTCAGGAACCCCCTGTCCTTCACCAACCCAGTCCCTGGGAAGTCTACACAGAACCCACCTGCTTGAAGAATAGGAGGTGACCCTCTGGTCACTAGGGGACTCTGTCCACAAAAAACCCTGTGAGTCATTCTACAAGGCTCCGGGGAAAAAGGACTCCCAGACAGGGGCCCAGTCCAGAAAGAAATAAAACCTTGGCTCAAGGCCCAGACTTTCAGGGAAACCAGCTGGCCTCTTAGGGGCTGGGCGGGGGGCGGCGGCAGGGAGGTCACCTTGAATTGAGGTCTCTCTGGAAGGAAATGTTTTCTTATTTAATCATTCATTCATCAACTATTTATAGTTGTGACATTTATTCCTGCATTCAACAAATATTAATTGGGAGAGGCTAGGTAACTCTCGCTTTTAACTATACACTTTTGAATTGTTTGCATTCGTTATTACAAAGAGCCTGTCCCGCTTTTGTTTAAGCTTCGTTTTTAGTTAATTTTTAATAATGAGTGATACATAAGTACATTCTCCCTGTGACCACCATGATGCAAGGTAACTTACACCATGATGCATGGGTGGTAGCTTTCCAAACTTCTTTTGTGCATTTCCATACAGACCCATAGAAAAGTATAGAATCATTTTGTGTATGTGTATATATGCTACTATGAATTAGTCTGTAATTTTTAAAAAAGGAATGAAAATTGAATCTATTGAGGTGCTATTATGTGCTGGGTGTGGCTAGGTGCTAGAGATACCCCAGTAAACAAGGCACAACTGCTCCTTGAGTCTCGTGGGGGATACAACCGAACAAAGAGATCATTATAATACAGTCTATTAAATGCAATGAAAATGGAAGAAACGGAGCTGTGGGAGAGCCCAGAAAGGGTATCCATCCCAGCTCAAGGGTGTGTATGGAATCAGGGAGTATTAGTCAGGTGTATTTATGTTGCAAGTGAAAGAATACCCACCAAACTAGTGAAATAAAAGTGGGAGAGGATGACTTACTGAGTTATAAGAAATCAAGATGTAAAACTGCCTTGAGGCATGACTCCAGGGACTCAATGTCAAAAAATATATGTCTCTGTCTCTTCTTTCATCTCTCTCTCCACCTTTCAGCTCTGCTTTCCTCTGTTTTGGATTTGCTTTCAGACAGGCTTTCTGCACATGGTGCCAAAGATGGCCAGAAGCAACTCCAAGCTTGCTTAATTCTTGTAACTGGCAACCCCAGTGGGAAGGGAAATCCTCTCTCCCAACAATTCCAACAAAACTCCAGTGAGTCTCATTGGCCTCACTGGAATGACGTGCCCATCCAGGAGCCAATCACTGTGGCCAGGGGAATGGGGTATGCTCATTGGCCAGGCTCACCCGCGGAGCCAGGGGCCCATATCTGAACCCCATGGATAAGAGCTGGGGAGGCAGTGGCTCCTCAAAGGAAAACTGAGATGCTGTTTTCTGATCCAGAGGAAACAAATGTTGCATAGGCAAGATAAAAGATCCCCACTGCAGAAAGCTTCCTGGAGAAGTTGACCTCTAATCTGAAAACCCAAGGATGAACTGGACTATGAGAGGTGACGGGGAGGTAAGGAGCAGAAAGGGTGCTCCTGGCAGAGGGAACAGCATGCGCGAAGGTCTGGAGAGCACTGCTTGTTCCAGAAAATGTGAGGGATTTACTCTGACTGATGGCTACTGTAGGAGGAGGGAGAGGAAGAGATGAGATCAGAGAGAAAGGCCGGATGCCTTTAGGGAACTGAGATTTTATCCAGCCCCCTCCCACTCCTTCCCCCACCTCCCCACCCCCATCCCACTCCAGGGATCATGACTCAGTCATGGGGTTTTCACACTTTCCTGCTTCAAGCTTGGCAGCTTCTATATCTAAGGGGATGTGTCATTCATCAGCAGATCATGTCACCCCACTGAAACACTCTGTGGGTTCCGGAATGTCAGCCAATTATCAACGATTAGACCACAGATCTTCCAGGGTTGCACAAGGCAAAGGAATTCCAACTGGAAAATCAAGGGAGGGGCTTCCCTGGTGGCTCAGTGGTTAAGAATCCACCTGCCAGTGCAGGGAAAACGGGTTCAAGCCCTGGCCTGGGAATATCTCACATGCCGCGGAGCAACTAAGCCCATGCGTCACAACTACTGAGCTCGCGTGCCAAAACTACTGAAGCCCGCGTGCCTAGAGCCCGTGCTGCTCAACAAGAGAAGCCACCGCAATGAGAAGCCCGCGCACCGCAATGAAGAGTGGCCCCTGCTCACCGCAACTAGAGAAAGCCCGCGCGCAGCAACGAAGACCCAACGCAGCCAAAAATAAAAACAAACAAATTAATTAATTAATTAATTTTTTAAAAAAAGAAAGAAAATCAAGGGAGCGTTGATACATACACAGTCCAGTGCATAGCACACAGGTGTGCAGGCGAGTTTTGCTCAGTTGGAAAGAGGGAATCACATTGTAACTAGGGGTACAGCCACCTTGTATTGATTGTGTCCTGTTCTCTAGCAGCTGTCTCCTTTCCTCCTCAGAAAAACCCTATGAAGGAAATGCTTTTGCTATCCCCATTTCACAGATGAGAACTGAGGCCCAGAACTTAAGAGATTTGCCCTAAATCTCATATGCATGATCTCTTTTTAATCCTCACAATGGTGTGTCCCCATTTCAAATATGGAAAACTGAGGCCCAGAGAATTGAAACAACTTGCCAGAGTTACACAGCAAAAGTAAGGTGGGGGAGGGGGGCTCATACATTTCTGGTGGGAATGTTAAATGGTACAGCCACTTTCAAAAAACAGTTTGGCAGTTCCTCAAAATGTTAAACATATAAAAAGAAGGAAGTAATGCCATTTGCAGTGACACGGATGGACCTAGAGATTATCATACAGAGTGAAGTAAGTCAGAAAGAGAAAGACAAATATTGTATAATATCGCTTATATGTGGAATCTAGAAAAATGGCACAGATGAACTTATTTGCAAAGCAGAAATAGAGTCACAAATGTAGAAAACAAATTTATGGTTACCAAGGGGGGGAAGGGGGATGGGATGAATTGGGAGATTGGGATTGACATATATACACTACCTTATATAAAATGGATAACTAATGAGAACCTACTGTATAGCACAGGGAACTCTACTCAGTGCTCTGTGGTGACCTAAATGGGAAGGGAATCTAAAAAAGAGTGGCTATATGTACATGTATAACTGATTCTTTTTGCTGTACAGCAGAAACTAACACAACATTGTAAAGCAACTATACTCCAATAAAAACTAATAATAATAAAGGTTAAACATAGCATTACCATATCACCCAGCCATTCCACTCCCAGGAATATGCCCAAGAACGGAAAACATACACCCACACAAAAACGTGTACACATAGGTTCATAGCAGCATTATTATTATAGCCAAGAGTAGAAGCAACCCAAATGCTCAACAACTGATGAATGGATAAATAAAATGTGATATACCTTTTTCACAGAGCTAGAACAAAAAATTTCACAATTTGTATGGAAACACAGAAGACCCCGAACAGCCAAAGCAATCTTGAGAAAGAAAAACGGAGCTGGAGGAATTAGGCTCCCTGGCTTCAGACTATACTACAAAGCTACGGTAATCAAGACAGTATGGTACTGGCACAAAAACAGAAATATAGATCAATGGAACAGGATAGAAAGCCCAGAGATAAACCCACGCACGTATGGTCACCTTATTTTTGATAAAGGAGGCAAGAATATACAATGGAGAAAAGACAGCCTCTTCAATAAGTGGTGCTGGGAAAACTGGACAGCTACATGTAAAAGAATGAAATTAGAACACTCCCTAACACCATACACAAAAATAAACTCAAAATGGGTTAAAGACCTAAATGTAAGGCCAGACACTATAAAACTCTTAGAGGAAAACACAGGCAGAACACTCTATGACATAAATCACAGCAAGGTCCTTTTTGACCCACCACCTAGAGAAATGGAAATAAAAACAAAAATAAACAAATGGGACCTAATGAAACTTAAAAGCTTTTGCACAGCAAAGGAAACCATAAACAAGACGAAACGACAACCCTCAGAATGGAAGAAAATATTTGCAAATGAAGCAACTGACAAAGGATTAATCTCCAAAATTTACAAGTAGCTCATGCAACTCAATATCAAAAAAACAAACAACCCAATCCAAAAATGGGCAGAAGACTTAAATAGACATTTCTCCAAAGAAGATATACAGATTGCCAACAAACACATGAAAGAATGCTCAACATCATTAATCATTAGAGAAATGCAAATCAAAACTACAATGAGATATCACCTCACACCAGTCAGAATGGTCATCATCAAAAAATCTACAAACAACAAAGGCTGGAGAGGGTGTGGAGAAAAGAGAACCCTCTTGCACTGTTGGTGGGAATGTAAATTGATACAGCCACTATGGAGAACAGTATGGAGGTTCCTTAAAAAACTAAAAATAGAACTACCATACAACCCAGCAATCCCACTACTGGGCATATACCCTGAGAAAACCATAATTCAAGAAGAGTCATGTACCACAATGTTCATTGCAGCTCTATTTACAATAGCCAGGACATGGAAGCAACCTAAATGCCCATCAACAGACGAATGGATATAGAAGATGTGGCACATGTATACAATGGAATATTACTCAGCCATAAAAAGAAACGAAATTGAGTTATTTGTAGTGAGGTGGATGGACCTAGAGTCTGTCATACAGAGTGAAGTAACTCAGAAAGAGAAAAACAAATACCATATGCTAACACCTATATATGGAATCTAAAAAAAAAAAAATGGTCATGAAGAACCTAGGGGCAGGACGGGAATAAAGACACAGACCTATTAGAGAATGGACTTGAGGACACAGGGAGGGGGAAGGGTAAGCTGGGACGAAGTGAGAGAGTGGCATGGACATACCTACACTACCAAATGTAAAATAGATAGCTAGTGGGAAGTAGCCGCGTAGCACAGGGAGATCAGCTCAGTGCTTTGTGACCACCTAGAGGGGTGGGATTGGGAGGATGGGAGGGAGGGAGACGCAAGAGAGAAGAGATATGGGGATATATGTATATGTATAGCTGATTCACTTTGTTATACAGCAGAAACTAACACACCATTATAAAGCAATTATACTCCAATAAAGATGTTAAAAAAAAAATGTGATATACCCTTACAAGGGAATCTTACTCAGCAATAAAAAGGAATGAAGTAATGGCACATGCTACAGCATGGATGAACCCTGAAAATGTGCTAAGGGAAAGACCCAAAGGAGCACATAGTATATGATTTCGTTTATATGAAATGTCCACAATAGGAAAATGTATAGAAACAGAAGTTAGATTAGTGGTTGCCTAGGTCTGGGGTGGTGTGGGGGGATGGGAAGGAAATGGCTAGTGACTAATAATGGATACAAGATTTCTTTTTAGGGTGATAAAAATATTCTAAAATTATGGAGATGGCAGCATGGCTCTGAATATATTAAAAACCATTGAACTGGACACCATAAATGGGTGAATTATGTGGTATGTGAATTATATCTCAATAAAGCTGTTAAAGAAAGTTTTAAACAAGAAGTAAGGGGATGGACCTGTGACTATGACAGCAACCACAACTGCTGTTTGAACGTCTGCTCCTACTATGTGCTTAACTGAGCCAACAAAAGGGGGGAGGGGGACAGAATATATTAGCTCACTTAATGGAAAAGCCCACAGGCATTTCAGGTATGGCTGGATCCAGGACTCAAGCAATGTCAGTGGGGCTTTGTCATGCTCAGATTTGCCTGTATTGCCTTCCTTCTCAAGCAGGTGACAAAGAAGGTCTCAGTAGCTCTAGGCTGCTTCTCTCTTACCATCCCCGCCACCCTGGGGAGTACTTTTTTTCAACCTAGTTTTAATAAAGGTTTTGAGGGAGGGTTCCCATTGACCTGGCTGGGGTCGCCTTTGAATTAATCTCCATGGCTAGCTTTGATGGGCCAGGACTGATGACATGACCTACCCCAGAGCCAAGGGGCATGGTCAGCTTCACCCAAACCACATGGTCCAAAGTGGAAGTGGGTGAATCCCCAAAGGAAAGTTGGGATTCTGGGAGGGTATGAGCCGCAGATGCCCACAGTATTGGGCAACACTACACTGCCCAAGTTTGATTCCTGTTTCCTCCACATGCCTCTGTGACCTGGACAAAGTACTTAACCTTTCCATGCCTCAATGTCTTCGTCTGTAAAATGGAGATAATAATAGTGTGTACCTCATAGGACTATTCTGAGGCTTAAATGAGATGAATTCAGTAAATTCAGACTGGGGGGTGCCTAGCAGACAAGTATTCAGTATATTATCTGATACTATCACACACGTGCTACAGAGCCATCGCCAGTTACCCGTGTCACTTTTGGGACAGCAAGAAAGTAGATGATAAAAATATCAATTGCTGGTCAAACAGGAGTTTGGGGGCAACTGTGAGGAAATGGGAAGGACAGCCTGGGTACTTCTGAGTGACTGGATCAGGGCTACTTATGGTACCTCTACTTCCCCCAGCAGTGTACCTGCCACTGTGTTGTAACTGCTCAACCCCCCGAGACTGTGAGATCGCTCTTTGATTCTTAGTGGTTATGGGTTTTGAAGTTCATGCAATTTTAGAAAAAGAACACAAACTATAAATATGAAATAGGTAAGAAAGTATTTATTGACAAGGAAAACATATAACTCACCTCAAATTATTGGATACTTGGAGAGTCAAGACCCCTTCCTCTGGAATCTCTTTAGGCAGTTTACACAGAAATACTTCCCGATTGTACCCTGGCTGCCCCTCACTCACCCCAGAACACTCTAGAACTCCTAATACCGCCCAGTACTCGTAAATCATAGTCAATCTGCCTTTGAGCCCAATAAAGATTTTTCAATAAATGTTTGTTGAATGACTAATTGGTCAAATGGCTACACCCCTTATTAATCTTCACAATGGACAATCCACACCCACACAGTAAGAGCCAGATGCTTTTTTCTTCTTCCTTTAAACAATGAAGATCCTGCCCAGCTGACGCCTCTGAGATGAGACTGACCTGGGTTAACTCCTGGTTCTGAGTTCTGCCTTGGGTGAATCACCGCCTTTCTTGGAGACTAAGTTTTCTCCTCCGTGCAATGGGCATAGTTGTGAGGAATAAATGAGAATGGTCTGGAGCACGTAAGTAGTAACACAGTGCCTAGAACATGTGTCTAATAAATGAACTTTAGTTACTTTTCACTTTTTAGTTATTTATTTAACCAGGTAATACTTCCAAAAACTACTGAAGGGTTAAAAAAGTGGGGCTCCTTCCTCCATGTTCCTTTTTCCACCCCAGACGCAACCACAATTACAGGTTGCGAGACAGTTTCAAATTTATAGAAATGCTGTAAGAATAATTCAGAGAATTCCAGTACGCCTTTACCCAGATTCACCAATTTTTAATATTTTGCCACATTTGTTTTATCATCTTCTCTTTCTTCATGTGAATATATTTATGGATTACTAATATTTATTTTTTGAAACCATTTGAGAATAGAATAGAAACATCATGCTCCATGTACCCCTTAATATTTCAACATATCTTTCCTAAGAACGGGATATTATTTTGTGTAACTAAGCACGGTTACCAAATTCACGAAATTTACCTTAATATAATACTTTAATCTACCATCCATATTCCAATTTTGTCAGTTGTTACAATAACATCCTTTACAGCACTTTTCTTTCCCCTCAAGTACAGGATCCAGTTCAAGACCATGTTTTGCATTTAGTTATTATGTCTCTTTAGTTTTCTTTCATTTGGAATGATTCCTTAGCTTTTCTTTGTCTTTTATGACATTAACACTTTTGAAGAAAGCAGGCCAGTTTTTGCATAGAATGTTCCTCACTTGAGATTTGTTCTCTTAACATTGCTGTGTAACAGATTACCCCAAATTCTGAAAGGACGGAAATTCAGAAAGGGGGTAGTAAAGAAGACTTACATCTGGGCCCTCAGCTGGAACACTCAAAGGTTAGGGGCTGGAATTATCTGAAGGCTCATTCATTCCTATATCTGGCAGTTGATGCTGGCTGCTGGCTGGGGTTTAGCTGGGGCTGTTGGTTAGAACACCTATACCAGGCCTCTCCATGTGCCCTGAGCTTCCTCACAATATGCTGGCTGGGACAGAAGGACAAGCATCCAAGTGAGAGACAGAGAGAATGGAGGAAGCCATATTGCCTTTTATGACCTAGGCTTGGAGGTCATGTAGTGGCACCTTCACTGAATTCTATTAGTTGAAGAAGTTACAATGTTCTGCCCAGGATCAAGGCCAAGGAACCTGGACTCCACCTCTAGACAAGACATGTTGATGTCACTTCATTAGAAAAGTATTTGAGATGAGACACATATTGGTGTGACCATCTTTGGAAAATACAGTCTGCCCCAGTGTGATTTAAGTTATGCATCCCTGGCTGAAATATGGCTTAAGTGATGTTGTATCTTTCTCAGGGAATCACATTTGGAGAAACATGATGTCCATCTGCCCCTCCTAGCTGATGTCGATTTTGATTTCCTGGTGAAGGTATACTAGTTCTCCTTGAAACTAATAAGGAATCTACTGCGGGGACAAGTGAAGACCAACGAAATATTTTGTTCCTCATAAATTTCTCCAAGCCCTCAGATTAGCATTCATTGATGATTTTTGCCTAAACCAATCTATGATGGTTTTAAAATACTACATATATTTTTACTCACGTAAGTATATACATTTCTGCACTTTGGATTTGTTTATTTTTTTGTAAAAATTTATCTGGGAGTGCATTCCACCTTGATACAATCTTTTCCAAGGGTAGTTATTATTTTAATAATGGTGAATCAATTTTATTTTAATGATGGTTGCCCCTGCTCAATTCCTTTGCTGGTTTTCTCCCTGTCTCTCTGACCTTGATCGTGTTGGATGTGCCCCACAGCTTAGTCCTCAGATACCTTCTCCAATCTAATCTCCTGCCTTGAAATACTATCTAAACACTGACTTCCCTGAATGGATGGCTTCAGCCCAGACCTCTGTCCTGAACCTCAGGGCCAGATCTCTACCTGCCCCTTCCACATATCCACTTAGAGATCTGACAGCCATCTCAAAATGGATATGCCCCAAATCCAGCTCCTGACTTTCTCCCCACCCAAACTGCCCCATCATGTTTCTAACCATCTTAGTTAATGTCTCCTTCATCTCTCTATTTGCTCAGGCCAAAAACGTGAGCTCCACCTTGGAATCCTTTCTGCCTCTCACCGCCCCCTTCATTCAATCATCAGCAATTTTTTTGGCACTACTTTCAAAATACATCCAGCATTCATACTCCTCTGTTGATACCATCTCGGGCCAAGCTACTATCATCTCTCACCCAGATTACTGCAGCAGCCTCCTCACTGGTCTCCTTGCTTTCACCTTTTTTCTCAATAACTTACTCTCAAAACAGCAGCCAGCATTAAGGTAGAATCAGATCATGTCCCTTCTCTGCTCAAATCCCCCCATGGCTTCCTTCTCACTTAGAGTAAAAGTCAAAATCCTTACCCTGACCCCCAAGGCAGGGGATCTGGTTCCCTGCAATTTCTCTGACCTCAGCGCCCTACTCTCCTGGCTGGAACGTTCTTTCCTTACATCCTCACCTGGCCCACTCCCTCTTCTTCAAGTCTTTGCTTAAACGTCACCTTCTCAGGGAGGCATTCCCTGAACACTGTTAAAAATTGCAAACCCCGCCCCCAAACTTGTCTTACACTCTGTGTCTCCATCTCTGCTTAATTTTTCTCCATAGCGTCCATCACCATCTAACATACTATATATTTATTTGTTTATTTATTGTCTATCTCCCTCCACTAATAAGTCAGCTCCAGGAAAGCAGGGACCATGTCTGTTTTCCACACAGAGGCATCCCCAGTACCCAGCACAGTGCCTCATAGGTGCTTAATTAATATTTATTGTATGAATGAATGAAACATCTTCGTACCAACCACAAACCTTGTCGAGAGCTACATACACAGTGTCTGGGTTAATGAAATGAAGATTGAACAGCACTAATCCCAGCTGTAAGATCAATGAAATGAGGCTGCTGTTCCGGTGACTTATGGAAGTTCCCCTGTCTAAACAAGTCTCTCCCACGGTCCAGGAGCTGATAACATGGGCAGTCAGGCTGGCTGGCACCAGACTGGACCCGGATGTGGTAATCAGGCCACATCACAGGGCAAGGGGAACTTTGTGGCCAGAGGCTCCAGTGGTAGACACCAAGCTGAGCATTTGGAGGGGAAGCTGATGCCTGTACCTCGAGCTGAAACAGAAACTGTGGTGGCTGACAAGGAAGGATGCCCCGACCTGTGTCCCTCGGGCCCTCAGCCACTGCCGGCTTTCTAATAGACTACAACTATTTTTTGGAGGGAAATTTTTATTGAAGTGTAACATACATACAGAAAAGTGCACATACACAAGTGACAGCTCAATACATTTTCACAGAGGCAACACACTAGGGTAACTAGCCCCCAGACCAAGGAACAGAACTTTTCCAGTCCCCTAGAAGCCTCCTTCCAGCCTCTATTGACACCCTGAATGGTAACCATTACCCTGATTTCCAACACCAATGGTTATTTTTACCTGTTTTGAACTTCGTGTGTTGGCACAATACAGCATTAATTCTTTCATGTATGACTTCTTTGCACAACATTAAGCTTGCAGCATCAGCTTTTTGACCCTGCCTCTTCCTCCACAAGCTCAAACTGGGAAAGGGGACCTAATAATAACTCACCTTGCTGCTGGTTTCAATGTGCCAGCAATTCCTTGGAGCCTGAAACACATCTAGTGGGCTGGAGCTGTTACTGCTCCCATTTCACAGATGAGGGCACTGAGGCACAGCCAGGTTAAATAGTTTGCCCAGCTAGGAAGTAGAAGAGTCTACATTTGAACCCAGGTCTGCTTGATCTCTGAGCTCATGTTCTTACCTATCATACACATTTCTTATCAATAAAATGACCCTTTACTGAGCACCCCCTTTGGGCTGGACATTGTGCATGAGCTTTACGTCCATTGATTTTCCCAGCCCCTGCATGAACAATATGCCTTTATCCCTGCTTGACTGATGAAAACAGGATTCGGAGAGATCACATAGCCTAGGAAGGCATGAAAATAGAGACTTAAACCCTACTGTACTGATTCCAAAATCCAATGCAGGGTGGTATCAGTATCCAGTATTTATGTATATCTTTCAAATACACCTACAGAGTTTTTCAAAGAAGAGACAACAACAATAGCAGTTATCTTTTGTAGAGCCTCTCTGAGCCAGATGCTTTGGGCAAAGATTATGAATGATTCCCCCCAATATCTGTCCCTGCCCCTCTTTCCTAGTAAGAGAATACCTGATTCTTAGCTGGACACACAGCTTCCCACAGCTTTACCACATATCCCAGGCTTCTTCGCAGCAAGGTGGAGTCATGCGACTAAGTTGTAGCTAATGGAAAGCTCCTCCCCTACATATCCCCTGGACCCACTTCTGGGTCCTGGCCTTCACAAGGAATGGGCAATGTTCTTCCCCTCACTGTTCCCTTCCAGCTGGCTGAAATGACAGACATGGTGTTGGGGAGCCTTCTTGGACCATGTGGACGAGGATGCCCCTCTAGGGATGGAGGAGCAACAAGGTAGGAGCCTAGGCCCCCACTCCATGGCGTCATCCCGGCCCTGGAGCACTCATACCCCCTCAGATCCAAGGTAGATTTAAAAAAGAAATTAAAAACTGCTCTCTTCACTGAAGTATACATTTTTGAGTGGTTAAAACGGTGAATTTTGCGTTATGTGTATTTTATCATCTCAGTTACAAAAACAACTTTTCCCTTGTTAAGCCATGGTTATTTGGGGTCTCTAGTTTGTACTTTAATATATAGTACCTTATGTTCATAATCTTTATTTCTTAGATCAGCATCAAGAGAGAGGGAGTATGGTCTCTCCTTCATGGCTGAGGGGCTGAGGCTCAGAGCCGAAGGGATTTGCTCTAAATCAGCACCAGAGTCCACCCTCTGGGACACCAAGTCTTATGTTCTTTCATTATACTGGGAATTGGCAAACTGTGGCCTGTTGGCCCTTGCAGCTGAAAATGGTTTTAACATTTTTAAAGGGCTGAAGAAATGAGAAGGAATAGGTAGAGAAGAAAAAAGAGGAGGAGGAAAGGAATATGTAACAGAGGACTTAAGTGGCCTACAAAGTCTAAAAGATTTACTAGTTGACCATTTACAGAAAAAGCTTGCTAACCGCTGAATTAACACTATTTTTTAAAAACGCTCAGTTTCTCTGCCTGGGAAATGGGGGATTAAATATTTATTTAATAAAAGCAGGAAGATATGTATTAGAGTCACACACGGCTCTCATGGATCGAGAGAAGAAGCTAGGATGGGAGGATATAAAGGGTTTGCACTGGATAAACCAACCCGATTTACTGAGAGGCCACTGGCTCCTGGTGGAAAGATGCTGGGTTAAGACAGGAAGCTAGGTTGCTGTTGTCTAACTGAATTACCTTGGGCAAGTCCTTTCCCCTATCTGGGGTGCTGGTTCTCATCTACACATGGAGAGCTTGGACTACATCTGTCCTCTTGGTTTTATCTACTCGGTATCCAATTCCCCATCCTCTGGTAACAGCACCCCGATTTCCCTGGGAGCCCCCTTCCTTACTCCCTGTCCATATGAAACATATGGGGCTAATTCCATCCTTGGCTCCAAGGGAGTACAAATGCCCTAAAGCAGGCAATCAATACCTCATCCCTCTGCCCACAGGGACTGGTTCAGGGATAGGCATGGGCCCCAAGTGGACCAATGAGTCAACCCTCAGGTTTTTTCTGGTGTCATTGGGAAAGCATTGTTTACTTTCTGCTGAGCTAGACCAGTATGAAGAGAGCCTGAAGCTCAAAGGTGGCCACTATTGAGAGAGTAAGAGAGAGACTGAGTCCTGATAACTTATGAGCCCCTGAATTTAGCTGTACGTGAAGCCAGCATATCCCGGGACATGTTATTCTCCATGAGCCAAATGTTCTTTTTTTTTTTTTTTTGGCTTAAGTCACTGTAGCAGATGATGTTGATCCTCTGCCCATACCCCCTTGGCAATCATTGTTTTGATGCTCAACGACCTTATGGCTGCCAATTCCCAGCCCCTGTGCTCTCTGTCTGAGGGCTTTGTCCCCCATTAGCATTTAGTACAAACAGACTGAGAATGCTGGGGTGGGGGGGTTCACCCTCCCCAATGACTGACAGGAGTCGGTGGATAAATACCCCGACTCCCTTGCCCACTGAGTGGGCAGTGCTGAATTGTGTTCTGTTCTGTGTCCCAGAGCCCCATGATGGGGCTGAGCCTCAGTCGCCCAAAGTGACTACCTGCTCAGTGACCCCCCTTATATTGGCTTCTTTCCCTTCCCCATCTCACTTACCACTTCCTCCACCAGCGCTTCCCAGAATCATCTCCCAAATGAACTACTTGCTCACAAATCCTTGTCTCAGATCTGCTTCTGCAGGAACCCAACCTAAGCATTTCCTAAGATCGGTTTTTCTGTCACTCACAGCCAAAAGTGCTCTGGCTGACATGCAGTTTAAGCTTCCTTAGAAAATCTTTGGCTCATAACTATATTTTTCTAACATGCTTTTCAGCTGAAAAGCAGTACATGCACTGACATATGGTGGGCCCCAATAAGAGAACCCCTGCCCCGATGGCCCCGGGACAGCTCGGTGACCCACCCTGCCCGCTCCCTCTCCCTCACACAGCATCCTTTCTCCAAGCCCAGTCATTCCGAGGCCCCAGCCAGCTCCCCCGGCAGCCCTAGGAGACAGCCCCAGGTCCTCCCTAGGACTCTCTTTCATCTACAAGGCCTGCCAGTGATAAGACATTCCACGTCATCTTCCCGTCCCTGACCTTTGAAAGAAAGGTAACCGTCTAGGGCTTGTGATGTTACCACTTGGGGATAAAAGCAGTGGGAACAGGGAGGTTCCTAAGAGGTCATCATTCATTCAACCGAAATTTAATGAGTGCGTGCACAAGGCATTTTAAATTGCAAACAACAGAATCAACTAGAGCCAGCTTAAGGAACAAAGGATTTATTAAAGGTATTAGGCGGTACCACAGATGCTAAATAACCCCACTGTAGCCAGGAGCATCAAAGCCAGGAGAAATAAAAAACTTCACTGCTGAACTATTCCAACAGAAACATCTCTGCTGCCTCTGCCACCTGCTCAGGACTTAAGGAGCTAGGGGCTGGCAGCTACAACTCCACTACTATTCCCTAGAAGGACCAGATATCTCCACCGTTGTGCTTGCCAGAAGATTCTACCACTTGGCATCCCCACAGCTTGTTTTTGCCTCTAAGGCTTACCAGGGGAAACTGGACCACATGAATCACTCCTGCTTCAAGGAAGTCTGGGAAATCTAGTTTTTCACTTTCTAGCTGTTACAGTACAAGAAGCCACATTACAAGGGGATTGGGACAAGTGTTGAGTGAGCCAAGTCTGCAATGCCTGCCACAGGCCACAAACAGTGACAAAGTCAGAGAAGTTCCCTGCTTTCCAAGAGCTCACTGTTGAGAGGGGGAGACCAACACTAAAGAATTAATTCCAGGAGGGATAAGCATTACTTAAGGGACATTTTTTTAAAGTTATGAGAACACAGACCAGGAGGACCTAACCGATTCCTACAGGGTCTCCTGAAAGAGGTGTCACTGTATATGACTGTGAAGGTGTTTAGAGGCTAACCAGGTAAAATAAGAGCAGGAGGAAACAGCATTTCAGGCAAGGGGAAAGATGTGCAAAGGCCCAGTGGCAGGGAAGGTGAGGGGTATGGGTGGAATTGAGAGAAGGAAAGTTGACTGGAGAATAGAGAACAGGGGGAAACAGGGGAATGAGATAGAGGGGTGGGAAGGGAAAAGGCCATGACCTTGTAGCCCATGTTGAGGAGTTCAAACTGTCTCCTGAGGGCAATGGTGAACCACCTTTTGAGCAGGGCAGTGACATAAAAATAACTGTTAATATTTACTGAGCACTTATTCAGTGCTAAACCTTTTCCTAAGCTCTTAACATGTATTATTTACTATATATTTGCAATAATCCTATAGGTTAAGTTCTACGGACCATGACCATAAGTTTCTCTGCCTCTCTATGCCTCAGTTTCCATTTATACACAATGGGAGTAATAATAGAATTTACCACAAACAGTTACTACGAGGATTGTAATGAGGGTTTGGCACATGGGGAACTGTGTATGTATTAGCTTTTGCAACTATTGTTCCCATGTTACAGATGAAAAAGCTGATGCCCAGAGAGATTAATCAACTTGCCTGACATCACAGAGCTAATAAGCAATAGAATGGACGGAACAGGGGTGGGGAGGCTGGGAGGTGCTAGTGAGCATGGAGAAGCCACTTCTGGACCACCCGCTGGGGTCCACATGGTCAGCCTCTGCTCTGATCGGTTGGTGCCCAGGTCATATTTCAATATCACCCCTGGTATTACTATACATATAATGTTGTTTTGTGACTTTACTATTTACATAAATGCTATCATACTAAGAGTTTACTTCTGAAAGTTTCTTTTTTCATTCGACATTATATTTTTAAGACCTCTTTAGATCTAGTTTATTCATTTTTGCTGCTCAATGATATTCCTTTATGGGGATATGTCACAGTTTATAATATCCACTCACCCGCTGACACCTATACTGTCGATACCACTTTTGGCCTATTATGGGTGAAGCTATCCATCCTTACAGGTGTGAGAGCTTCTCTACGGTGAATACCTGGAAGTGGGATTGCTGGTCACAGGGTGCATGCCTTTCAAATGCCAAACTGCTGTGTATGAAAGTTTCTGTTTCCCACTTCCTCACCAATAATAATACCACCATCACATATGGCGCTAAGTCTGTGCCAAGCACCTTTCTCAACATTTAACATGAAATAGCTCATGTAATCCTCCTAAGAAACTTTGAGTTAAAGACAATTCTCATCCCCATTCGACAGATAGAGAAATGGAGGCACAGAGAGGTGAAGTAACTAATTCCAAATCACCCAGCTAGGAATGGCAGAGCATGGTACCAACCCGAGGAAGCTGGTTCCAGAGCCTGAGCTGTTAACGACTCCTCTACAGTTTGCTGGGTTTTGATTTTCAAATTGTTGCCAGTCCACAGCTGTGAAATGTCTCTAAATGTTTTAACCTGCATTGCCTGCTTTGGAGGGATCTTGAGGCTCTTGCCATCCATTTGTTGGCCAGTCAGTTGTCCTCTTTGGAAAAATGACTCTTTATAGACTTGGCTGCCCCTGAATTTCTGATCTTCAAAGCAAATGTTCCTGGAAGCCAGAACTCCAGGCAGGGCCTGGCACAGAGTAGACACTTGGTAAAAATGTACCGACTAACTGGTAGTGTCTCTCACCTGCCCTTCCTCTCAGAAGCCTGATGCTAATTAATAAAACTTCTGCTTGGATTACTGGCTGATCATCTGTGTTTTGGGCACATGAGCAGCTCCCTGTCCCCAAAACCATTTCCCCCTCTTGTGATCTGACTCTAGTCTACCTCCCTGACCTCATCTCCTTCGACTCCCCTTTCCCTTGTTTCTCATGAACCCCACTGGCCATCGTCCCATCCCTTCAGTCAGCCAACTTCACTCCCACCTCAGGGCCTTTGCATATGCCATTCCCTCTGCCAGGAACACTCTTACAGTGGGGGCTCCATCTCATCCTTCCTGCCTTGGCTCAAATGCTACCACCTCAGAAAGGCTTTCCTGACTCCCCATGTAGAGGAAATAGAGGCATGAAGGGATTGAGCATAATTGTCAACAACTATACAGCTGGAGTATTGGTAAGATTTTAAAATTATGTTATCTTACTATGTGCCTATATTTCCAATTTTTTTCTAAAATGGTGATGTATTCCCTACATGAATTTTTTTAACCCAAATTTAAAATTAATTAAGAGCCAATCCTGAGAGGACAAATGAGTTTCTGGGGTTCTATTTCCCAATCCTCCTGGCTCAATACTTCAGCAGGGTTGAAATAAGACCCTAGCATTTTGCAACCTTCAGGATTTCCTTACTCCCCAATCCCACTCCTGTCCCCTTCCACTTGACTATTATCTGCCTTTGGCTCTGAATCATAAACCCGAAAGGAAAGCCTCAGATCCAAAAGCCTCTCTGCTAAACAACCTCCCCTCCCTTGTGAATGTTTCTGATCTGCAAAATGGGGATAATAGGGGCTTCCCCGGTGGTGCAGTGGTTGAGAATCTGCCTGCCAAGGCAGGGGACACGGGTTCGAGCCCTGGTCTGGGAAGATCCCACATGCCGCGGAGCAACTAGGCCCGTGAGCCACAACTACTGAGCCTGCGTGTCTGGAGCCTGTGCTCCGCAACAAGAGAGGCTGCGATAGTGAGAGGCCCGCGCATCGCGATGAAGAGTGGCCCCCACTTGCCGCAACTAGAGAAAGCCCTCGCACAGAAACGAAGACCCAACACAGCCATAAATAAATAAATTAATTAATTTAATTAAATTAAAAAATAAAGCAAATAATTTTTAAAAAGGGGGGGATAATAAAAGCACTTATTTCACAGGGTAGTTAGGAGGATTCAGCGTCATGGTGCTCAAAAAATATCTAGCAGAAGGACGGCTACTACTGTGGGGAAACCACACTGTGAGATGAGTCTGGAATCAGACAAACCCTGGATTAAAGCCTGGCTTGCTGTGTGACCTTGAGCAACTCACTTGATCTCTCTGAGCTTCAGTTTCCCCATCCGTGAAATAAAGATTTAAAAATCCATACTAAGTCCATTAGCATGTCTTTTGCTAGAAAAAAGGAGCCAATAAAACACAAACTGGCTTAACTAGAACAGGCTATCCTGCTTCCCTCACAGGACGTCCAGGTCAGGCCACCTGTAGGACAGAGGTAGTTCTAGCAACCTAATGATATCATCAAGGATTCAGGTTCTTTCCGTCTCTCTGTTCTTCCATCCACAGTGTCAGTTTCCGCCTAAGGCTGGTTCTCCTCGTCATCGTAGGATGACTGTCAAGAGCTATCAGGGCTACAAGCATTCTCTTTCATGTCCAACAGGAAAAGAGGGTCACTTCCAGACCCTCTCCTGAAAGTGAGGAAGAACTTTCCGAGAAGCCTCTGGCAAACGTCTCCTCACTTCTCATTGGCCAGACTTGGGTCACATGCCCATTCCCAAACCAGTCTCTGGCAAGGGGATGCAATTCCCATGATTGGCTTACGTTAAATGGGTCCCAGGCCTGTGGCTGAGCTGGAATGGATATCAAGGAGTCAACTACAACTGTCCACTACACCTGCCTCAAAGGGTTGCAGGGGGAATGAAATGAGATCGTGCTTGCAAAACCTAGCACTCCGTAGGTGCTCAACTAATAGTAGTTCTTATTACAATAATTATCAACATCATGATCCTCATTTGGGGGCTTTGGTATCAGACAGACTTCGTAAACACCAGTTCCTCCACTTCTTAGCTGTGTGGTCTTATGAAAGCTGCTAAGCTTCAAATCTACTCTGTGAAATGGAAATGGTTCCTATCCCACGTCATTACTGTGTGGCAAAAAGTTAATCATGCATTTTTTTTTTTTTTTTTTTTGGCCTTCCCAGTAGCAACTTGGGTGGTCTTTTCCCCTCCTCAGTAGATGTGGTCCAGGTGAGGGAGACTCCCTTTTGGCTCCGGGAGTGGATGCATTATCCTCACCTGCATTCCTGCATCCCTCAAGCCAATGTGACTGGCTCAGGGAAAGCATGTGATCCAAAGTGAACCAATGACAGGCAGCTCTGGAACTCTGCTGGTGTTGGCAGGGAAAGGGGTGCTCTTTTCTCCCTAGGATCGCTGAGCTGGGAGGACAGAAGCTGAAGATGTCTTGGTCACCTCATGGGAAGGGCCTGCCTGAGAGTGAAGCCAACAGAAGGGAAAGCAGAGATGGGAGATGAAGAGAGACACAGGCCTGTTGACACTGTTGAGCTCCTGAATACAGCCATGCCTGAACCAATTATATCGCTGGACTTTTCCTTATGTGAGCCAATAAATTCTCCTTTAAACTAGTTTGAGGTTCTGTTACTTGCAATGATGAGTTTGGAGTCCAGCCCAGTTCGGCTGATGTGGGGAATCAGAAAAGGAGATAGTCCTCTGAGGGCAGGACCATACCTGCCTGAATCAGCTTAGTGTCTTGAGAATTTTTCCCAGGCCAATGCATAGAACAGAACTCCAGAAATATATGGAGTTAAAAGCAGAAATATTCTGATGAGTATCTCTCTGGACTTTTCCTCTATGCTTATAGTAAACAGGCATATACACACACATAGAGGAATATGTTTTACAAAAGTGGAATCACACTGTATGTTTTCAACTCAAACACCACCTCCTTAGAGAGGCCCTCCATGACCACCCTATCTAAGTAGCTCTGCCTCCCTCCCACTCTCTTGCATTAAAACCATGGACCTCAGATTGGGACTTGAGCCCACACGCTGGGACTCGAACCCAGCCAAAACCCACGGTCTTTTAATTGAGATCACACACCTCTTTTCAGGATTTAATGAAGTTCAGGTTCTTGATGTCTCATCACAGAAAAAATTCAGTGAGAGACAAAGTGATAGATAAGAAGTGGATTTATTTAGAGAGAAACACACGCCACAGACAGAGTGTGGCCCATCTCAGAAGGCAAGAGTGGCACCAGAGTATGGGGTTGTCAGTTTTTATAGGGGTGGGTAATTTCATAGGCTAATGAGTGGGAGGATTATTCCAGCTATTTTGGGGAAGGGAGTGGAGATTCCCAGGAATTGGGTCAATGCCCACTTTTTGACCTTTATGGTCGGCCTTGGAACTGTCATGGCGCCTGTGGGTGTATCATTTCGCTTGCTGATGTGTTGCAATGAGCATATACTGAGGCTCAAGGTCTAGTGGAAGTTGATTCATCTGCCATCTTGGACCTGTTTGGTTCTAATCAGTTTCTGTCCTGTCCTCAGGCTATGTTATTCTTTAAAATGTTGTGCCCTTCCCCCTTCCCTCCTGTTTCAGCATCACAGCAATTTTCATTACCTAAATTAACTTTGTTTTCTTGTGCTCTCTTTCTCTTCTTCCAGAATTTCTGCTCTACCAGGGCAGGGGTTTTTCTCCGCTCACCACTGCTGTGTCCCTAGTGCCTTGAACAGAGTGGCTAAGAATTCAATACCTACTTGTTGAATAAATATCATTCTGTAGTTGGTTTGTTTATTTTCACTGAGTGGTGTGATCACAAACATCTTTCCAGGGTAATAGATATGAATCTGTCTCGATCTTTGAGACGAACCATGGAATTCTGTTGATTGGATGGGCCATGTTTGTTTCCCAACCCTGTTGAATGACTGTGAGTGAAGTAAACGGCCAGATGAACCAGGGGTTTCGTGAGTCAGTACCTCCTCCCCTGCAACAAAGTCAGGCAGGGGGAAGGAGAGCCCCCCCAGCCTTTAACAGGCTGATTCACAGAGAGAGAAGTTAAGCAAACAAGGGTAACTTCGTGTTCTAGCAAGAATTTCCCAGGCAAAAACAGTCCCCAAACACAAAAGGCAAGGACAGGCAAATAACTCATTGATTGCCTCTGCAGTGGAGGGTGGAGTTGTTTATTAATTCCCCCACCCCCAAATGGAATTAACTTAAAATTTTTTTTTCTGGTTACAAAAGTAGTATTGGCTTACTATTATGAAAAATTGTTTTCAGACAATACAGAAAAGCATGAAGAAGAGAGTGAAAAACAGTTATAATTTTAGAGCAGTTTATAAATTATCTCAGATTTTTTTCAATGCATAGAAGTATGTTTAAATCCTAAAGTCCATTTGTGCTTTTTTTTTTTTTTAATTAAACAGTAACAGCTAAGGCTTAATGAATACTTACAATGCTTGTGCTAGTTGCTCTCGATGTATTACTTCATTTTATCCTAACAATAGTTCTGTATGATAAGCACTATTATTAACCCTACCTTACAGATGGGGAAACTGAGACCCAGAGAGGTTAAGTGTTTTAGCCAGCGTCATACAGCCATAGGTAGTCAAGCTGGGATTCAGACATAGGTGGTCTGCCTTCAAGGTCCGTGACCTTAACCGCTATACTACATTGCCAAGGCAGAGCACAGGTCCTTTCCTAAGTTAATATCCATACATGTGAGTCATTTTCAGTGTCTGCATTTACTCTTCCATTAACGAATAATTGGAATGTTTCCACTTTTCTCCTCTTAGGAAACAGAGAGGAATTACGCTTTTGGTCTTTAAATGAGGTTAAAAACAAACAAACAAAAAAAAAAAACAAAAAACAAAACTGTGGTTAGATGTCACAACAACCAGTATTTCCAACCCAGGAGAAGCAAAAAAAGTAGTGCAGCATCACTTGGAAGCAGTCGCCCCATTAGGCATACATATATTATCTGGGGAGGGGTTACTTTAATTTGAGAAACATCTAAATATGTACCTGGCATCATTCTAAGACTTCATGAATATTAGTTCATTTAATCTAAAAATAATACTCTGAAATGCATACTGGGGAAACTGAGGCACGGGGAGGGTAACTTGCCCAAGGTGACAGAGGTAGTAAGTGGCGGTGCTGGGGTTTGGACTCTGGAAATTTGACTCCAGCATCTGGTTTCTTAACTCCTATTCTAATGGGCCTCTAGGTCTACCAGCTGGCCCAAGTGATCCAACCAGCCCTGGGGTCCTCAGAGCAAGCCTGCATTTAGTGGCGGACTGCAGGCAGCAAGGTGAATATCTTTTTTTTTTTTTTCTTTTAAACTACATCCAGCTCAGAGTTCTTAGGTCCTAAGTCCATGCAGGCTCTGCTGTGTTCCATGCTCAGGGTCTCACAGGCTGAAGTCTAGACAGCAGTCTGTCTAAATCCTTATCTGGAGGCTCTGGGAAGAATCCACTTCCAGGCTCATTTAGGTTGTTGGCAGAATTCAGTTCCTTGTGGTTGTAGGACTGAGGTCCTGATTTCCTTGCTTGTTGGTCGTGGAGGCTATTCTCTGTGCAATTAGATGCTTCCCATATTCCTTGTCCCATGGTCCCTTCCACTTTTTATTTAAGGTGAATATCTTAACTGTCACACAGATTTGTCTTGAATAAGAACCAAAGGGACAGGGAAACCCCTTAGTAACTGGTGCTCAGTTGGGACTTATCTTTTGTTTCAGTCTTGGTTGGGGCCTCTGTGCTGGTGTGAGGTGTCCCTTTCTGGAGAGAGCTGGATCATGTCTGCTGGGCCAAGAAGGGGGGAGACTTCCCCAAACCAGCCCACTAAGCCTTGGCCCATCACCCTCCTTGGGGATGCATGAGGGGAGACTTGAAGACTACTTAGGAAAAAATAAAGATTAGAGAGAGTTTCCTTGGAGAGGATTTTTTGTGCTACTGTGTGCATAACACATGATAGGTGCTTAATCCAAATTTAATGACTTATACTGGCACTATTCTAGGTATTAGAGCTTCTGAGAGTCTAAAGGGGATGATAGATAATAAGGAAGCAAATTTTTATAAGAAACAGAATATTATGCCAAGTGAAAGAAGCTAGACACAAAAAGGCCACGTATATGATTCTATTTATATGAAATGTTCAGAATAGTTAATCCATAGAGACAGAAAGTAGGTTGGTTTCTACTGCCAGGGGTGGGGGGAGGGGAGAATGACTGCTAACAGGTACAGGGTTTCTTGTTGGGGTGATGGAAACGTTTGGGAATCAGACAGTGGTGATGGTTGTACAACATACTAAATAGATTAAAAGCCATTGAATTGTATGCTTTTGAATGCTGAATTTTATGTTATATGAATTATATCTCAACAATAATTTTAAAACATTTTAAAAAGAGAAAACCAGGATAATTTCACATGGTGATATGTGCATTGAAGACAAGAAAGTAAAATGTTGCAAGAGATAGTAGCTGGCTGGGGTAAGTGGGCAGAGTGGTTCCTGAAGGCCCCTCTGAGGAAGTGACATTTGTGATGGAACCTGAATTATGACTAGGAGGTACTATATAAATATCCAGAGGAAGGGAGATGAAGGATCAGCATGTGCAAAGGTGCTGAGCTGGGGATGAGCTTGCCACATTCAATGAGTTGAAGCCCACTGAGTTGGGGTGCAGAGGAAAAGGTACAAGAGAAGGTCAGAGACCACTGCAGGGGCAAGAAGCAGACCAAACTGGGCACTGTAGATAACTAAGAGGACCTTGGGTTTTGTTCACAGTAAAATGAGGGGTCATGGGATGGTTTTGAGCAAAAGAGTAACGTGATCCGATGAATGCTTAAAAAGGATCACTTGAACTGCCATGTAAAGTAAATAGCAGGTGAGTAAAAGTAGAAGCATAAAATGTATTGATAAGTAACACCCTTTGACACTGTGCTGTGACTAGGAACATTCAGTCATCTTTCACAACCTAGAAATATGCCAGCTTGTCATATTTATTTAAAAACAGGAAGTCAAGGCCATGGTTATTTTGATATCTCTCTCTGTGACACTGTCTCACCTCCCTATTCTGTGAGTCACCAAGCTCTGTCAATTCTTCCTTCCCCGCCCACCCTGCTTCACCTTTGTATCCTTTTCACTGTCCCCACTTTGAGACCTGGTGACAGATGGAAACACTGGTTTCCAGGCTGCCCCTGGGCAGACCTTTTTTTCTTTCTTCCTTTAAAAAATATTTTTTTTCTCACTTTATGCCATATGTTATTTGCAGACAAAAATTACTAAAATAATGACAAGTAAGAAAAAGGGGGAAAATTATCCATGGTCCACAATGCAGAGATAGCTATTATCAAAACAACATTTTAGTATATGGTATGCCTGTCCTTTTTTATTTTTTGGTTTTAGATTTTATTTTATCAAGGTTATACATGCACATGAATTGAAAAGTCAAATTTTCTAAAAGCAGAAGTCCCCACTTCACTTCTTCCTCCCATTTCCCCCTCCCCAAAGGCAACGACTTCGACTACTTTAAGCTAAATTTTTTATATTTAATTCCATGTCTCTAAATAACATGCTTCTATTGATTGCCACTTCTAAAATTTTCAGTTTTCAGAATAATCTGCTTTCCCACTCTACGATATGAGGGTTCTGCTCTCTTTCCTTCCCTACACTTGGCCCCAGCACATATGTGTATACCCTTCCCACTCCCCCATCCTCTCATGATAGGTATATGGTAATTTTGGTGAGATCAATATTTACTAATTACATAATTGTGACATTCACCACTGAGCACCATGGTAAACTATGATGTCCTTTTGCTTTTCCCCACAGCGTTTTTTTGTGTTGTTGTTTGTTTGTTTTGTTTTGCTTTTTTAGTTTATTTATTTATTTTGTTTTTGGCTGCGTTGGGTCTTTGCTGCTGCACGCAGGCTTCCTCCAGTTGCGAGCAGGGGCTACTCTTCGTTGCAGTGTGCGGGCTTCTCACTGCGGTTGCTTCTCTTGTTGAGGAACGCGGGCTCTAGAGCGCAGGCTCAGTAGTTGTGGCACCTGGACTTAGTTGCTCCACAACATGTGGGATCTTCCTGGACCACGGCTCGAACCCGTGTCCGCTGCATTGGCAGGCAGATTCTTCTTTTTTTTTTTAAAGGAATTCCTTTATTTTTATTATTTTTATTATTTTATTATTTATTTTTAGCTGTGTTGGGTCTTCATTTCTGTGCAAGGGCTTTCTCTAGTTGCGGCAAGCGGGGGCCACTCTTCATCGTGGTGCGTGGGCCTCTCACTCTCGCGGCCTCTCTTGTTGTGGAGCACAGTCTCCAGATGCGCAGGCTCAGTAGGTGTGGCTCACGGGCCTAGTTGCTCCGCGGCACGTGGGATCTTCCCAGACCAGGGCTCGAACCCGTGTCCCCTGCATTGGCAGGCAGATTCTCAACCACTGCGTCACCAGGGAAGTCCCAGTTTTGTTTTTTTTTAAAGTTGATTATTGTCTTGTTCTCTGACCCCACTCAAGCTGACCTAATTTTCTCAGTATTTGTTATCAGTTCAACTCTAAACTCTTTGTCAGTGGTGCAAGTATCCTCTCAACTCCTTCTAATGCCTCAGAAACTCTATGTGTTCACCTTCTTAAAGAAATCTCCCTGGAGCCTTCAGACCTGCTGGAATCTAACCTGTTACCCACTCTGGTGCACAGCTGTCATCCTAGGATGTCCGTTCACCATCATCTGGGGATTCCATCTGCTTCTCCCCTGTGCTGTGTTTCTGTTTCCTGGGTCCTGTGTCTTGTTCTTCCTTGTCTCACCACAAACACACACACCCTTTTTGGTGTAGCCAAAAAGTACAGCCTCCAGTAACTCCCTGAGAAAGACTGTGTGGGAAGTAGAAAATTTTCAACTTCCCATATCTGAAAATGGTTTTATTCTATCTGCTCCCTTGATGATTGTTTGGCTGGGTATAGAATTCTATGTTGGAAATCATTTTCCCTCAAAATTTTGAAGGCATTAATCCACTACCTTCTTATGTCTGAATTTTGGTGAAGTCCAAAGTTATTCTGCTCTTGATACTTTGAAGTGACCTATTTCTCCTTCTCTTCACAAATTTGTTCTTGGTATTTCAAAATTTCACAATGATGTGCCTTGCTATGGATCTATTTTTATCCAGCATGCTGGGCACTCAGTAAACACTTTCAATCTGGAAACACATGTCCTTTAGTTCTAGAGAATTTTTGTGAATTATTTTATTGATGATTCCCCCACCTGACCCCGTTTCTCTTCTTTCTCGATAAAATGCCTATTTTTCAGATGTGTGATTTTTTAGACCGGTCCCTGAAACAACTTATCTTTTCTCTCCTATTTTCTATCTTTGTCTTTTTGTCCTACTTTCTGAGACAAACTCTCACATTTATCTTCCATCTCTTTTATTAAATTTTTAATATCTCTGCTTTTAATTTCCAAGAAGCCCTCTTTGTTCTCAAAATATTCCTATTTTTAATAGCATCTTGTTCTTGCTTCAGGATAACTCTCTGAAAAGTTGTTTTTGATTTTTTTGCTTTTTTGGTTTTTTTTCTTTCCTTCCTGCATTGTCTGTTTTCTTCAGTTACTTTTCTCTATTTGCTTTGGTCTCAATTTTTCATTTAAGACGGTACCCTCAGATGTCTGATATTTCTTGATTTTCTGCTCATATTTAAGAGTAGGGGACCAAGAAGCTGATCATTGTATATATTGGGAAGTGGGCTGTTGACATTGAACTGGGCCATTTGTTGGGAACCCCTTGATGTTAAAACATCTTTAGGTGATTCCTCTGAGTCTAGCCAGATTTTCTGGAGAATATTCTTCCAGTCTCCTACCTGGAATGGAGTGGCCTGGGAAAGACCACTACATACAATTTGCCTGGCCCCTGGATGTGAGCAATGGGGCCAGCCCTGCAGATGTGGCAAAGGACTAGAATAGGGTATCTCAGCGTGCAGGCCCCAAAACAGCCCCCAAAAGTATATCCATGTTAAATTCCTGGAACCTGTGAATGGTATCTCATTTGTGAAAAAGGTTCTTTGAAGCTGTGATTAAGTTAAGGCTCTTGAGATGAGGAGATAGTTCTGGGTTATTCAGGTGGGCCCTAAGTGCCATCAAAAGTGTCCTTATAAGAGAGAGGCAGAGGGAGATGAGAAGCTTGGAGGAGAAGACAATGTGAAAACAGAGCAGAAAGAGATATGTCCACAAGCCAAGGAATGCCAACAGACACCAAAAGCTGGAAGAGACAAGGAATGGATTCTCTCCCAGAGCCTCTAGAAGGAGGATGGCCCTGCTGACACTTTGATTTCAGCCTTCTGGCCTCCAGAACTATGAAAGAATATGCTTCTATTGTTTGAAGCCACACAGTTTGTGGTAATTTGTTACAGCAGTCCCAGGAAACTAAACACAAGATTTCACTTAATCCTCCTGTTTTCAATACAGTACCTCTGCCTGAAAATGTGCTGGGGTCCCCAAGTCCAGAAACTCTGTTTTACTGTCTCCAAAGAATAAACCTCCAGCCTTTTGCATAGGTAGGTGGCCAGTTACCTAGAGTCGGGCGGGGGCTGGGAGGATCTGCAAATCTGACTGCTCCTCAAACAGACTTTTAGGGAATTTCCTTTATTTCACATCCTCCTCTCTGCTGCCCACTCCTCTCCCCAATTTTACTTCCAGGAATTGGTACCACCAATTCCCGAGCCTTTGGGAGGGATTTTGGGGGATAAATCAGGTTGGCTTTGACTTTCCCCTCTGCTGCCTGAGGATTGGGTTTTCTCAGTTCTGCCGATTAACCCATCTGCTTTCTGTTCTCCAAAATGTTCTCACTATTGTCTCCTCTCCCGTTCTCCAGTCCTTAACGGTTTATGCCTTTAAAAAAATAATAAATCCCTTTACTGTCAACCTAGTGGAGCCAAGGGGTGTAGCAAAAGTAGAAGTGTGCATTCAGTTGGCTGTTTTCCCAAAAGTCTCAATGGGCTAATCTTAAAATGACGCTCTGTACATCTGCTGAAATCCCACTTCCTCCTTCTCCAGGGGTCCATGCCTAACTCATCTCTCCATTCCCTGTGCCAAGAGTGGGGCCTGCCACATGGTAAGCATGGAGATGATTTTTTTTAACAGGATCATCCTCAGCAGTTGTTACCAAGTGTGATTACCATAAGAAATTCTTTTTTTTTTTTTTTTGGCCTCACCGCGTGGCATGCAGGACCTTAGTTCCCTGACCAGGGACTGAACCCATGCCCCCTGTAGTGGAAGTGTGGAGTCTTAACCACTGGACCTCCAGGGAAGTCCCTACCATAAAAAAAAAAAAATTTTTTTTAAACATCTTTATTGGAGTATAATTGCTTTACAATGGTGTGTTAGTTTCTGCTTTATAACAAAGTGAATCAGCTATACATATACACATATCCCCATATCTCCTCCCTCTTGCGTCTCCCTCCCACCCTCCCTATCCCACCCCTCTAGGTGGTCACAAAGCACCGAGCTGATCTCCCTGTGCCATGCGGCTGCTTCCCACTAGCTATCGATTTTACATTTGGTAGTGTATATATGTCCATGCCACTCTCTCACTTCGTCCCAGCTTACCCTTCCCCCTCCCCGTGTCCTCAAGTCCATTCTCTAATAGGTCTGTGTCTTTATTCCCATCCTGCCCCTAGGTTCTTCATGACCTTTTTTTTTTTTTTAGATTCCATATATAGGTGTTAGCATATAGTATTTGTTTTTCTTTCTGACTTACTTCACTCTGCATGACAGACTCTAGGTCCATCCACCTCACTACAAATAACTCAATTTTGGGTTTTTCTATGGCTGAGTAGTATTCCATTGTATATATGTGCCACATCATCTTTATCCATTCATCTGTCAATGGACACTTAGGTTGCTTCCATGTCCTGGCTATTGTAAATAGAGCTGCAATGAACATTGTGGTACATGACTCTTTTTGAATTATGGTTTTCTCAGGGTATATGCCCAGTAGTGGGATTGCTGGGTTGTATGGTAGTTCTATTTTTAGTTTTTTAAGGAACCTCCATACTGTTCTCCATAGTGGCTGTATCAATTTACATTCCCACCAACAGTGCAAGAGGGTTCCCTTTTCTCCACACCCTCTCCTGCCTTTATTGTTAGTAGATTTTTTGATGATGGCCATTCTGACTGGTGTGAGGTGATACCTCACTGTAGTTTTGATTTACATTTCTCTAATGATTAGTGATGTTGAGCATTCTTTCATGTGTTTGTTGGCAATCTGTATATCTTCTTTGGAGAAATGTCTATTTAGGTCTTCTGCCCATTTTTGGATTGGGTTGTTTGGTTTCTGTTTGTTTGTTTGTTTGTTTTTGATATTGACATAAAAACTCTTGAAGGGAGTGTCTTAGTTTGCCCAGATGCAGAAGTGGAGAATTAAGACAGGGAGGACAGAGAAGTCAGTATAGGGTATGTTGTTTGTCAATTATATCTCAATTTAAAATATATATATATATATTTAAAGTCTATAGGGAGAACATAAACAGTCTTAATTTCAGGACTCTGAAATTAATATGATTGTAAACTTCACAGACACAGAAAACAAACTTGTGGTTACCAAAGGGGCAAGGGGGTGAGGGATATATTAGGAGTGTGGCATTAACAGATACACACCACTATATATAAAATAGATAAGCAACAAGGATTTATTGTATAGCACAGGGAACTATATTCAATATCTTGTAATAACCTATAATGGAGAATAATCTGAAAAAAATATGTATAACTGAATCACTTTGCTGTACACCTGAAACTAACACAATATTGTATATCAACTACACGTCAATTAAAATATGATTGTAAACTTGTTCAGAGTTTCATTTATAAACTGTATTTTGAGAGTATGTATTTTTTATTAAAATACAATTAGGGGACTTCCCTGGTGGTGCAGTGGTTAAGAATCCACCTGCCAATGCAGGGGACACAGGTTCGAGCCCTGGTCTGGGAAGATCCCACATGCCATGGAGCAACTAAGCCCCTGCACCACAACTACTGAGCCTGAGCTCTAGAGCCCGTGAGCCACAACAACTGAGCCCGCGTGCCACAACTACTGAGCCCATGTGCCACAACTACTGAAGCCCGCGAGCCTAGAGCCCGTGCTCTGCAACAAGAGAAGCCACCGCAATGAGAAGCCCGTGCACCACAATAAAGGGTAGCCCCCTGCTTGCCACAACTAGAGAAAGCCCGCGCTCAGCAATGAAGACCCAATGCAGCTAAAATTAAATAAATAAATAAATAAATAAATAAATAAAACACAATTAGGAAGAAAGTTATTTTTGGCATTGTCTACTGTACAGAATGTTAATGTTTATCAAAGATATTCTTTCATTTCCTATGTATTCAAAGCCTTCTACAATCTAAAAAACAAATTAAATGTTTATAGAATTTAAATAATGAGTTACTAAACATCACTATTTATACTCTAAAAATAAAAAACTTTTCCAATTCTCTGTGTACTTCACAAAAATTATTTATGAATTAGACAGTGAAGTAAGTCTCTGTGAAGTCAAAAAGCAGAAAATGTTTAGTATATACTACTGAGTAAGAATATAATAAAATTGGAAACGAATAACAAAAGTTACATTTAACACTCAATAAGTAGGAAATTCTAAAACACTCCCTAAGTAAATCTTGTCTCAAAGAAGAAACTACAATAAGAGTATCATGGGTGAAAACTCATGAGATATCCTCAAAGCAGATTTTCAAAACAAAGTTAAACTCCTGAATGTTTATATCATCCAAGCATAAATACATAACACACACACACACACACACACACACACACACACACAGTCCTCCCTTGGTATCCTTGGGGGGATTGGTTCCAGGACTCCTCATAGATACCAAAATCCATAGAGGCTCAAGTCCCTTATATAAAATGGTGTAGCATCTGCATATAACCAACCATATCCTCTGGTATACTTTAAATCATCTGTAGATTACTTTAATACATAACATAATGTAAATGCTATGTAAATAGTTGCCAGGGCACAGCAAATTCAAGTTTTGCTTTTTGAAACTTTCCGGGATTTTTTTTCAAATAGTTTTGATCTGCAATTGGTTGAATCCGAGGATGCAGAACCCAAGGATATGAAGGAGGGCTGGCTGTGTGTGTGTGTGTGTGTGTGTGTGTGTGTGTGTGTGTGTGTTCAAGTGGGTCACCACTGAGGGCAGCTGAAGCTTACTCCCACTGAGGGGTTCCAGGAAACTAGAATATGACCGCAGAATTGCCCCACCCAAGGGGCAAAGGATTGGGGGTGCTTATCCTCCAACTCTTTCGAGTTACTGGTTGAGGGGTGCTCTGACAGCATCAACTCCCCAGCACAGCTGGCTTGTACTGTGCTGAGAGGAAGCCTTTAGGCAGCAGTAAGACCCTCCAAGACGTTATGAGCAGGCACTAGCAGAGTCTGGTAAGGGTAGGGGATAGCCAAGAAGAAATTCAGATTCTAAGGCCCCATGCCCGCGATCCAGTAGGTCTGTGATAGGACTGGAATCTGTACTTTTTCACAGAATCTCTCAGGAGTACCTACTGCACCTGACTCCACTGAATTCTACAAGCCCAGTTTTTTCATTTGTGCCTGGTAATTCTAGTGCCTATTACCTGCTAAGTGGTCAGAGCCAGATTAAAACATTAATGTCAACAGGCTTTAAAAAATTATTCCCAACTCTCCCCCATGTGTAAATGAATATGACACAATGCTAAATGGTAACAAAAAATACAGGGAAAGCCAACACAGAACTTATTTTTCCATGGCATGGGAGGCAGAGTAATACCTCCCAAAGATGTCCACATGCTAATCCCTGGACCCTGTAAATATATTATGTCACATGACAAGGGGCAATTAAGGTTGTTAATCAGTTAACCTGGAGATGGGGAGATCCTTCTGGGTGGGTTCAACATAATCATAATGCTCCTTATAAAGGAAAGAAGGCAGGACAGTCAGAGTCAGACATGAAGTGATGACCAAAGCAGAGGTTGGAGTGATGCCATTGCTGGCTTTGAAGATACAGGATGGGACCAAAAGCCATGGAATGTGGGCAGCCTCTAGAAGGTGGAAAAGGCAAGGAAACACATTCTCCCCTAGAGCCTCCAAAAGAATGTAGCCCTGCTGACACCTTGAGTTTAGCCCCATGACACTTCTAACCTATAGAATTATAATAAATCTGTGTTGTTTTGGGAAAATTCCTTGCAATAAATCCCTTAATAAATATCTCCTATTGGTTCTGCTTCTCTGATTGAACCTTGACTAATAACCACTTGATGGTAACCACTTTGATTCCCGTTTTTAAAAAATATGAAATATCATATTTGTTCAAAAGTTTTCATTGGTACCTCTGTTTTGTTGACAGCTTCAGCATTTTCTAAACTCTGGGAACAACAGAATGATGATCAAGACTTCAAGTTTCCACATGTGTGAAATTGGGCTAATTAGTGTACCCCATAGGGTTATTAAAAGGATTAAATAAATTACTGAGCATAATGCACTTGGAATAATGTCTGGTACAAAGTGTTCAAAAAATGTTGGAAGAGATAAAGGACAGAAGAAAGGAGAGAGAGGGAGACAAGCTCCCTGCTTTCAAGGAGATTATATCCTAGAGGGGGATATGGATGATAAACTCAGGAAGGAAGGAAAGGAAGGAGGGAGGGAAGAAGGGAAAAAAATATCTGATAGTTATAAGTGTCTCAGAAACACTTACGTTTAAGACTAGACCAGGGGTTGGCAGCCCACGGCAGGCCAGATCCAGACTGCCACCTGTTTTCATATGGCCCGTGAGCTAAGAATGGTTTCTACATTTTTAAATGGTTGAAAAAATAAATAAAAAGAACACTGTGTGCCACGTGAAAATCATAAGAAATTCAAACTTCAATATCCATAGAGTTTTACTGGAACACAGCCATGCCTATTTAAATCTTCGATGGCTGCTTTCCCACTGCAATGGCAGAGTTGAGTTGTTGCCACAGATCAGAATGCCCACAGAGCCTAAAATATTTACTGTCTGGCTCTTTGCAAAAAAAGTTTGCTGACCCCTGCTTTAGACTGAGTGGTCAGGGAGGGCCTCTCTGAGGAGGTGACATTTAAACTGAGACCTGAATGGCAGGAAAGAGGAAGATTAGGGGTAAGAGGGCAGAGAACAGAGAACCAAGGCAAAAGCTTTCTCTCTAATCTTACAACAGCCTTCCAAAGAGGGGCTCTGTCAAAACTATGATGGGGCCCTGAGGCTCTGAGGGTGCTGTGGTGTCCCAGGGTCAGAGCCCACAGGTCCTGAATCGGGGTAGAGAGCCAGAACTGCCTGGCACCAGAGCCTGTCCCTTCTCAGCCTGGCATGGCACATGAACCCAGGAACTGCATGTTGAAAGGCTTTATTTGCCTTGCTGGGGACAGTGACCGGGGAGTTTAGATTCGTTCCCAGGAGTAGGTGAGAAGGGCTGGGATTGGCTCACAGTCCTGAGAGCAGGTGTTCTACGGCCCCCCTGTTGGCAGCAGGTCCAGGACAGGCACAAAGCCCAGATCTGGCCCTGATAGCAGGATCTGTGGCATGGCAAGGAGAACGGGACAGCCCTCGATGAATTCAGGGCCCTGCTTTCATCCTGACTGGCTCACAGCTTGTGGCCCAATGCAAGGAAGCCTACCTCCAGCCCAGGGGGGCCCGACTCCAGCCAGGTGGGGTTTTCTGAGGCTGGAAGAAGAGTGACAGTCTCAATCTCTCAGTTAATAAATGTGGCTCAGAGAGAACCCAGTTCTCAATCCTTTATGGGCCAGTTCATTCCTGCCAGGCTCTGTGCTAATGGAGGAAATGTTAGTCCCATTTTAGAGCCAGAGAAATTAAGGCAGTGAGGAGCAACAGGGGGTACTGGTTAAAACCAAAGACTCTGTACCTGAATCCCAGACTCAGTATTTGCCAGCTGTGTGACTTCAGGCAAGTGGCTTGACTTCTCTGTGCTTCAGTTTACCACTGATGATAATCTCTGCCTGAAAGAAATGTAAAGAATTAAGGAAACAATAGCCCAGCACCACACCCACAGAGCCCATTCTCTCAGTTAGCTTTGACAACAGGCTTAGAGGTCTTGGCGTGGCAGAGGACTCTGGCTTTGAGCCAGACAGAGCTCTTCTCCTCAAGGGCCAAAACCTTGACATCATCCTTGACTCCTCTCTTTCTTTTACGGGCCACAGTCCATTAGCAAATCCTGCCTTCAATACCCACCCACAGTCCAACCATTCCTACCATACCCATGGTATCAACTTAATCCAAAGTGCCGTCAGCTCTCGCCCAGATTACTGCAAAGGCCTCTTAGCTGGTCTGAGATCTTCCATCCTTGCCTCCGCCCCCAGCTCTCCACAGCACTCCTCTTTTCAAAACCCTTCTGTTTCCTAACACTTCTGGAGTTAACTAACAACTTTTTAAAAAAATTTTTATTGGAGTATAGTTGATTTACAATGTTGTGTTAGTTTCAGGTGTACAGCAAAGTGAATCAGTTATACATATACATATATCCACTTTTTTTTTTTAAGATTCTTTTCCCATATAAGCCATTACAGAGTATTGAGTAGAGTTCCCTGTGCTACACAGCAGGTTCTTATTAGTTATCTATTTTATATATAGTAGTGTGTATGTCAATTCCAGTCTCCCAATTTATCCCTCCCCCTCTTATCCCCTGGTCACCAAAAGTTGGTCTTCTTCATCTGTGACTCTACTTCTGTTTTGTAAATAAGTACATTTGTACCCTTTTTTTAAGATTCCATGTAAAAGCGATATCGTATGGTATTTGTTTTTCTGTGTCTGACTTACTTCACTCAGTATGACAATCTCTAGGTCCATCATGCTGCAAATGGCATTATTTTGTTCTTTTTTTATGGCTGAGTAATATTCCATCGTGTATATGTACCACATCTTCTTTATGCATTCCTCTGTCGATGGACATTTAGGTTGCTTCCATGTCCTGGCCACTGTAAACAGTGCTTCAGTGAACATTGGGGTGCATGTATCTTTTTGAATTATGGTTTTCTCTGGGTATATACCCAGGAGTGGGATTGCTGGGTCATAGGTAGTTTTATTTTTAGTTTTTTTTTTTTAAAGGATTTTCTTATTTATTTATTTATTTATTTATTTTTGGCTGTGTTGGGTCTTCGGTTCGTGCGAGGGCTTTCTCCAGTTGCGGCAAGCGGGGGCCACTCTTCATCGCGGTGCGGGGACCGCCCTTCATCGCGGTGCGCGGGCCTTTCTCTATCGCGGCCCCTCCCGTCGCGGGGCACAGGCTCCAGACGCGCAGGCTCAGCAATTGTGGCTCACGGGCCCAGCTGCTCCGTGGCATGTGGGATCTTCCCAGACCAGGGCTCGAACCCGTGTCCCCTGCATTAGCAGGCAGATTCTCAACCACTGCGCCACCAGGGAAGCCCCTATTTTTAGTTTTTTAAGGAACCTCCATACTGTTCTCCGCAGTGGCTGTGCTAATTTACATTCCTACCAACAGTGTAGGAGAGTTCCCTTTTTTCTGCACCCTCTCCAGCATTTACTGTTTATAGATTTTTTTGATGATGGCCATTCTGACTGATGTGAGGCGATACCTCATTGCAGTTTTGATTTGCAATTCTCTAATAATTAGTGATATTGAGCATATTTTCATGTGTTTTTTGGCCATCTGCATGTCTTCTTTGGAGAAATGTCTATTTAGATCTTCTGCCCATTTTTAAATTTATTTTATTTTATTTGTTTATTTTTGGCTGCATTGGGTCTTCGTTGCTGCCCACGGGCTTTCTCCAGTTGCCGCGAGCGGGGGCTACTTTTGGTTGCGGTGCGCGGGTCTCTCATGGCGGTGGCTTCTCTTGTTGCAGAGCTTGGGATCTAGGCGCGTGGGCCTCAGTAGTTTGTGACACGCGGGCTTAGTTGCTCCACGGCATGTGGGATCTTCCCGGACCAGGGCTCAAACCCGTATCCCCTGCATTGGCAGGCAGATTCTCAACCACTGCGCCACCACGGAAGCCCTTCTGCCCATTTTTTATCTGCGTTATTTGTTTTTTTGGTATTTATTGAGCTGCATGAGCTGCATGAGATTAATCCCTTGTCGGTTGCTTCATTTGCAAATATTTTCTCCTATTCTGAGAATGAAATTAGAACACTCCCTAACACCATACACAAAAATAAACTCAAAATGGATTATTTATTCAAGGATCATTTTTTCTTGAGTACCTACTATATGCCAGATGCTATTCCAGGCACTGGAGATAAAACAGAGAGCAAGACTTCTGCATTCAGAAGTTTACATTCTCATGGGGAGAAGGACAATAAACGAATATATAAGTAAAACATGTACTATTAATATGTTCAGTGTTCTGGAGGGGAATAACAGAGGGAGGGGAAGAGGGCTTGGGTTTTAGACAAGGTGGTCAGAGAAGGTATAATGCACAAAAAAAGGGTAAACAAAAAGCCCGAAAGTGGGAAAGGTGGGAGCCAAGGGGCAACCTAGGAGCAGAGCATCCTTGACTAAGGGCTCAGCAAATACATGGGTGGAAGTGTTCCTGGTGTGTTTTACGTACCCCGAGGAAGCCACTGTGACCATAGTGGAAAGTGTGCATGAGGAGAAGAGGGGATTGACCTCACGGGGGTAAGGGAACAGGGTTCAGTCTTGGAGATTCTCTAAGTTTTTTTTTTCCTCAGATTGAGATTGGAAGCCAGTGTACATTTTGAGCAGCGGCGTGACTGCAGTTCAAAAGGATCACTGAGGCCGATGTGTGGAAAAGCTTAAAGAACAATAGCAGAGTCAGAAAGAGGGTTTAAGCAGCTATCACAGCTGCTGAGATACGATGGTTTCCACCAGGAAGGGAGGTAGCAGCAGAGGTGGTGTCAAACCCAAAGGCCTCATAACAGGGTACCAGCTCTCCCGATGGGGTTCTTCCTACCCCTCCAAGCTCACCTTGTTCTTTCCTGTATCCCCAACCCCACAGACCACTGCTAAGCTCATATAGGCGTCTAATGAGTATTTGTTGAGACAATGAACAAATTAATGAATGATCTATCCCTAGATCATCATCACCTATTTTAATGATAGGCATATGGTCAGAACTCAATAAATGTATACAGACAGAATACCGCACGATTCTGCAAAACCCAGGTGGCTAGGCCTCTTCACAGCTGAGGAAAACAGACTGAGGAAGTATACTCCTGGGGTCCCTCTGCACAGCTTACGCTAGACGCTTCCTTTCCAATTTTACCATGGCGAATTCCTGGACACTGAGAAGAAAGAGCTTGCTTTCAGGGTGAGTCACAGGGACCTCACAGGAGTTTCCCCAAAAACGTCCCCACCCCGTGGAAGGGAAAAACCGGAACCTCGTAGAGCCGTAAGGTCAAAAGACTCAGGCCAGAGCGATGCTCGGAACGTTCTCGGAGGACCTCCCACCCTCGGGCCATAGAGACGAAAGGGCAGAAGTGCCGCCCTTGCGCAGCCGAGATCCCGCCCCCCCGTTCCGCGCCTCCAGCGGAAGCCGGAAGCAAAAGCGGGCCCTGCTAGCCCCGCGGCTCGGTGGTCTCGGAGGCTCCGCAGGATTGGGGAGAAGATGGCGGAAGAGGAGTGAGTGGGCTTTTCCTGGGCGGCGGAGGCGGCAGGGCTGGGCCCCATCGGGTGACTGCGAGCACCTCAGGCCGCCCTCCGGCCCCAGAAGGCGGAGCTCCTTGTGCTGGTTGGCCAGGACTGACCATGCCGGCGCCTGCGAGGAGGGCTGGAGGGACGGGCCTGGGCCGTGCAACCTCCTTGAGGTTGGACCCTCTGGCTAGGGATCGGCTGCCCAGCGTAGGTCTCGAAAGCCGTCTTGCGGAAACCGCAGGTCAAATTTCACTTTCCCAGTTTTCGCATCCGCTGATTACGCAGCGCTTCGCCGCCTCCAGAAAGTCCCCCAGCCGCACCCCTTACGTAGCCAGTCACCTCCTCCATTGTAACGACTATTTTTCACATCTGTTTCCTTCAGTGAGTTTCATTTATTCGTTAACTGGTGGCCATCTACTCTATTTCAGGCCCTGGTCACATGGTAGTGAAGGAGGCCGACCAGGAGCCGCTCTCAGGGAGCTTCCATTCTAGTGGAAAAAGAAGACCATAAATAGACGAGATGATTTCATTGCTCTGGAGGAAGCGGAATGGTGTTGGCGTGTGGGAGGCTTCTCGGGAAGAGGTGACGTGCCACATGAAACCTTAGTGACCAGAAGGAGGGATAGGAGAGGAAAGAGCAGGTGCAAAACGCCAGGAGCAAGAAAGAGCCTAGTGCCTTTTTGAGGGACAGAAAGAACGGCAGGATGGCTGGAGTGTGGAGAGCAAGGGAGCTAACTGTACAAGATGAGATAAAGTGGGTGAAGGTGTCTCTGTCCTCCTGGTGCTGCTGGGGAAGGACCACTCTTAGTCCATCTACATACCTGCCAGGCACAGTCTGTTGCGTGTTATAGGTGCCCCATCTGTGTTTGTGGAATGAGTATGTGAAAATGAACAAGGAACCAACCCCATGGTTGAAATTTGACTTCCTCACCTGACAACTTTTCATGTATGTCTTCTGGCCTGGTGGTCATTTCATTTGGTCACATTACTTATTGAGCATCTTCTCTGTCCCAGACACTAAATAGGGCCTCAGCAGTACAAAGCAAAAGAGGTGGTATGACTCAGTGATTTCAAGTTTGGACTCAAAGCTTGATTCTGGCACTGACTGATATTCGCCAAGTTATGCAACCTCTCCGAGCTTGTTATTCATGGGTAAAAAAGAGAAAGTAGTAGTGTCCACCTCAGGCTTATTATGCCTATTAAATGAGAGTTGGTATGTTACCTGGTTCCTGGATTGAAGCAGTACTCAAAAAAAATTAGCTGTTATAATCACAGTTACAATGATCATTATGTCAATATCATGCTAGTTTACAGTCCCAACACAGTGTGAGGAGATAGTGTGAGGAACACAGCAGTAGCGTGGAGGAGGGTATTACAGAGGGGATTACATTTGGGCCTTTTGAACTCAGAGAAGGTTTTTGTAAAGTAGGGTAGAGCATTCCGACCAGATCAACAACTGGGCAAATTCAGTGGCTTCTTCAACTTGCAGATACCATCCAAGGAAAAGAACGTAAACTGAAGAAATAAGGCACTTAGTAAATAATGTTGGACCTTGGAATATGATGAGACTCCAGTTTGCCTCCCTTTAAATCCCCCATTAAGTGCCAAAGAGCAGGCAGCATTTGATTCTACACCGGTCCTGATTTCCCCTTGTCCCTGTCCTCTAAGTGTTTGCGTTCAGAGTACCTGAGGCCACTGGTACCCTCGTGCTGCAGCAGGCAGGAATCTTCCTAATCAGTTTCTCTCCGAGGCCTGCCTCTTGGTTGCAAGAGTTGTGAATCCCATAAAGCTCTGTGCCAAAGTTCTCTTGTCTGGTTTGTGCGTGTGTTGATAACTCGGGGCCCTTTTTCCTTTGTTTAATTCTGTTGCTTTTTATGTTCTCCAACAGGTTCCCCAATACAACTCATGAAGGTTTCAACGTCACCCTTCACACCACCCTGGTGGTCACTACGAAACTGGTGCGCCCGACCCCTGCCAAGCCCATCCTCCCGGTGCAGACGGGGGAGCAGGCCCAGCAGGAGGAGCAGTCGAGCGGCATGACCATTTTCTTCAGCCTCCTCGTCCTAGGTGAACGCGGGTCCGCGGTGAATGCGTGCGGAAACGCCGTCATCTGGCACTTTGAGTGTCTGTGTGTGCTCTCTGTATGGTTAACCCCGTGTCAGCCCCTGTTGACTTTGTCAAGTCTCCCTCCTGTTTGGTTTGCACTTCAAACGCTGAGGGTCAACGATCAGTCGGTTCATAACATCATAACAGGGCGCTCCTTTTTCTTTATAAAATCATTGGGCTGAGCAATTCTGAAGAGCCCTTTATATATCTTAGACATCCTTTGAAAGGAAGAAGTAAAGAATTCTTGCTCTAGAGAGAACCTTGAACATCTAGTTTAGTGTATTTCAGACTGTTCATGAGAGTCTGTGTGTGTGTGTGTGTGTGTTTCTGTGTAGGTGGTGGTGGGAGCAGGAGGTGGGGTGGGGCGTGAAATGGAAGAGCATCCAGCTTTCTGACCAGAGCAGCATTTTGTCCCTTGTACGCATTAGGCCTCCACGTAAAATTTTACTTAGTGAAGAGGTTTGCTGTGAGTAAAAGATCAGACACCCTTGCCCTAGCACCCTGTTTTCCTTAACTTCAGTCATTCCCATTAACAAATGGTCATGACTTTTGCCATATCTGTGTACCACCTGTGCTGTTATTTACCTATATAATGTTTTTCTTTAAACAGATTCACTCTCTCAAACTGAAAATCTCATTTTATTCGACTTCCTCCTTTAACAGGTGAAGAAATTTAGGCCCAGAGGTTAAGTTATTGACAGACCTGGTTTGGGGGAGACTAGAGGCTAATATCCAGGTTGCCAGACATCGGTCAAGAAGTTTAGATAAAAGGCAATAACTTAGCTGCCTCCCAGAGACTATGGACGGTAGATACCTGTTTTAGACCAGAAGACCCAGTTGAAACTGCACAACCACTTTGGATCAGCTAAGGAAGAAATAGCTTCAAATATGACCCTCCAAACTCTTGTTTGAAGAGTGAAGTTGGAAGGTTTACATTTTCTGCTTCTCTTTAATGATACTGAGTCATATTTCTGATTAGATCTTTTCAGAAGAAAGGAAGGTACAAAAAAATGGAAAAGTGCAGAGTATTTCCATAGCCATAATAGATGGCTATTAGGACTGTTTTTTTGAGGAAAAGTGTAACTTCTTTCACATTTCTATTCAGACTCTGTTAATTAAATAATTTTAATAAGATACTAATTTTATTTAAAATCCCAGGACTCATCCTTGTCTTTCATAGTTTTTAAAAAACTTCTAAGTTGTATACTGAAAAAGTACACAAACCACAAGTGTACAATGTCCATTTAGATTTGATATGCCCAAATAATTTTTTACTCTTTCAGCGTAATTGAATTCTATTTCTTGGGGATTACTTTAACAATCAAAGAATCTTGTTTTCTTTTCTTTTTTTTTCCTTTTGTTACAGTAGTTGAATACAGAGAAGAAAAGCAGTTCTTTCCTTGATCAAGAAGTCTTTAGTACCTGAATCCTTAAACCTGAAAGAGTATTATTAGTCTATTTACATTGTTGTCAGCATGATATGTTAGGGAATATAAAAGGCAAGCCTTGGGGAAAAAAACTTCTGTTTTGTAATCACTTTTTTCACCGGAGGGTGAAAAAGATAAGACTTTCAAAGTAACTTTCAGGGTGTGGAGCGTCTAGGATTAGCTTGTGCCCGAGATCACAAAACAGGTTTTTATAATGTGCTTTTTAATCCAGACAGAATCTTGCCCACTTTTGGCCTCTTTGAGGCCAAAAAGGGCTGAACTGTATTTAGTAGTGCTGCATATTTCTATTGGATTGTCTTCTCTTCAAACAGATCATAAACCTACACTTTAGAGTCATACTGATGTCAGATGGTTTCTGTTTTCACCTAATCAGTTGATGAGTTGGTATCTCCACTTTTTATGTGTAGGTCAGCATGCATTAGCAGAGTGGAATGCTTTCTAAGTAAATTTGAAGGCATTTTTTTTCTCTGTTCTTGTATATCAACAAATTATTAAGTATCTTGTATATTTATTTGTGATTATATGTCCAAACAGTGTAAATCTGATAAAGAAAAAAAAATGGCTGTTAATAGGTAGCTTGCCAGCTCGCTAAATATATAGACTAGTGAATTGAGGGAAATAGTCCATAGATTATTCTAGATTTCAGGAACTCATAACCTGGAACGGATTTAACCACTTTTGTTTACTATTTTAGTCAAGTCAAATGAAATTGTAACTTTTGTGTGGAAAGGATGCCAAAACTCTGGTTACTTTTGACTTTTAGAAGCTTGAAATCAGTTGACTTACACTTAACCCTTGCTGATCTTTGACTCCACAGAGACAATAGTGAGTCATTATTATTGACTTAGAGTTAACTATTAGCATCATTTGACACATTTTATGGGCCGTTAAATTTAATGGAGTTGTTAAAATTGACATGCCTATGTTTCAATATATTTTCTGTAATTAAAACTTCAGGCATGAAAAATTGGAAACACATTAACTTGTGTTACTCATACCCTCCGTATGACACAGAAGTTTTTGTCCCTTCTTGCTCTGTTTTTTCCCAAGTGTACTTGAAAACATGCACTTGTATGTGTATATATACATGTGTACATTCGTAAGCACATACACACCAACAGGCACATATAGTTTGGAGTTTGTTTTAATATAAGTGGGGTCCTATAACTTGCCTTTTCATCTCACAGAATGTCTTGGAGCTCTTTCCATGTTAGTCTTTTTGTATCTACCTCATTCTTTCTTTAAGAAAAAGGATGTATATGTGGTAAAATAAGCATAACATAAAATTTACCATTTCAAAGTGCACAATTTAGTGGCATTTAGTACATTCACAGTACTGGGCAACCATCACCATTATCTAGTTCTAGAACATTTTTATCACCCCAAAAGGAAACCCAGTCCCTATTAAAAGCAGTCCCTCCCCATTCCGTCCCCTCAGTCTCTGGTAAACACTGTTCTGCTGTCTCTAGGAATTTGCCTACTCAGAATATCTCATACAATTGGAACCATACAATATGTGGCCTTTTATGTCTGGCTTCTTTCACTTGGCATAATGTCTTCAAGCTTCATCCATGTTGTGGCATGTGTCAGAATTCCCTTCCTTTTTTATGGCTGAATAATATTCCACATTATATTTATCCATTCATCACTTGATGGGCATTTGGGTTGTTTCCACCTTTTGGCTATGGTGAATAGTGCTGCTATGAACATTTTTGTACAGGTTTTTATGTGGGCATATGTTTTTATTTCTCTTGGGTACATACTTAGGAGTGGAATTGCTGGGTTAAGTGGTTACTGTATGTGTAACTTTCTCAGGAACTGCCAAACTTTTCCACAGAGGCTGCACCATTTTACATTCCCACCAGCAATGCACAAGGGTTCCAGTTTCTCTCCATCCTTGTCAACACTTGTTACGTTGATTATAGCCATCCTAGTGGGTATGAAGTTTTATCTCATTGTGGTTTTGATTTGCATTTTTCTAATGATTAATGCTGATGAGCATCTTTTCATGTGCTTGTTGGCCATTTGCATCTCTTTAGAGAAATGTCAGTTTAAGTCTTTTGCCCATTTTAAAATTGTGTTGTCTTTTTGTTGTTGAGTTGTCAGAGTTCTATATATACTCTGGACACTAGACCTTTATCAGACATATGACTTAAAAATATTTTCTCCGATTCTGTGGGTTGTCTTTGCAGATCTCCTTCTTTCTATAGCTGAAGACCATTCCCTGGCATTGATCATTCTTATATGTAGCTCTCTCCATTGATAGAGTTTTCTCTTTTGCTCTTAAAGCTGCAAATTGTGTGATTTATGAGAATAAACTGTAAACTTTTTTCATCCAGCTTGGTGCAAAGAAAGCAGAAACTGATTCCACTCCTTAGATCAATTTTCTGTCTACTTATGTGCTTACCTGCCTGCCTTTTTAGGCAATAGGCGTTCTCATTGGTTTCATGTACTAATGCATTGGAACTTTTTTCTTGCTCTTAGTATTTAATGTAGGATTTTTCTAACTAGGCTAAATATTTATAATAAAATAACACCACAGATTGATAGCTTAGAGCACAGAATGAAAGGAGGACAAAATTTCTGTATTTACAGCTGTTTCCTTTCTCTGGCCACCTGGTGCTTCTTGGTGGGACTAAAGATAATCTAATTTGTCAGTGTGGGCTCTGAGGGTGGCCAATTAACAGCCGTGCAGATTGTTTAAACATTTCCTTTTACAAAAAAAAGAAAAGGCAACACATTTATTTTTAGTACTATCAAGGTAATACTTTGATTGATGAGCTGGCATACCACCTAGGTGCCTAGTAAGAGAAAAAGACATGCACACTAACATTTGGGTCTTGAAATTACATTTAGGAGTTATTTATGCAAAAGTGTGCTTTTTTTTTGGTTCAGAAATATGTATTCCTTTCAAATAGTTTTACATCTTTTTGTTTCTTTTCTTTCATGACAACGCCCCTGTGAGGAAAGTCAGATGTTATTCTTATTTTGCTGGTTGAGGAATGAAGGCTGCAGGGAGGGAGGTGGTGGGTGCCCAGGATTAAGGGCACAGGGTTGGAATTAAGCTCAACCCTGCCGCGCCTACCAGCGGTGGGACCTCTGTAAGCCTCGGCTTTTATCTTTAATCAAAGGAGGTAGTGGTGATAACAGTTCATTCAGAGGGGGTGTTGAGGGTCAAATGAGACAGCATTTGGGAAGTGCTCGGGGCAGTGCCTGGCTCATGGGAAGCCCTCAACCAGTGGGAGCCCCAGTACCCATCTGGGGAGCAAGCACCCCATCTTCAGGTCTCTGATGCTCTTATCACCAAACCAATATTACCTTTGTTCTGTTTTTTAAAAACACCCTCACTTCCTTCTGCCTTAAAAGAGATCGTGTGGTGGCAAGATACTTTGTGTCAACATATATTCTGTTGCAGCTCTAGTTGCATAAAAGTGATTGATTTCATTGACTTCCTCCTCACCACTGAGGATCATTTCTCAGAATCAGGGAAATTTGAATAATTTTAAATGGTTGTATAAGGTTTACAGCTTAGAATAGAGGTGGATGTCTGTTGCTCTTTCAACAACTGGAAAACAAACTAGTTCAGGCATGTAAAGAAATACGGAGAAAATGTAATGAACACCATGCATCTACCTCCAGGTTAAGAAATAAGAAATTGAAAATACAGCTGAAGTTTACTGTGTCATTGTCAGTTGTCCATTTCCCTGACAGCCTCCTAGAAATAACCCCTGCCTTGGACTTGGTGTTTATCATTCAAAGTTGGGCTGTTTTCTAGGGACAGGACAGGAATAAAGACGCAGACGTAGAGAGAATGGACTTGAGGACATGGGGAGGGGGAAAGGTAAGCTGGGGCGAAGTGAAAGAGTGTCATGGACTTATATATACTACCAAATGTAAAATAGATAGCTAGTGGGAAGCAGCTGCATAGCATAGGAAGATCAGCTCGGTGCTTTGTGACCACCTAGATGGGTGGGTTAGGGAGAGTGGGAGGGAGACGCACAAGGGAGGAGATATGGGGATATATGTATACGTATAGCTGATTCACTTTGTTGTAAAGCAGAAACTAACACACCATTGTAAAGCAATTATACTCCAACAAAGATGTTAAAAAACTAATAAATAAAATAAAAAAACAAAGTTCGGCTGTTTTAACAATGTCTTATTTTTTCCCACAGCTATCTGCATCATATTGGTGCATCTACTGATCCGATACAGATTACATTTCCTGCCAGAGAGCGTTGCTGTTGTCTCTTTAGGTAAGTGCTTATTGATGATCCTATAATAAAAGCACTAACTATACCACTTTTTGAGTGCCTCCAAAGTGCTAGGAACCACAAGAGATGTGGTGTATACCTGAGCTCATTTCATTGTCACTGCAAGCTGCCATGAGGATGTTATGATCCCATTTTACAGATGAGGACACTGGGGGCTCAGAGAGGGGTGATGACCTCCTAAAGGTCACATAGAAGCCCCTCTATCCAACTTGAGAGCCCTTTCTACTTCTAGAACCACCCTCAGGGCACATCCAAGGCTTTTATCCGTTTATTATATTGTAGTTACTTTATTTCTAGTTTCAAGTTGCCTACCAATGATATTTATTTTTTTCTTATCACCACTGCTTTATAAGTTAATTTTATATATAAAATTATATATACTTTATAAGTTTTCTTTGCCTTGTAGATCTGGTTTAGTATATTTAGAAATTCTTTCCCAATATAGCGATGGTTTAGGTTAGCTTTGTAAATGAACATTCACACTGTTCATTCTAAGGTCTACTACTAGGCTGTGCTGTCACTCGACTAAGGCGAATAATTGACAGTTAATTCATAGAATCACTGAATTTTACAGCCGGAAGAGGCTCTCACTTTAAGGTTTAGGATGGAGGAATGGCTCACTTTAATGTCAGTCAGATCTAAGGTATTCAGAGAGCATTCCATTCTACCTCACTTACATGTCCCTCTTTTGTTTCCTGTGGCAATTAACTGTTAAGATAATTAGGCTCTATTTAGAATGTATGAATCACTGTAATCACAGTTGACCTCACATGTAAGTTCATTGAAGTGGTTAATGAAGCAGGGACCTTACTTTTCAGTAAGTATTAAAATCCAGATCGGTGGGGAAGCTTAAGGGATAGTAAATAGGGTTTCACTAAGGTCAGCCAAAGCTTTCATCAGCTTATTATATTGTAGTTACTTTTACTAGTTTCCACTTGCCTACTGATGATATTTAATTTTCCTTATCACCACTGGTGCTTTATAAGTTAATTTTCTTTGCCTTAGATCTGGTTTAGTGTAGTATTTAGTATTTTTCGCAATATAGCAATGGTTTAGGTTAGCTTTAGAAATGAATGATCAGGCTCTGTTCATTCTCCTTCCCCTACCAGTACCAGCATTCCTACTACTCTGTTTCAACCCCTCCTATATTTTCCCTGGACTTCACAGTACTACTGAGTGCCAGGTTCTGGCCTATGAGCTTTCACATTGCCATCTCATTTGAGTCCCGTTACCCCCAGGTGATGCCATATTTTAAGGAAGATGTACCACTGGATAATTTTGATCTTCAGTAAAGAGTTAGAAATCAATTTTACTCAGAGTTCCTGCTCTCTGTTGAGCAGGCTCTTCAGCTACACATCCTGGCAGATTCTAACAAACTTAGTTAACAAGAGCCTTAGAGCTCTAAGAAGAGGAGGATCATTTGTTAACATTCCTTTCCTGATATTAGGCACCTCAAAAATAACTTATATAGCTAATACCTATTATTCTGGGGCATTCAGTAAAGACTTAAAAAGCCACTGCAAGGAAGTTACAGTTTTGTGGTCAGTTTACATAGTTTCTTAGGAATAAGACCTATAGTTGGTGTGTATTTAGGTATTGTGCACATGGAAATTTAAGTGGTGGTTCATTTGGTTTGGAATGTCAGGTTCCTCACTATCTCTTGAATGTTTCAGTAACTGCGGGTCACTGAACACCAGTGCTTGTACAAGGACTTACAGCGACATTGTTGTATGCCTACCTAAGAGCCATTTCCCCCTCCATGAAAACAGAACCCTCGCTTTGACCCGGTGTCTTGCCACAGTGTGCTCAAGGAAGGTGGGCCCCTCCTCCAGGTCAAGATTGGTTTTCGCCATCGTGATAATTGTTTCAAAGGGGTGGAGGCAGCCGGCAGTGTGAAACCCAGGTCTGGCCAGTGAGACCAAGGGGAAGTTGCTGGGGTGAGGAGTTTTGGAAACATTTTTCCTCTGTGATAAAAAGGGAAATTTCCCCTTCCTTTGATGCTGTTGTATGAGGATGTGATGCCAGGAGCACTGGTAGCCATCTTGCAATCACTGTGGCTCAAAGACAAAAGCCAGAATGCTGAGGCTTGCCAAGGGGACAGATGGGAAGTCCAGACTCTTGACTGCACTGTTGTTGTGTAGAATTGATAGCCCTGAAACTACCTATCTCAGAGCTGCCTGTTACATGAGATAATAAACATCCATTGTTTAAGCCGTTTTTAGTCAGGTGTTCTTTTACTTGCAGAGGAAAACATCTTAACTGATATAGGACTCTTTCCATTCAATGGACAAAATCAATTCAAAATGATTCAAAGAAAACAGATATTGGTGCGGGTGGAGTTGCACACCCATTGGCTCCTGGCACCGAAAGCTACAGGTGGTGCCAGCTTCAGACTTCGCTGGATCAAGTCTCCTGGACTCAGTTTTTCTCCATTCTCAACAGTGCTTCCCTTTGTTTTGGCTTCACTCTCAGGCGGGCTCTCTCCACATGGTAAGACTTGACAGCTTCAGGCTTGCTCTCCTTACAGTAGCAGTCACGGTGGGAAAGGTGGCCTCCTCTTCTCCCTGGTTCCACCAGAAGTTGTAGGATGAAGTCTGACCAAATGGCCACCCCAGAACTGGACATGGAGTGGAGCAATGCTGGGGGTCAGCAAAGGCTGTCGGTCCACAAGGTTTCTTTCTTCGCTGATGTTGCACAAATAACTGTGGCCTATACAGCTAGGGCTTGGGAGTGGGTGATGGAAAGTCAGTCTTGCTTTCAGTACTTATTTGCTAACTCAGGTGATTGGAATACTAAGAGCACTTCTAGGGAGAGTACTGGGGTCCAGAATGGATTTTTTGTTATATTAGAGGACACTTGGTTAGAATTTAGAAACGCTGACAAAGCTATCAAAGTAGTTCTGTATTTCATAAAGCTATGTAAATGGAAGGAAAACTTTTTTCTCCTACTGGAGTGAAGTGTAACAAAATATTGAGATATCCACCGTTTCAAGAATTTCCAACTTTTGTGCCAAAAAAGAATCTAGATGAAGCTGCCAGAGAAAATGGGGTTTTCATTCTTTCAGGGGTAAGTTTTCGTAGCCTACTTTTTCTAACCAGAAGTTACTTTTTAGTCCACAGTCATTTAGAGATACTGTTGGCCTTTTGTGTTAAGCATTCAGAGTTCCTAAGAAATCGTAGGTATAGAAGAGCACTATCTGTACTCAAAAAGCACATTTCCGCGCTTCTGTTTTACTGTATTTTCAAATGAATCGAGACTTTTTTCATTCTTTATAAAAACATAGTATCAACATGAAGTTCTAAAGCTATTTCCTTGGCCCTTGTTCAAAGCTTTCAGATACTTTCTATACTTAGGGAATTCTGTAGTTCGGGCCTTTTAAAAATATGTATATATATTTTTTCACACTTAGCTATAAAGAAGAAAAACCCTTTTCATTGACAACCAGCTCTTTTTATCATGCTTCCTTCTCTTCCAAACCATGTGTAGATGCACATATGTCCATCAGATGACTTGACTTGGTTTGAGTTTGAATCATTTTTTGTGTTCTTCACTTTTTACTGTTCTTGCCACGTATTAGTAAAGTGCACATATTTATTTTTATTGGCCATATAGTGCTGATTCACTGTTCATATATTTTGGGCTGAAATTGGTAAGGAGTGAAAATGAAATAGTTGTACTGCCTACCGTCCTCTGTTGTATATAGCAAAAATAGGAATAAATTTTTTTTTCATAGTCATACTTTATCGTAGAGTGAGGAAAAGCCTGAATGGGGTTAAGAATGGAATTTGACTACAAATGCCAGGGTTTAGCCTGAATACTGCTGATAGTTAGAAAAACCGTATTTTAACTTGTAACTGGATTTGATTGAATCATTGAATAAATAGGAATACACAAATGTGCTTCCTTGTCATAACCTGCTTAACTATGTTTGTGCTTTTAGTTATATTAACTCCTTGTTTTGACTAAAGGATTGAAATTTTTTTTTTTAAGAGTAGGGCTCTTTTTGTCAATGGGGGTTTTGAGTGGAAGACAATGAAAAAAAAATCACTCAGTTCCTGAGTTGTTGACTGAAGGTAATTCTGGAAAAAAGCATATATAGTGATTATATTCTAATTGTACTTAAGTTCTAAAAACGGTTTTTTTAGAGAAAACCTAAAGCAAGAATCCTGACTGTAACTAACAGCTTTCCTGACGTTTTAGACTGTGAGAGTCCAATTGTGATGCAGCTTGAGCTGTCCCACGGGTAACTCTCCCTGAATCTCAGGTACTTTGATTTTTATTAGAGAAGAAACAGGCATTCATTTGTTGGCATTAGAGTAGCTGTCTCAGAGGTAGAGGCCAAAATTGGTTGTCACATTGACAAAATGATCACATTGGACTCTAAGGATTTTCCGGGCTGTCGCATTCCAAGGAAGAGTGCTAGCGCAGACTTTTAGCCTCCGTGTTTCTGGAAACATGGCTCAGAGGTGACAATTTATTCTTGGAACGTCTTGTTGCTCTTTAGCTGCCATTAGCTAAATGTGTGCTCTGTGTGTAATAGTGCATGCTTTTGCCTGGAGTCTTGCTCTGATTCTCCTTAGTTTTATGGTCATCTGCTCTTGGCTCAGCATTTTTTCATCTTAAAGTTGTATTTTATACTTAAATCTTTTAGCTATGTCAGAATAGTGAAGTAGTCTAAACTTTCAAGGAAGAAAGGTTGTTAAAGGATTGCATTTGGAAACTTGCTACATCTGGGCTGATTTCTATAAATTTCCTCTTTCGCCACATAAATGTTCTCAACAGAATAGAAAGGAATAACATTCCACTGAAAAAGTAAGCCACTTAAAAACAAAATATATAAACAACATTTCCCCAGAAAACAGACAGACAGCTCTGAGGTCCTGATTCTCATCTTCCTGGCAGCTCTTCTGTCTTTCAGAATACTATCTTTGGAGTATCTATTTTAGTATAGGTAGCAGCATCAAGGACTGGAATTTCAAAATCACCTTATTATAGCGTAAGTGATTCTATGATTATAGCTAACAAAACGTGCTAACAATATTTTAAAGTATTTTCAAAAAATCATTTGTGGTTAAAAACATGTTACATAAGTAATTATATTCCTTTCTGCCCTATCATGTAGTAGCAGGGCTGTCTCCTCATGGTAATCAGGGTTAGTCACCCCTGCCAACGTGGTAACCTGTTTCTAGGCCTGCTGGTCTGTTGGCACAAAGAGCCCAAAGTGACCAGGCGGCAGCCGTTGTAACTCTTACTATGTGAACTCTGGTGGAAATGTCCCCTTCTGGGAGCCAGGTTCTTTCAACCCACCGAGCCTAAAGTTTCAGGCTAAGGAAGCAGAAATCCTCCAAGCAGGAATCCTCACTCTTAAGTGAGTCCCTGAGAGTGATGGTGAGTGGTGTACCCATTGTGTGCTGTACCCATGCTTGCCTGTTGGGGATGTACCACCCTATAATGGCCACTGGTTTCAGGAGTATACCACACCCTGGAGGAGCGCGCCGTTCCTCACAATATGTCACCTCCAAGCTGGTGCATCAGCTCCATTTTTTTTTTTTTAATTTTTATTATTTATTTATTTTTGGCTGCGTTGGGTCTTCATTGCCGCGCGCGGGCTTTCTCTAGTTGCGGCGAGCGGGGGCTGCTCTTCGTTGCGGCGCGCGGGCTTCTCATTGCGGTGGCTCCTCTTGTTGCGGAGCACGGGCTCTAGGGTGCGCGGGCTCAGTTGCTCCGCGGCATGTGGGATCTTCCCGGACCAGGGCTCGAACCCGTGTCCCCTGCATTGGCAGGTGGATTCTTAACCACTGCGCCACCGGGGAAGCCCTCAGCTCCATTTTTAAGAGGCCATTTACCACTCTGGCTGGCTGGCAGTTTCTGGATAGGACGGTGTGGTGTCCATGTCTCATGCCCACTTCTGCACCTCCTTTGCCATAAAGTGAGTCTCTTGGTTTGACATGTTGTTGACATATTGTTATGCAGTATCCCACTTTGGTGGCTCAGACACTTATGGACCCTGCCTGGGATGGTGGTGCTAGCATACGTGTCAGCCTCAGTCAGAATGAATTGCTGCCCTTTCCAGGATGGAAGGGGTCTGATGTAATCGAGTTGCCATCATGCAGCTGGCTGGTCTTCTCAAGGGATGGTATCACACCAGGTGATGAGTGTTGATCTCTGTGGCTCTCCAGTCATACATTCAGCAGTGGCCATGGCTACAGAGCAGCCTTGGTGAGAGGGAGTTCATGCCGTAGGGGCCCTGCACAGCTTCCATGTCTGCCATCATGGCTACTGTGCTCATGAGCCCATTGCATAGACACTGAAGTGGCCAATATCAGAGGCTGGCCGAGTGGTTCATGAACCACGCGTGGGTTTTTTTTTTCTCCTCTGTCAGCTGGTCTTAAAGAGCTCCCCATGAGGCCGTATGTAGGAGCTGAGCTGAGAGAGAGATGTTGCTGTAACAGCTGAAGATGACATAGAGGTCTGGGCCACAAGTAAAGCATACTTGTGCCTTTTAGATCGGCACAAGTCTGATCGCTAATGTAACACTTCCATCTTAAAATGGATTGCTCCTGGGCCCACCCAGCCTGACAGTAGCTACGGCAACCCAACTTATGAAAGATGATTCTGGCCACCTGGGCACTTGACGTTCCATGCTCAGATGCTCTGTCTCTACCACGGCCCAATAACATGCCAGGAGCTTTTTCGTGTTTTTCCCTTGGGAGTTTTTTGAGTGGTATATGTGTCTCTTCTGCAAATGGCACGACCTTGCTCCAGAGCCCTAGGGATCTATGCTGAGCGACCCTCCTATTGGGGCTTGCCGGCCTCCCTTCCTACCAGATACTTCCAGTTCCATGGGGTCCGCCAGATCGTATGGCGAAAACAGCAGAGCTGCTTGAACTGCAGCTAACTGTTTTGGGCCTCACTCAAAACCATCAGTCTCTCAAAATCCAATAAATGGGTTGAAGTGTTGAATAGTTTTCTCAAGTGTGGAATATATTGCCTCCAAAACCTGGAGAAGGCCTACCAAGCATTGTGCTTCTTTATTACGGTAGAAGGGGCAGACCTTTTCCGTTACTTGGAGGCAGTGTCTTGGTGTGCTTCAGACCACTTGACCCCTGAATACTTCCCAGATGGGCAGGCCCCTGAAACTCTATCCTCTGAAGCATACGTGTCTTACCAAGACGTCTCCTCGCCACTTCTGCTTGTCGCTATACATTAGCATGATGTCAGTAGTGGAGCAGTGTATTGTCCTGTGGAACGTCCATATGGTCTGTGTTCTTGGGGACTGTATTATGCAGGAAGCAGTAGTTAACCTAAGGCACTTGCCTCATTTGGGGCATCTGTGTAATCTTGAAATAACCTGGGAGCTCTGTATTCCAACGGGGTGGTAGGGACCACTTCTGCAGGCCTAGAAGGTCCACGGGAACCTGAGGGTTAAAGGTGCTCATGTGCATCTCCCTAGGCACCCCTATCCCATGTCTGAGCCCCACTTCTTCCTTATCAGGGCCCTGCTAGGAGAAGGCATAGGAAATTTATCATCTTGAGTTCAGCATTCTCTGAAGATCTGCCACTCGTGCGGTTAAGACCCGTGCCCAGTTTTCAGCTCTAGAGGCCCTCCAGCTGCAGGAGATGACGGTCTGTTTCACTGCTGCCAAGGAGGCCCTCTGACTCTCACCGTTTGCTTTAAGTTGGTGATTGTTCGGGCCTTTTGTTTTCTTTTTTCAGAGCATCGGTGGCACTCAGCAACAACCACAATTCCACTTTTCTTACAGTTATTATTTCCGTCATAACCTCTTTAACACCAGAGATACTGCATGAGCCCTTGCCTCCTCCACCAGTGTCCCGACCCAGTCTGCCACAAGTGAAAGTCTTAGCAGTGGCACTGCTACCCCCGGGGAGGGGCTAGCAGTATTTTACCTCCAGTGTTGGGATGCTCTTTGCCCGGAAGCTGCTGAGTGGTCCAACTCCAGAACCCTATCCTCGAGTTTGCTTCCTTTGACCACTCCACTCCTGGAACCAGTGGTCTTAGGTTGGCTCCCTAAAAGCAGAATCTGAGACAGGGGTTTGGGGACAGGTAATGTATTGAGGGGTGCTCTTCAAGAGCAAATCTGTAACGGAGGGAGTCAACAAGACCAGGGAAGGAGAAAGCCAAACGGTGGGTGTGATCTCAGGGTAGGCCTAGCCTAGCCTCAGTAGGAGGGCTCTGGGGCAAGAATGCCAAGCAGAGTCTGTCTCTCCTTAAACCAAGGGAGTGGGACTTCTGGACCCCCATCAGTTAGTCAGTGGCTATGAGCTGGTGTGGGGCGGGCACAGCTTCCATGATGAGGTGCCTCTCGGCGGCTAAGGGCAGTTTTCTGGAGAAGGGGACAGCCGTGAGTGCCTAGCAGCCAACACGCACAGCAGCTCACCCAGATGGGCCCAGGGAAGGGGAGGGGGCGAGCCTCACAGCATCTACCACAGAAGGCAGCTGACGAGCTCTTTACAAAATTAAAAATGCCTGTACCCTTGACCCAGCAGCCCCTCTGTCAGGAGTTTTGTCTGTGGATACGCTCACACATGTGGAATGATGTATTTACTCAGATGGCAATGGCAGTGATAGCAGAAGCCTGGAGAACACCTGAGCGCTCATTACAAGAGGACATATTGGATGGCACAGTGGAATACACTGCAGCCACTAACAAAACAAAAAGTGTGAGGAAACTCTTTATGTGTTGATATGGAATAGTTTCTAAGAGGTAGTGGTAAGTAAAAAAAAAAAATTCAGAATAGTGTAAATACTGTATTACCATTTGTTTTAAAATTTATTTTATATGTACATGCATATGCATGTATATAATTTTAAACGTACAGACACTCTCAGCAGAAATGTACAGTATAACCAAGAAACTGGTAACGGTGGTGGTCTCCGGGAAGGAGAAAAAAAACAAGAATGGGACAGAGACTTAAGTTTTCACTGCATACTCTCTTATACCTTTCAAATTTTGTACCATAGGCATCTGTTACATAATCAAGTAAAAAATAAAGTAATTCATTTTTTCACTTTTTTTTTTTTTTAATTTATTTATTTTTGGCTGTGTTGGGTCTTCGTTGCTGTGCGAGGGCTTTCTCCAGTTGCGGCGAGCGGGGGCCACTCTTCATCGCAGTGCGTGGGCCTCTCACTATTGCGGCCTCTCATTGCGGAGCACAGGCTCCAGACGCTCAGGCTCAGTAGTTGTGGCTCACGGGCCTAGTTGCTCCACGGCATGTGGGATCTTCCCAGACCAGGGCTCGAACCCATATCCCCTGCATTGGCAGGCAGATTCTCAACCACTGCGCCACCAGGGAAGCCCGAGTAATTCATTTTTAAAACAATTCTGGATCTGCTATTTACTAGCTCAGTGATGCTTGTCCTTAGCCTCGGTTTCCTTACCTGTAAAATGCAGGCGACAAAGCCTTCACTTCATAGGAGTGCAGATATTAAACAGGGCAATGCATAGAAATCACTTAGTATAATGCCTACCTGCTAAGTAATCAATAACTGTTAGCTGCTGCTATCAATATTATTATCATTTATATTATTATGGTTTATTACCTTGTAGGGTAATCGTGAGAATGAGCTTAAATAACGTATATTGTATACGGTAGCACAGTGCCTAGCACCATAGTGTGTGTGTGTGTATGTGTGTTTCTTTTTAACACAATGCAAATTAATAAATGTGTGTGCATATACATATATACGTATATTTTTAAGGGAACTAGGATCATGTTCTACATACTGTTTTGTACTGATTGTTATACTTAATACATTTTAGGCACTTTCCTGTACTGTTCGTATTCAGGAATACTCGTATTTTACAGCG